>NC_051406.1:8729203-8729421 GCF_015228065.2 Penaeus monodon
GCCCATCTATCATTGTTTCCCGTTCTCGCTTCTGTTATTCCTTTTTTTTTCTTTTCCATTATCTTTCTTTCTTTTTCTCTTTCTCTGGCCATTCGCCGAGGGTTAGGCTTGGGTGGACTCGCTCTTCTTATGCCTATTTTCCTTTCTTTTTCCTTTTTATCGTTCGAGACTATTTCTCTCCTTTATCTCTTCGCCTTTGTATTTCTTGTTTTCTTTCA
>NC_051406.1:8729576-8729661 GCF_015228065.2 Penaeus monodon
ACAGAAAGTATCGCTAGCTATCGTGGCTCCCTCTAGCAAAGTTAGCGAAGTTAGCCAAAAAGCGCTAATAATGAGGGGTCTTCGA
>NC_051406.1:8729699-8729766 GCF_015228065.2 Penaeus monodon
CTCAGCAGATCAATTCTCTTCTCGGTAATTGTCGGGAAAAAGAGGCACGTCTTGATGAAGTTAGTGT
>NC_051406.1:8729864-8730075 GCF_015228065.2 Penaeus monodon
AAGAGAAATTGGAGTTGGGGAGAAAGCAGGGAGGTGGGGGAGAAAGTAAGGGTGTGGGGGAAGTGGCGAAGCAGAAAGGAGGAAGGGAAGGAGTTAAGGGGGTGTGGGAGAGGGGAGTGGGAGGGGGGGTGACTGTAGGAGGTGGGCTTTAGGCGAGAGGGTGGGGGCGACTGCAGGTGAGAGGGGGTGGGGACTGTGCCTGCGTGTTTGC
>NC_051406.1:8730189-8730293 GCF_015228065.2 Penaeus monodon
AAATGTATATACAATTCACACACGCACAAACAAAGAGATAGATTTCTCCCGTTTGGATTAACATTAAAAACGATAAGCAAAAATAAGTTTACAAAGGATGTGAA
>NC_051406.1:8730339-8730595 GCF_015228065.2 Penaeus monodon
CCCCTCCCTCCCCCCCCCAAAAAAAAAAAAAAATCTGACCTGATTTCCCAGCAAGGATTCCTACAGGGGGGGGGGTAGGGTAGGGGGACGGGGGTAGATTCATGCATCCAACGGCGCAGATGCAAGTGCCTTTGTGGGTGAAGTCTCCCCTTTCGCTTGCAATATTTACATTGCTTCGCCAAAAGGAATGACTAATTGAGTCACTGGAAACCCTTGCTAAGACGTGCATAATTTAGTGTTTACGCAAAGTTACGTC
>NC_051406.1:8731951-8732220 GCF_015228065.2 Penaeus monodon
ATATGAATGAAATCCTCACACTGTCAGTCATAAACACCCAACGGAGAAATAGGACGGAGGGAGCCACCAACAACTCCCACGGAGGTAGACTGTCGTAAGCAAAGCGAGATAAAAACAAGGTAAGGAATTTTCATCACGTGTCTCATCCTTAAGAAATATGTGCCTTCCCTGGAGACCGATTTATGGCAGATTTATGGCAGATTCATGGCAAATTCATGGCAGGGTTTGTTTAGGAGACGGTGGGAATCGTCATTTCATTGGGATGATCA
>NC_051406.1:8732277-8732381 GCF_015228065.2 Penaeus monodon
GTGTTAGGAATATAGAATCGAGATTAGAAGTGGGAGTATATAGACACACGCCCCCCCCCTCTCTCTTTCCCGCACGCAAACACTAACATGTCACTCTCAAACTA
>NC_051406.1:8732913-8733089 GCF_015228065.2 Penaeus monodon
CAGAGGGTAATACTGGCAGTGGGGGGAGGGGGGGGGAGGGAGGTCCACGATGGTTATTTACTGCTCTGTTGGCCATGCAGGGTGTCCCTCCCTTTCCTCGTGTCCCTCCTTCGAAGATTTTTCTCCCTTTCCCTCTTCCCTCCTTCCTTTCTTTCAGGGAGACTTACTTTCCTTTA
>NC_051406.1:8733383-8733719 GCF_015228065.2 Penaeus monodon
GACTATATAACCAAACAATAGAAAATTGAAATTTGCCTCAGAGGGGAATGAAACAAACAGAAGACCGAGTGTTACATTACGGTGAGGCGCAGGAGAAAACCTTTCATCAGAATATGAAGTCTTGAAATGACCTTATGTAACCCGAACGCAAAGCTAATGCAGTGAAACATGACTCCTGAAGCCAAATAACGCACGTCAATAGAAACTTGACTTCTCGTGTTTTCTTTAGCGTTTTTTTTTTTTTTTCGGTTTGCTTTCTTGGTCTGTTATTACGTGGAGGGACAAAAAAAAAATCTTCATGTTACTATTTGGATAAAAGAATTGTGACTCGTTTGG
>NC_051406.1:8734766-8735556 GCF_015228065.2 Penaeus monodon
CACTTCAGGAGAACAAAGCCCCTTTACAACAGCTGTTCAATAATTCCCAATAAAAGAGGAGGGAAAAATCAAAGGGGAAAAGGGGGAAAAGAGGAAACACACAATAAAACAAAGAGTAACAGGAACTCGAAGACGAAACTAGAGGGGAGGTCTCTGGGTGCTCACCTGGGACGCGGTGCGAAGGAGAGGGGAAGAGGGGAGGTGGAAGAGGGAAGAGGAGAGGGGAAGAGGGGAGGTGGAAGAGGGAAGAGGGGAGGGGAAAGGGAGATGGGAAGAAGGAAGAGAAGAGGGAAGAGGGGAGGTGGAGAAAGAAGAGGAGGTGGAAGAGGGTAGGTGGAAGAGGAAGAGAAGAGGGGAAGAGGGAGATGGAAGAAGGAAGAGAAGAGGGGAAGAGGGGAGGTGGAAGAAAGAAGAGGAGAGGGGAAGAGGGGAGGTGGAAGAAAGAAGAAGAGAAGAGGGGAAGAGGGGAGGTGGAAGAAAGAAGAGGAGAGGGGAAGAGGGAGATGGAAGAAGGAAGAGAAGAGGGGAAGAGGGGAGGTGGAAGAAAGAAGAGGAGAGGGGAAGAGGGGAGGTGGAAGAGGGAAGAGAAGAGGGGAAGAGGGGAGGTGGAAGAAAGAAGAGGAGAGGGGAAGAGGGGAGATGGAAGAGGGAAGAGGAGAGGGGCAGAGGGAGATGGAAGAAGGAAGAGAAGAGGGGAAGAGGGGAGGTGGAAGAAAGAAGAGGAGAGGGGAAGAGGGGAGATGGAAGAAGGAAGAGAAGAGGGGAAGAGGGGAGGTGGAAGAAAGAAGAG
>NC_051406.1:8736309-8736412 GCF_015228065.2 Penaeus monodon
CTATGTGACTGCTTCAATAAGGCCCAACTTTCTTTGTTCTTTTGATAGGCCTCCCTGTTCAGCCTACTTAGAGGGGCGTGGAGAGGAGAAAATGATATCCGAA
>NC_051406.1:8736597-8736768 GCF_015228065.2 Penaeus monodon
AAGGAAAGTAAACCCGGGAGAGAAATGAGAGAGTAAAGAAATATACAGTAAAAAAAAACTTAAAATTGATGTCACTGGGAAAAAAGAAGTTAAGAAAAATAAATCTAAAGAATCAAATAACATTTTAAAATTAAGTGCCGATGTTGTAAGAGAAAAATAGGACATTAACAA
>NC_051406.1:8736794-8736912 GCF_015228065.2 Penaeus monodon
GGAAAAAAATACGACAAAAAATCAGGGGGAAAAGTATATTAGGTTAGGCAGATAATGAAAAGAAAAACGACATCTGGCAACTCCTTCCTCGGTGACATATCCAGGGCATGTAATGGTT
>NC_051406.1:8737266-8737436 GCF_015228065.2 Penaeus monodon
GAACCTCCTCCTAAAAATCAAACAGCCCGCGATGAGGACGAAGAAGAGGGCGATCATTAGCGACACCTCAAGGGGACGCCACAAATGATATATGGAAACAAAAGCAAATCCCAATCAGTTAAGTGCACCGGCCTCGCTCTGCCCTTCCCTCCGTCTGCCCTGAGCGCCGC
>NC_051406.1:8738043-8738189 GCF_015228065.2 Penaeus monodon
AAATACACCAGCACCCACGCGGATGATATTGCCTTCCAGGAAAAGGCAATATTGATCTCTGCTCTTTAAACTCACGTTAAGATTTACATAATAACACCGACTCTCCTTTACCTTAAAATGGACAGAAGAACGAAGAGTTAAGGTAC
>NC_051406.1:8738252-8738423 GCF_015228065.2 Penaeus monodon
TATGATAAAAGGCTGGTTAAGATGACTGTAAATCATGGTGATATGACTGTGATGATATGATTAAGATTGGGATTATATATTATGATGATTTACGAGACGAGATAGCGTAGTGTGTGAAAAGGAACGATGTAAGATTCCAGTGCGACGGTGGGTATATGGTAGCACGTAAGT
>NC_051406.1:8738635-8738798 GCF_015228065.2 Penaeus monodon
TAACCCTGCAAGAAGACGGCAAAGCGAAGCAGATGGAGATGGAACGGCGAAGCGAGGAGACGCATGGGGTCGGGTGGAAAGGGTGGGAAGGGTTATAAGGAGGGGGGGATGGTAGGAGAGGGGGGAGGGGGAATAGTTGAGTGAATTCTGAGATTCTTTACGC
>NC_051406.1:8738993-8739196 GCF_015228065.2 Penaeus monodon
AAAAAAACAATAAAGAAAATGAAAAGAAACTTTCGACAAACAACAAATAATCAAGAAGAAAACGGCGAAGCAAGAGAGAAACGGAGGAGAGACAAATGAGCAACGTTAAGCGTCACGACCGAGAGTTATGACGTAGAGTCCCCCCCCCTTCCCCCGCTGATTGTGACGTCATCATCAAGTTTAAATCTATTTCCGAGTGTTTA
>NC_051406.1:8739672-8739791 GCF_015228065.2 Penaeus monodon
CAAAAGACATCAATATACGACAACTGGTAATTGGGGATGAAACAGTCCCTAGGAAAAAAAAGGAAATTCAAAAATTCAAACAGTCAAGAAAGACCGATAAAAATATGTCCCTTTCGAGC
>NC_051406.1:8739809-8739892 GCF_015228065.2 Penaeus monodon
CGTTTCTTTTATCCATACGCTTTTATTGACTCTATTTTTTCTGTACTACAGTTAATTTACCATAAAGTAAAACATACTTGAGA
>NC_051406.1:8739943-8740012 GCF_015228065.2 Penaeus monodon
CTCTCTCACCATCAGGATGTTGTCATAAGATGAAGGTAAATATATCTGAGAAATCTTTGATGAAATTCG
>NC_051406.1:8740030-8740299 GCF_015228065.2 Penaeus monodon
AAAGAGATCAAATATCACGTCTTTTCTAAAAACAAAATAACAAAAAATGGTGGGATAGATAAATGAAATCTCGTCTTTTAAACGGAGGGAAAAGCGGAATTAAATCATCTTCCCTTACCCTCTATTTACTCTCATTTCTTCCCTCCCTCCTTCCCACATCCTCTCTTTTTTCCGTCTCTCTATTCCCCGTTCGTTCGTTCTCTTTCTGCTTCTCTTGCCTCCCTTCTTTTTTTTCTTTTCGTACTATTAACTTTGTATCTTGGTTATCT
>NC_051406.1:8740755-8741341 GCF_015228065.2 Penaeus monodon
TCTACCAGACATACCAGGCATACCACCTCCCCACTCACCCTCCACCCCTCCACCAGGCATACCACCTCCCCACTCACCCTCCACCCCTCCCCTCCACCAGGCATATCCCTTCCCCACTCACCCCCACCCTCCTCACCTACCTTCCACCTCCACCCCTTCATACTCCCTCCCCACTCACCTACATCCCTCCCCACTCACCCCCTCCAACCCTCCCCACACACCCCCTCCAACCCTCCCCACTCAACCCCCACCCCCGCCCCCTCCCACGTGAGAAACAGGTGCCGGGAAAATTCAGTGGATTTGGGTGCTTTCACTCATCAGCGCCGGCATTGACTGAGGTGCACTCCCGCCGGTGTCTGTGAGCGCCTCTCCGGGTGAGAATTGGTTCGAGTTTTTTAAAATCGTTTTTTATCTTCTTTAGCTGTTGATTCTATATATTTGTTTATTTGTCTTATTTGTTCTTTGGATTTTTTTTTTGCTTTTGCCTTTTTTGTTTATAATGTGAAGATTTGTATTCATTATTTTTGGTTTATTTGTAGGATATACCGTTGTTTGTTACGTGATCTGGTAGACACTCACGCAGAAT
>NC_051406.1:8741990-8742185 GCF_015228065.2 Penaeus monodon
CCACCTCCTCTCGCGCCACTCGGTTTTGCCTTTGTTTCGAATACAGTCTCTATTTATGCACGAAAAACACCGTTAGCAGCACACGACTCACTGTGCTCAAATCCAACTCTTCGCAGAAACGCGTGAAAAATCTCTTACATGACTTGATTTGATCTGTGTTTTTTATACCGCGAAATCGGGATACAGACAGGGCAA
>NC_051406.1:8742211-8742294 GCF_015228065.2 Penaeus monodon
GAGAAAGAATTGGACGAAAAAATGATATAGATCATTCACGGTTGAAAGATTTAGATTAGCAAAATTCGTTCCGCATTTAAATG
>NC_051406.1:8743457-8743590 GCF_015228065.2 Penaeus monodon
ATAACCTATGTGCCATGAAATTGGCAAAGGGATATTTACTGAGAGCTTGCGCTTTTCAATAAAGTCAATTTTGAATTACCTCTTGGGGCTTCACTGCCCTCGATATGTATCATTTCTAGATAGATTCACTATC
>NC_051406.1:8744218-8744378 GCF_015228065.2 Penaeus monodon
ATTTCCGTTTAACCGCATATCTAATTTTCTTTCTCCTCACTTCCCTTCATTATTCTTATTTCCTTTACCCTCCATTTACCGGTCTTCCTTATTTCTCCTTTCATCATTTCTTTCTTCTTCCCACTCTCTTATTTCCCTTCCCGGTAATTTCCCTCCAATG
>NC_051406.1:8744634-8744966 GCF_015228065.2 Penaeus monodon
CCGTAACACGAATCCACGCCCCCTGGACAGGTCTCCCCACCCCCCTCCCTCGCGTCCGTCTAGTGGCCGCTCATCTCGCCTTCATGGGTCGCATTAACGCCCTCACGAACGCCTCCAACGAACACAAGCCGAGGGAATATAGCTACTCAAGCGACGACGAATAAAGGGTGGGAAGGAAGGAGTGTGGAGGGAGGAGTGTGGAGGGAGGAGGAGGGAGGGAGGTGGAGGGAGGGAGGAGGAGTGAGGAGGGAGGAGGGAGGGAGGAGGAGTGAGGAGGGAGAGAGGAAGAAAGAGGGGGGAGGAAGGAGAAAAGCGAAAAAAAAAAAATGAAA
>NC_051406.1:8746287-8746520 GCF_015228065.2 Penaeus monodon
AGATAAGGTAACATGAAAAATACTCCACTGACGCCTTGAACCGCCATCTATATCTCGTGACTTCTATGTTCCTTTCCGATAACATTTCTTTTCTGTGTGTGCAAGCAAGTTCGGTCCGCGGCTGTCCTCTCCTTCCGGGCATCGATCATCATCACAGACAGTAATCCTTGTGTTGGTTTTGACGTCTCTTCCCATGCTGGTTGTGACGTTATCCCCTCGGTGTGATGACGTCA
>NC_051406.1:8746825-8747067 GCF_015228065.2 Penaeus monodon
TGACGAGGTGTGTGGATGACGTAAGAAAGGCGATAGGGGAAGAAAGGAAGGAGGAGGAGTAGAGGGAAGTGAGATGAGGATAATGGGGAGGGAGAAGTAGGGGATAGATAGGATGAGTAATGGAAGAAAAAAGTAAGGATGGAAAAAGGTGCAAGGGATGATAAAAGGGGGGAAGAAGGAAAGAGAGGGAGATTTAAAAAATCGGAAGAAAGGGAGAAAATACGAACGGAAAACATAAAAAA
>NC_051406.1:8747101-8747733 GCF_015228065.2 Penaeus monodon
CTAAGCCGTTATCAGGCCTCTGAATCTCTCCGTCTCACTGCCTTTATAGAATGTTATCTCTCCTCCTACCACAACGCCGGTCGACTTGCCCGTAATCTCGTGTTATTGCTTTTCCCTTCTTCCTCTCCTCTCATCTTACTCCTCACGGCGTATTTTACTTTGTTTTTGCCCGTCTTACTAATCTATTTATATGTCTTTCTTCATATTTAAAAGTTAGTTTTCTCGTTTCATTTATCATATCTATTTCACCATGTCAGTGCTCCATTTTTTTCTACATGTAAATGATAGGAATAGCATCTGGACTGTGTCTACATCAAAGTATATTACCAGTAAGATTTTTAGGGAATTGGAAAATGTACATTAATTCATCTTCAAAGACTGAATGAAAAGTTTAATCCAATTTCAGGCTTCATTGTCTCTTTATATATATTTTTCTTTCTCTTTCCTGTTTAATGACTTCTCTATCTATTAACTTATCTATTAACCCTCTTACTTCTTTCCTTCTCTCTCGTTAATTATTATCTTTTTTTCTCATGTTCTTTTCTCTCGCTTTCTCCCACTTTTTTTTCTCTATATGTCACTCCTGTGAAAACTTTTTCATATTTCAATCTTTATCACTATGGTATCTCTTC
>NC_051406.1:8747888-8748072 GCF_015228065.2 Penaeus monodon
TCGTTCCCCGAGGAAGGCTGATTAAGGAAAGGAGAGGCCAATTCCTTAATTTGGTTGGCGAATCTGGTTAAAAGGATGATTAGTGCCGTTCTACCGCCTGAGCCAACATTACGGAGGAAAAGTTATGCCTTTTTTGGCAAGTCTAGAAGGTGTGTTTGTGTTGCCTATATTTTTTTTTTTCTGA
>NC_051406.1:8748293-8748497 GCF_015228065.2 Penaeus monodon
TCGTCGAAACTATAATAACTGTTACGTTTAATGCCTTTAGCAGCAGCTTCTAACCTTTTCAATCCTAAGGCGCCATTTTATTTGATCTAATCTTCCCACGAACTTTTATTTTTGAGAAATGTATATACACTACCAGCTGATTGTATTAATTAATTAATTAACCAACTTTTCCCCTTTATCACAGCTTATCTGGTAACCGATTAC
>NC_051406.1:8748770-8749213 GCF_015228065.2 Penaeus monodon
AGCGTTGATATAAGACGGTACGCGTTGATATAATATAGTTTCTAGATATAATTCAATGCAAAATAGTTATCAACAAAAGTCAGCATACGAATAACACAATCAAGAGCAATAAAATTACTTACTTAAACAACCCTATCGTTAGCGGTTATTCATACACCCTGTAATTTCTTGAAGCTTTAGAATTAGCTCACAGACCTCCAGCAATTAATGTTTAATTGTAAAAACAAAAAAAATAAAAAAAATCAAAACAAAAAAGCAACAACAGCAAAAACAAACCGGTAATTATGAATTAATAACCTGCAGCTGAAAACGACTGATCTAATGGATTATCAATTATGAATAAAAAAATAATGATTTTGAGCTCCACAAGTCAACTATTATCTGATGATTTTGAATTATCTATGCGAAAATATACCACAATGGATTTCATGCATATTTTATGC
>NC_051406.1:8750201-8750474 GCF_015228065.2 Penaeus monodon
GAAACTGCATAAAGAGCAGTTTACCAGCACTGACCCAAATTATATATTATGTAGCTTTAAAAACTGACCTTGAATTAGATATGTTACCCTCTTGACAAGCTATTTATAGACAAGTGTTAATTATCAAACGAACACTTAATCTCATTTCCAAAGTCATTGACCTGATTTAACTCCATTTAATCTGTCTATCTCAAAATCATTACGTCAGATTTGGTGCCACATTTCACATCAACGGGACAATATTCAGTACATTAATTTATGCATATCAATTCT
>NC_051406.1:8750894-8751034 GCF_015228065.2 Penaeus monodon
TATGAAACTTACCGTCGGTTACTGCATTTGTTGAACTCCGCTGCCATCATCACACCTGGAGAGAAAAAAGGAAGTTGAAGAGTATTGTACAAGTAACGGAAATTAATACCGTTGGTGAAGGCTGCTCTCTGAAAACACCT
>NC_051406.1:8751965-8752083 GCF_015228065.2 Penaeus monodon
GCTGACAGCCACATAATGCTGTCTAACCGACTTTTTGTCACGCAAGCATAACCATGGTCATCCGCTGTCGTTTTCTCCTGCCCTCGTCACATCCCCCTGTCACGTGACATGACAGGAG
>NC_051406.1:8752109-8752510 GCF_015228065.2 Penaeus monodon
TTTGTGTTGTGGGTTATACTAGGTTCCTAATATAGATTCCCCCCCCCCCCTTTTTGGGGTTCGTTAATAAACTGCGTATTATTTTTTTCTGACAGAAAGGTAATTTTCGACCTGAACAGCGATGAACAGCTTGATAGATAGATATATATTAATGTATAATGCGAAATAACACAGACGGACTTATGAATGTTTCGTCAATGCGTTAGTCAAATATCATATAATTATGTCAAAATCGTTCAGATTATCCTCACGCATGACGAGATATCAATTACAATATCTAGCATCGGAATGATTGTACACACCGAAATTCAGAATGCAATTACTGGTTTTCAAGCCTTTTGTTAAAAGTCAGAGTGTTTGCAAAAATTGATCATTTCATACAGCTTTTGAATTCGGAAGAG
>NC_051406.1:8753065-8753261 GCF_015228065.2 Penaeus monodon
TTGTAAAATTTCCTGACCTCCATCTCACATACTGTGTCATTAACCGAGCACCGTGTGACCTTATCATGAAATAATCTTTAATCCAACCCGGAACTATCGGAGTAATTAGTGAACAGCGATTCCCCTACTAAGTCCGGGTGCCATAATAGTTACCCGAGAACCTTACTTGATTTTTATTTTTATTTACGAAGGCGAA
>NC_051406.1:8753433-8753511 GCF_015228065.2 Penaeus monodon
AATTGCTGATATGGAAGGTGAAAATGTATTATTCAGTAAAGATAAAAAACATTCATGTTAACCAAACTAATGAATTCT
>NC_051406.1:8754196-8754941 GCF_015228065.2 Penaeus monodon
GGACGAGAGACCAAGGTACCGGAAGAGGGTCAGAGAAGCGTCAAAAGTGCTGATGAAGAAGAACGATAAAGCACGAAATTTCTTCCGAGTTTTTATAAATGGAAGATTCTGACCTCGTCCAAGTGTGTTCGTTTTCTGATCATAATAAGGGTAGGGTATCTACTTCGATCTTACTGGTAGGATTTGATACCATTTATTGTAGGAGCAGGTGATGTGTTGATACTGTTTATTGTTTTTTTTTGCTCTTTGTCTGTGAATGTGTGGTGATAAAGCACGACGTACGTCCAAGTTGTTTCATTTATAAATGGGGGATTCTAGCTTCGTCCAAGTTGTACGGTTTCTGATCATAATAAGGTAAGATATCTACTTCTTTGGAGGATTTGATACCCTTTGTTGCAGGATCGTGTGATGTTTTCATAGTGTTTATTGCTTTTTGTTTGTGTCTGTGGATATGGGTGTGATTAAATCGTCTATGAATACGATATGATACATGCTATGACAAATTCAATGTTATCTTATATACTATACTTTTATTGTTTTTAGAAATATGGATATCGATAAATCCAAATTATATTGCATAACGTATTTTCTGTGTCCGAAGAATATTGATGAAATGATAAATTGAAGGCTGATGAATGTTAAAAAAAAGAAAAAAAGAGTTAGGAATACTGATTCTAAACTTCCATTCCACGTGCTCGTTGCAGTTAGTCGTCCTCTTGTAATATTGGTAATTCCTCGCTGGGTG
>NC_051406.1:8755294-8755585 GCF_015228065.2 Penaeus monodon
GTAAACACACACACACACAAGCTGTCCTCTCCTACAGTAACTCAGTATCATTATTTTATTCGAAATATGAAACTATAAAATTCTTTCCTCCTGCTAGCACCGGGCCGCTCCCCTCCGCCGCCCCAAAGAGAGTCACAAATCCCATTTTTATCGGCAGATTTTATTACCGAAACCTGACAACAGCAACAGGAACAAAACAGATGAAAAGGGATGGAGCCATTGTTGCTTGAACGGAAAAAAGCAACCTGCCTTTGAATAACAACGCTTGTTGCAGAAAGAAACCAAAATTAC
>NC_051406.1:8755774-8755856 GCF_015228065.2 Penaeus monodon
TAACGACCATAATCTAGCCAGTCTCGTCCTCCCCCTCTCCCCTCACCCTCCTCAGTCTGTTGCAAAGGACGCGATCTTCTTT
>NC_051406.1:8756250-8756432 GCF_015228065.2 Penaeus monodon
AGGGAAATGGCTATTCATGCTCACTGATACCACAATGGAAGTCGAAATTTTAAGACGCATGGTATTGGCTTCCTCTTTGTTACCAGACATGAAGAATAACAAACATTTCCGTTCCTCGTATGTTCTTTTACCTTCTCCCATCTTCGTCCTTTATTTATTTTTCTTTATCTATTATTTCGTCT
>NC_051406.1:8756625-8756807 GCF_015228065.2 Penaeus monodon
TCGTTTCCGCGGAGATAGCACAGTGTCCTATGATGCTCGATGCCCATCTATTGTTAAGTCTGTGGCAGTGACCGATGCTGGTAGACTGTCATCCATAACCCAGGCAATCAGGAGAAAAGGTTATTGATCTGTGACCTCGATAAAGCCTGTGTCATTTCTGGGATCAAGATTATCTGTTCCCC
>NC_051406.1:8757023-8757298 GCF_015228065.2 Penaeus monodon
TCCTTAATTTTCTCGCCAGTTAATAAATTTAAACCTCCCCAACCTTACTCACTATCCAATCAGCTGCCACCGTAGATGCGTTAACCCCGCCCACATTTTTATCTATCAGCCAATAAGGGGGAAGCGATGCTTTAACTCCACCCATTCCTGATTCAGTGAATTATCAACGAAGATCTTATCAAGTAGGCATGACCCTCCCATTCGTCAGTGCCAAGTGTAACAAAGTCTAAGGCCCTGCGGCGGATAAGTAATTGAATTGATTCCTGCAAGGCGGG
>NC_051406.1:8757768-8757916 GCF_015228065.2 Penaeus monodon
TCCAGCTGACTAATTAAGAGCATTAGAATCATATCACATCCTCAAAAAGAATATAGAACTGATTGATCCTCGACAAGAAAAAACAACCCCCATTACTGATCTAAATTACATACGATATTAATCATAAATTACTCTTGCCTTTTTTTCC
>NC_051406.1:8757961-8758070 GCF_015228065.2 Penaeus monodon
TTATGTTAATGATCCCTCGGTTGCCCTCGCCTTCCAGTATCACGCCCTCGTAAAAAATGGAAAGGGAAAAGGAACAATAAGCACAGTAGCAAAAGGGTGAAAAGGTTTT
>NC_051406.1:8758222-8758615 GCF_015228065.2 Penaeus monodon
CACACACACATGAATATTAATGTGTACGAGTGTGAGTTTGCACATTGATGAATATGTTTTTCAGTGTTTGTTGGTAAGATTTCATCTCCATCTCAAGCGGAAATAAACTAATCTGCACCCCTTCCAGCCCACCACACAACCCCCACCACCCCACCATCCCCTCCACAACCCCACCATCCCCTCCACCACCATCTCCAACAAAAACAACGAAACGATATGAAAGGAAGTGAAACAATTTGCCGCCTCCCTTCCCCTCCCTTCTCCCCGCTGCGATCGCCTGTGATTGACCAAGCTGGGCGATCAGACTCCTCATTTATCACTCAGAGGTGTGGCGTGACCCGCTCTGATTGGCTGTGTCGGCTGGAGGTGGAGAGGTCCCGCACGCGATCGGTT
>NC_051406.1:8758644-8758743 GCF_015228065.2 Penaeus monodon
TACGAGGGTGGTGGAGGATGATGGTGGAGGTCTAAGGGTGGGAGGGATGGTTGGTGGAGATATGGGGGAGTGGGAGAGGTTGGTGGAGGAGTTGGGGGG
>NC_051406.1:8759814-8760812 GCF_015228065.2 Penaeus monodon
CGATTTAAAGAAACGGCCTCTTCACTATGGAGATTCAGGCTATCACAGCTATCACAGGCTATCAGCAGACGAGGTCCCGATACACCATAAACACTGATAGGACTGCTGTGAAATGAGGAGGACGATGGGGGTGGGGAGGACGATGGGGTTGGGGAGGACGATGGGGCTGGGGAGGATGATGGGGTTGGGGAGGACGATGGGGGTGGGGAGGTTGATGGGGTTGGGGAGGACGATGGGGCTGGGGAGGATGATGGGGTTGGGGAGGATGATGGGGTTGGGGAGGACGATGGGGTTGGGGAGGTTGATGGGGTTGGGGAGGATGATGGGGTTGGGGAGGACGATGGGGTTGGGGAGGATGATGGGGTGGGGAGAGGTGGGGATGGGATGAGGATGGGGATAGGTGGGGAGGGGATGAGGTGGTGGTATTTAGTGGGGAGGGTGATTGTCCCTGGGAGGAGGGAGGGGGGTAGAGGGTGGGGAAAGGGGTAGGGGGTCGGGAGGGGAGTTCCCGGGAAGGAGAGCGAGTGGGGAGGTAAATTCCCGAGGTGCAAAGGGGGTTGAGGAAATGATAGTGGAAGCGACAGTGGGGTTAGGAGGGGGATAGATAGGTGGGAGAGAGAGGTTTCGGAGGGGGAGAGAGAGGTGGGGGAGAGAGGTTTCGGAGGGGAGAGAGAGGTGGGGGAGAGAGGTTTCGGAGGGGAGAGAGAGGTGGGGGAGAGAGATTTCGAAGGGAGAGAGAGAGAGGTGGGGGAGAGAGGTTTCGGAGGGGGAGAGAGAGGTGGGGGAGAGAGGTTTCGGAGGGAGAGAGAGAGGTGGGGGAGAGGGGTGCAGAGGTGTTGGGGGAGGCGTAGGAATACCCTTGGGAAGCGAAGGATTTACATAGGAACGCTGGGCTCACTGAACTCATCTCCTCGATGGCGGAGGAATGGCACTCGGAGACGGAGAGAAGATACTCGTGCCTCCACTTTTTCGTCCCTTCTTTTTGGTGGGTTTTGTTG
>NC_051406.1:8761463-8761541 GCF_015228065.2 Penaeus monodon
GTCCCCTTTGGCCCTCCATTATTAATTCAGGTCCAAAGAGATCACACATTCAGCTTATTCCTTTTGTAACTTCGTTCT
>NC_051406.1:8762056-8762150 GCF_015228065.2 Penaeus monodon
GGTAAAAAGGGGGAAAAAAAAAAAAGAGGAAAAAGGGGAGGGGGGGGGAAAAGGGGCGAAAAGACGGGGGGAAAGGGGGGGAAAAGGGGGGGGG
>NC_051406.1:8762214-8762316 GCF_015228065.2 Penaeus monodon
CCCCCCCCCCCGGGGGGTTTAAAAAAAAACCCCCGGGGGGAAAAAAATTTTTTGGGGGGGTTTTTTAAAAATTAAATTTTTGGGGGCCCCCCCTTTTTTTTT
>NC_051406.1:8762483-8762567 GCF_015228065.2 Penaeus monodon
TTTTTTTTTTTTTGGGGGGGGGGGGGAAAAAAAAAAGGGGGGGGTTTAAAAAAATTTTTAAAAAAGGGGGGGGGGCCCCCCCCC
>NC_051406.1:8762615-8762701 GCF_015228065.2 Penaeus monodon
TTTTTTTTAAAGGGAAAAGGGGGGAAAAAAAAAAAAAAGGGGGGGGTTAAATTTTTAGAAAAAGGGGGGGGGGGGCCCCCCCCCCC
>NC_051406.1:8762729-8762794 GCF_015228065.2 Penaeus monodon
CCCCCAAAAACCCCCCCGGGCCCCGGGGCCCCCCCAAAAAAAACCCCCAAAAACCCCAAATTAAA
>NC_051406.1:8763000-8763069 GCF_015228065.2 Penaeus monodon
AAAAAAAAAAAAGGTTAAGGGGGCCCCCCCCCCAAACCAAAAAACCCCCCCCCAAAAAAAAAAAAGGGG
>NC_051406.1:8763121-8763259 GCF_015228065.2 Penaeus monodon
TTTTTTTTTTTTGGGGGGGGCCCCCCCGGGGGGTACCCTTTTTAATTCCCCCAAAAAAGGGGGGTTTTTTTCCCCCCCTTTTCAAAACCGGGTTTTTGGCCGGGGGGGGCCCCCCCAAAAGGGGCCCCCCCCGGGGGG
>NC_051406.1:8763942-8764039 GCF_015228065.2 Penaeus monodon
CCCCCCCTTTTTTTTTCCTTTTCCCCCGGGGGGTTTTTTTTACCCCTTTTTCCCCCCCCCATTTCCCCTTTTCCCGGGGGGGCCCCCCCCCCCCCCC
>NC_051406.1:8764116-8764215 GCF_015228065.2 Penaeus monodon
CCCCCTTTTTAAAAAAACCCCCCCTTTTTTTTAAAAATTTTTTTCCCCCCCCAAGGGGGGGTTTTTTTTTTTCCCCTTTTTCCCCGGCCCTTTTTTTTT
>NC_051406.1:8764245-8764317 GCF_015228065.2 Penaeus monodon
AAATTTTTTTAAAAATTTTTAAAAAACCCCCCCCCCCAAAAAAAAAAAAAATTTTTTTCCCCCCAAAAAAAA
>NC_051406.1:8764385-8764622 GCF_015228065.2 Penaeus monodon
AAAAAAAAACCCCCCAAAACCCCCCCCCCCCCCCAAAAAAAAAAAGGGCCCCCTTTTAAAAAAAAAAAAAAAGGGGGGCCCCCCTTTGGGGGGGGTTTTTTTTAAACCCCCCCCCCAAAAAAAAAAAAAAAAGGGGGGCCCCCCCCCCCAAAAAAAAAAAAAAGGGGGGGGCCCCCCCCCCGGGGGGTTTTTTTTTTAAAACCCCCCCCAAAAAAAACCCCCCCCCTTTTTTTAAAA
>NC_051406.1:8764671-8764965 GCF_015228065.2 Penaeus monodon
TTTTTTTTTTTTCCCCCTCCCCCTTTCTTTCCCCCTCTTTCCCCTTTCCCCCTTTTCCCCAACCCCCTTTTTTCCCCCCCCCTTTTTTCCTTTCCCCCCCCCCCTTCCCCCTTTTTCCTTTTCCCCCCCCCCCTTTTTCCCTTTTTTCCCTCTCTTTCCCCCTTTTTTTTTTTCCTCCATTTTCCCCCTTTTTCCCCCTTTTCCCCCTTTTTTCTCCCCTTTTTTTTTCCCTTTTTTTTCCCCCCCCCCCTTTTTTCCCTTTACCCGGGGGTTTTTTTTTTTTCCCCGGGGGGG
>NC_051406.1:8765170-8765575 GCF_015228065.2 Penaeus monodon
CTCCCAATCCCTTTCTATCTCCTCTCTTCCTCCATTCTCTCCCAGTCCCTTTCTATCTCCTCTCTTCCTCCATTCTCTCCCAATCCCTTTCTATCTCCTCTCTTCCTCCATTCTCTCCCAGTCCCTTTCTATCTCCTCTCTTTTAATTCTATGCTCGTGGCTCTAGGAGACGACTGGTGTTTTTTCCCTTAACCCTGTGTTGACAAAGGCCACTTGTAAACAACATCGACAGGTCATCTGATCAAATGGAGAGGCACAGTGCTACCACTCGATCCCCAAGGCAAGTATTTATTTTCATGGGAAATTTCGCTAAGGCTGAACTGGCATTTATTTTCCCTATGACGAGAAAATTGTTTGTAAATTGTTTGTAGAGGTTCGCAATGCGTAGGAGTTCGTGAATATGTG
>NC_051406.1:8766083-8766393 GCF_015228065.2 Penaeus monodon
TGATATACACTATTAGTCACTATTTCATGCAGTTCCATTTCCTATTATTTTTGTGGATACCAGGCAACAACATTTAATTGAAAATTGCATAAGTAATTAATCAGGATATGTTATTCAGAAGTTTAATTGCAGACTTTGGGAGTTATTCGTTAATGAGAAATTCGCAAAAAAAAAAAAAAGTTTTGCGAATACATGTATTACCCCATAATCATTCATAAGAATATTATACATGGAAACGTATAACAACTTAAAAGAGATAAGGGAAGATTTTTTGTCTCTTTTATTCTGTTTCTTGTTTCTTCGATCTCCT
>NC_051406.1:8766608-8766816 GCF_015228065.2 Penaeus monodon
AAAGAGAAATTGATACAGTATCACAAACATACTAGCACTGTGAGTATATCCTCCTAGATAGACTCTTCTTCTGATGTCTATCCATGCTTTTGCAAATCCACTTTGTAAACAGTTTATTGCAATATATCACTTTACGGAGGAACGGTCCATCAAAAAAGCTGAACCGACCCGCTTCTCTTTCATGCATCCTAAAAAAATTAAATGAAAG
>NC_051406.1:8766935-8767059 GCF_015228065.2 Penaeus monodon
ATTCTATCAGTAACAAAAAACAAAACAAAAAAAGTATGGCATACCTCACCCTCATGTCCTCCCCCCCCTTGATACCCCTCCCTTTCCTCCCCCTCCTCGTATCAGGCTTGTTTACAGTCAAACA
>NC_051406.1:8767616-8767761 GCF_015228065.2 Penaeus monodon
TTGCCCAGGATCAGACTATTTGCCATAATAATGTCGGCCTCGGTAAGATGGTTAACGACAGCCTGTTCAGGGAGCATTAATTTAGTTACTGTCTTTCGACGAGGCTGGATTACCCCGGTCTGGTGGCTTCCTCGTTAAGTTACGG
>NC_051406.1:8768138-8768396 GCF_015228065.2 Penaeus monodon
TAACACTTCTTAAACAAAGTCAGTATCTAATACAAAGCAAAACAAAAACAATATGGTTATAAAACGGACCTTACATAGTCCCAACTATCTCTTCTCTGCAGTGGGCATTGGTACCGACGTCTGCATGGTACAAAGGAATAAATTTGGCATGCGTCCGTCGCCGTCACCATAGCGGTCTCTGGCGTGTGAAAGCGGCGACATATATCCTTGAGATTTATTACTGCAAATTTCTCCAGGCGTTTGTTGGAATATTTCGGT
>NC_051406.1:8768892-8769141 GCF_015228065.2 Penaeus monodon
ATATAAGTGCATGTATAATCACATACTCTATATATACACATAAAACCTAAGACCTTTTTCTTCCCTATTTATAATAAACAGAGAAAAAACAGCAAAATCATCTTTACATAAATACAGAAAACTTTTTTTTCCTGTACGTCCGTCCAGTCTCTGCATCCAAGTGTAAATTATTTTATCAAGGGTGAAAATGAACCAGTTTAGGAGGGAAGGCAAACAAAATTATGCAGCGTTTGTTGCATATTTATAAAC
>NC_051406.1:8769492-8769737 GCF_015228065.2 Penaeus monodon
AATCATAGTGGAAAAATAGTCCTACCCTGTTCTAGAACGCGTCTCTTTAATCGTGTAGAAATGAAAATAAAAAAGGCTAATTAAAAGCGTTTCATTGGAATTTGAATTATCTCAAATTATATTGTACAAAAAGCATCATTACAAAGCTTAGAAGTAAGAAATAGTAGGAATTTGATTTACGGCCTAAGATGCTAATGTGCGGATGGGGATTGAGAAACTTTCACATTCTCCCTCCTTCTATCTTC
>NC_051406.1:8769792-8769910 GCF_015228065.2 Penaeus monodon
CAGCAATTCCAGGTCAAAACACTCATATCACCCTTTCCGCTCATTCAAAATTAACTTGTTTTTCAAGCTCAAAAAGACACAACGTCTAAACACAGGAACACGTAACTCACCCGATGTG
>NC_051406.1:8769942-8770060 GCF_015228065.2 Penaeus monodon
AAGCAAATTCGTCTAAATCTTACTTGGTTTATTTGTTTTGATTATTGTTACTGTTATTCTTATTCTTATTTGTGGGACGCTTGGAAATTTCACGGAACAAACAAAATTAAGAAGTACT
>NC_051406.1:8770920-8771055 GCF_015228065.2 Penaeus monodon
TGCCACCTCCAGTATTACCTGAAAAAAGAAAGAAAAATATTAGCAACAAATAAAATCAATGCAGGTAACATGCGAAAAGAATGTATACTTGAATGCAAACTTTTATCGGAAACGGAATTTACAACTCTAACCAAA
>NC_051406.1:8771513-8771859 GCF_015228065.2 Penaeus monodon
TTGGATTCTTTTTAATCGCATTTCTGAAAGGAAGAAAATTTTCAAGTGCTCGATGGAATCAGGTTGTTTGCAGGCTGTTGCAGATCTTGCAAGGTGCACACTGGGTTTTGCAATATTGAAGAAGCGGGGGGTTTAGGGACTTGATTATAAAAAGAATATGTTGCTTTTCAGTTCCGAGTTTATTGCATTTCTTTCTTTCGCGTGTTTTTCTGTTTTGACTTAATGTTTTTTTCTACTTTTTTTTAAAAGCATTATATATATCACTTTCTTATCATTTCCTTATTTTGATTCCATTTTCTTTCTGGTTATCCTCAAATTTTCAATTTACTCCTCTGCTCATACTGCT
>NC_051406.1:8771907-8772056 GCF_015228065.2 Penaeus monodon
TCGTCCTTCGTGCCGGTAATTAGTTCTGCCGAAATGACTTCGAGATTTTCGCAAAATCAAGGGAAATTCAAAGGGAGTATTTAAACCACATTAAGCGCTTCGAACTTTTGTGTGTGTACTGTCCATGTTGGCTTGGTGTGTGCGCTTTT
>NC_051406.1:8773096-8773253 GCF_015228065.2 Penaeus monodon
CGAAGTGCTTGCTTTGGGAGGTCAGACTTTAAAATTTAGAAACTTCTGTAATGGACCTGTGGAACAAATGCACTGCGTACCCCCCCCCCCTCCTCCCTCCCTCACCCTTTCCCCCCCTTCCCACCTCCCCGGCCTCAGGATACTGGCCTTGTGTTGC
>NC_051406.1:8773492-8773701 GCF_015228065.2 Penaeus monodon
GGTCTTTTTCCTTCTTCTTTCCTACCGTCTTTCGCACTTTATTTTCGTTTTCCTTTCCCCTCTCTCTCTCCCATTCACTTCCTTTGAACGAAATTGAAAAATAAGAAAACAGAAAGTGGAAACAATCTGAGCTTTCAATTTTTATTTTTGCAGTTTAGATTGTTTGTTTCCGAGTCAGATTGAATTTGGTATTTTTGAAACGATAGACG
>NC_051406.1:8773953-8774525 GCF_015228065.2 Penaeus monodon
GTAGCTCTAGCAAGGAATATATCCAAACATTACCGTAAATCGAGTCCCTGCTCTGGTTAGCAACAAAGCCTCGGAGAAAGTTCAGGTCAAAGGTCAAAGGTCAGGCGGGAAAGAAATTTGAGAAAGGCTTTGCAAAGTTAAAGCAGTGAATGTTTTTGAAAGAAGATTCAGTTATAATCATAATGGAAACGATTGAGGTGGAAGATTTGCATCTCAATATGCTAGTCAATGGCTCTTTTTTTTTAATCCTCAATATGTTAATTGAAAATATTCGGTTAGTTAAAATTCTCAGGATGATGTGCGGTTTAAGACAAACTTCTGTTTCTTAAATCTGTTTGTGAAAGTTCGTAAGATAACCTATTTGAAACACGTTGAAGATACTGATTTGTTTTATTTTGGCTGTCATGTCAAATAATTATATATATATTTTTCGATACAGTAAATTCATTGATAAAAAAAAAATCAATGAGAACATAGAATTAAAATGTAGAAGTGTTTAGCAGTGAATAATAGTATTTGCGGTTCAGTTATCCCTGGAAAGGAAAGGATGACACTACATTGTTAGACATCAT
>NC_051406.1:8774845-8775273 GCF_015228065.2 Penaeus monodon
CATACATCACCCATTAGCACCCATAAATTTCGCCTCCCAAAAACTTCCGAAAATCTCAAGCTTTACCTCCCCCCCCCTAATCCAAATGGCCCTCTCGAATCTCGATCCGAAATCTAACCCAATCTCGACTATGCAACTCGAGAATCCCCTAATAATAATTCTCTCATGCTCAAGATCCGTGATTAGCGATAACGACCCTTGGTGATTCACGCGCGTAAGGTCCACCGACCCGCGTCCTTACCGTTGGATAACAGACCTTGCGAGCGAGGTCTGTAAAATCCACCGGTTGAGGGGGAGGGAGAGGGCTTCGGTTCGGCCGTGCATTAACGGAGATTCCTTTAGGGGAAACATAATCAAATCCCCGAAGGTTCTCGAAGGTTTCGATGCCAAAGTTCTTCGCCTATTTGCGCCTAACGTTGCTTACACTT
>NC_051406.1:8775539-8775635 GCF_015228065.2 Penaeus monodon
GTGACTTTAATTAATTTCCTTACTTGATTTCAGATGCATTGTATTTGAAGAAGAAAACTCTTGCAGGTGAAAACATTCGGTTTCATTGTTTCTAGT
>NC_051406.1:8775834-8776441 GCF_015228065.2 Penaeus monodon
AAACACCAATTAAAAAGGGAGCACGCACACGTTTATGGTTTCGTGGAATGTATAAATGAGAATGACTTTTGTTGCATATGCCTTGCAATTTCTACCCATTATCTTTTATCATCGTATTGGGAATGAAGCGTTGCTATTTTTGAAATGTTGAACGGCAAATGTTTATACATCGAGTAGAAAAAAAAAATGCGGATTAGTTCATATTTCGTGCGGGATATAAATAACTGAATATGTTGATGGTTCAGTAATAAACCAAATGCCAACAGTACTGTATATCAACAGCAGCTAGAGTGGCGCTATTGACAACTCAGCGCGATGATATTCATATAGTCTACGATGCCATTTATACTTCGTGTAAAAAGAATAATGATAAAAATACCAATAAATATTTCATAATTTAAGGAAACCACAAAAGACGAACAATACAGCCATAAGTCAAACAAAAGCAAAGGCGTCTTGACGGAGAATAGACTCCAGCTGTTCTCCGCCATACCAGCTGAAGCCATATGGGGATGGCAGGGCCTCACCTTGTCAAGGACACGTTTGAGACTTGTTTGAAAGCCGCATAAAGATAACAAGGTGGGTGGTGGTTGGCGAGGTTAGGGGA
>NC_051406.1:8777066-8777291 GCF_015228065.2 Penaeus monodon
CGTTTCTTGGATTCGAATATTTAGAAGACTAAACCAAACACAAGCATTAACTTTTGTCTCATTAAACACTTTTGCTATACTGATATAATTAGCTGCCGCCCTTTTGTTGATCGTGAAACTTTACAGGGGCATAGAATCTCGTGTTTTAATGACATGCAAAAGATTCAGTTAATTGCAGTCTTGTGTTTGGTCTTAACTTTTTGTTCCATGTTGCTCGGGATAAAA
>NC_051406.1:8778029-8778135 GCF_015228065.2 Penaeus monodon
GCTGGTTCAACCCCTTGGTCCACGTATGCACTGATCCCTAATGATTATAGAAGCGAGAGCATCATTGAATTACTTGCGAAGCTTCAAGATCGACTTTAACCAGATA
>NC_051406.1:8778453-8778618 GCF_015228065.2 Penaeus monodon
GAAAAAGTGAAAGATGAATTGTGAATTATTTTACCTCACTGAGCTGCCTCGGTACGTCTGTCAATCCTATTTTAGTCTTCCCATGAAAACAGAAATAGAAAACGGGGAGTTGTCATTTTCGTAAGACTAAATCTGCGAATTGATGTTTTTTCGTCTTTTCTGTAT
>NC_051406.1:8779003-8779104 GCF_015228065.2 Penaeus monodon
TTGCTCCCTTCACCTTTGAGCTCAACAATATGGTTGGAAGCATCACACAGGCGTCCTCCCCCCCCCCCTCCCTTACCTTCGCCGACCCCCTTTCATCAACC
>NC_051406.1:8779360-8779433 GCF_015228065.2 Penaeus monodon
TTCTCTCTTCTCTCCTATTCTTCCACACTATCCCTGGGAACGTATGTAAATACTTTCAGAAAAAAGATGCTGC
>NC_051406.1:8779771-8779844 GCF_015228065.2 Penaeus monodon
TTCTATTTCCGTCTCCACCTCCCACTCAGCATGATTTATCAGCAGATGAGATGACGCAGAGTATCATGTTGAA
>NC_051406.1:8780057-8780244 GCF_015228065.2 Penaeus monodon
TATGCAACTCGTGAGTGTCGTTAATTCATTGCTCTAAAGTTTTGGCCGGATGTTTAATGCAAAGGATAATATGTGTGATTCGCTTGATCAGTTGAATTCCAAAAGTTTGTGAATATGTTGCGAGTATGTTGGTTTGTTGACCGTTTGATGTATTGATTTTTTTTACGAGGATAGTTGTCTGTGAATG
>NC_051406.1:8780276-8780428 GCF_015228065.2 Penaeus monodon
CATGGTCATAGTTGCAGGCGTAAAAGGGGAGAAGAAACACTAAAATACGTAACTAAATATACACATATAGAAGTAAGTCCATATTTACCACACACTGACTTTCAGACAGACATATAAACAAAGAAATAAAAACATGCAAACACATGCAAACG
>NC_051406.1:8780560-8780804 GCF_015228065.2 Penaeus monodon
TCCCCCTATCGTACACAGCTGCGTCCTCCTCTCACTGCCTGCTACCCCCCCCCCCCCACCCAACCTCCCAACTTTCCCCACACAGACGTGAGTTATGCAAGTGACAGACGGAAAGCGCAATGCCTGTTATTCGAATGAGTGTGAGTGATTGCAGTTGTATATAACCACTTGATGGCGGGTGAACACGACTGCCGGGCCGTGAAAATGGCGTTTGTGGGTGAACGCCGGGCGCTGTTGGTGCTGA
>NC_051406.1:8781135-8781469 GCF_015228065.2 Penaeus monodon
CAATGAATATATTACCGCCGAAAGGTAGGATCCACTAAAATAACAAGAGGCTTAAACTGGCCACCGAAAGAATTTCAAAATTGCGCACTTTCTATTCACAGACATGTTGGGAAATTGTGTCACGCTAATAAAAAATCAAAGAAAATGTACCTCGTTACTTTTGGAAATGTTTTTGGCTGTTGAAAGTAACTTTTCTCCTCTTTCTTTTGTCGCTATATTCCTGGGAATTTAAAAGGACTTATATATCCAATTACATCTCGTAAAAATTCAAGTTTGTATCTGTTGTGGATGTGGCCCGTTTCCGTTCATTGCAGCTATTCCCCGCACCCCCTTG
>NC_051406.1:8781667-8781937 GCF_015228065.2 Penaeus monodon
ATTGCTTTCTCCTTCCCCAATTTCGCTAAAAACCTTCTTTCGACTGTGTCCATAACAACATTACACGTCCGGCGGCGAAAAAGCCTCGGGGAAATATCTCAGCTGATCCCGAGAGGTTTAGTTTCATCTCGAAAAGTCGACTCACTTGCCGTTTTCATTTGCGGTGTTGCCAACTCCCGGCGCTGACAGACGCAGACTTGGCAGGTAAACACTTGGGACTTTCTCTGGCAACAATGGCAGGCAGAGAGTGCTGTTGACTTGGAACCGCAA
>NC_051406.1:8784113-8784194 GCF_015228065.2 Penaeus monodon
CGAAGAAGAAGAAAAAAAATATCATTAGGTTCTCTTTACCGCGGGGGAAATCACATTGTTTTCCTTTATTACGAAGAGGCA
>NC_051406.1:8784222-8784399 GCF_015228065.2 Penaeus monodon
AATCTTTGCTGCATAATACCTGGGGAAATATACATATATATTCTTTATTTACTTTTTTTAAGAGGAGAGAGAGAGAGAAAAAAAACACACATTTATTTCCTGTTTTGCATATTAGGTAACGATGATAATGTGAACATAAATGGTGAATTCTGAAATCTTTAGAAAGGTAAACAAATA
>NC_051406.1:8785256-8785982 GCF_015228065.2 Penaeus monodon
CAGGGGGGCGGCCGTCCCCACCTATAATTTTCAAAAAAGTGAACCTTTAAAAAGTTTATTCCACACTGCCACTCCAAGAAAGGGAGCAATCTTTATGTGTACCTTCTGTACCCTCACCAAGATTTCAAAACAAAGTTGTTGTTTTTTAAAGCGTTCTTTCCAATATTTAGACATTACCGTAAGTCCTTATTAAGCCTACACCTTTGAGTAAGCCCCCCCCCCCCCCGCTCAAATAAACCCTCACCTCCGAATTACTTCTAGCAAATAAGCCCTCCCTTTAAACGAGCCTTCAGAGGAAAACTGGGTCCATGACAATGTAAAAATTTCAATAAAGTTAATTTTAGAACTGCTAGAACACTGGAAATTGGTTTATGGTTCAGAATTTAACTAGGAAATTTCCCTTATAAGAAACTACTTAGCCCCATTATTCTGCACGAGCAGCTATTTCGTCAATTACGTTATTTAATCCCCTTTTGTCTCGAATGCTCTCAGCATTACACACCGATCTATTGTTAAAGTATTAACCGAGGATTACCATCTCAACGCCTCTGCATCATTAAGTCTATTCTAGGTAATATTTTGCCAGAGTAAGGCTTACGGAGCTCATCCTCAGGTACTTGTATATGTAGGAGTATACCCATTTTGCTCTCCCTCTCGGCCTTTCGACCTTGTCTTTGGGATTCGGCCATTCGGCACATGCAGATGTGGGCAATTCTCGTTTTCACA
>NC_051406.1:8786065-8786364 GCF_015228065.2 Penaeus monodon
CCCTCTCTCCCCGAGCATCCATGTACTCATCCATCCATCTGCCTGTCTACACACTTATTTCGACCCTTACTTCAACGAAATCAAGACTTAAAGTACCGTTTACTAAATTACATTCTCTATGCTAATATCTCCAATTCCCTTCTAGTTGCAAATGCAGGCTATCTTGCAATGCTCGTTGAGGCTTAGAGTGGCTTGGAGAGTTGAGAGAGAGAGAGGCTAGGGGGAAGAGGGAGGGAATGCGGGTGGGGGGAGAGGCCTAAGAGCGGGTCGATATATGGTGTATGTGTATTTTCTTTCTT
>NC_051406.1:8786548-8786732 GCF_015228065.2 Penaeus monodon
CCTTTGCTTCTCTCTCTGCGTCTACATAGACGGTTTACAATTTCTAAAACGTACATTTTGTGTTCTTAAGATTGGCTAAGCGGCTGAGTACAATCAGCATAGTCTCTTGTTCGGTTTTGTAATGATTCAGCATATTGCACACAGCCACCCAATCAAGGAGACCAAAGTCAGCAGGATCATATCA
>NC_051406.1:8787030-8787312 GCF_015228065.2 Penaeus monodon
GAAAAAAATATGCATAGCGAGATCCGCACACAGAATAAACGAGTAAAGAGATATAAGGAGAGGCACAGTGCCACTCACATGCCCTAATACGCCGTAAACTCGCCCTAAGCAACTAAGGCTGAGTTTGAGAACAACGGCCAGAGTAAAAGACTCGCGGCACTCAGTCCTCCAGGCAAGGAGTCTGAGCCGTAATTAGAGCGTGGCACTGTGGGCTCAGGGCTTTGAGTGCCACTTGTCTCGGTGGGCGAGGGAGGGCACTGGGAGACAGGGTGGGGGGTGCCT
>NC_051406.1:8787641-8787741 GCF_015228065.2 Penaeus monodon
TCAAACTACGCTAAACATTAACTTTAAATACCTGATACCTAATATTCGCTTATTAATTCTACGAGTCGAATAAGGAGAGTTATTTACGTGTCATTTTGCA
>NC_051406.1:8788027-8788428 GCF_015228065.2 Penaeus monodon
AGATGATGTTTATGTCGAGGATGAAACTGATGATAATCACAATATTAAGACAAAAGACAAACAACTAAGAAAATAAAAGATGCAAGTAAATCCGAACGCTGCATGAATTCCAAAGAAAATTACATCCCCCCCCAAAAAAAAAAGACCGGATGTTGTAAAAAATCATAGGATCAACAGAATATCATCGCTGAATCTCACAGCTAAAGTCAGGAAGCGCTGTCCTCCGTTTTATGCACGGTGAGCGGAAGTCATTCTCGGATGATCGCCGGGCGCACCATTCTTGAAGACGCTATAAAAGGTTGAATCTCAGGCGTAAATCTTAATGACATAATTTTTTGAAGAGTGGTCACAAAGAAACACGCACGGGTAGACACACGAACGCACGCACAGACACAGAAGAC
>NC_051406.1:8789365-8789732 GCF_015228065.2 Penaeus monodon
GTATCTTAGGAGCTTTAAATTTAGAGAAACTAAAGCTCCTCTAAAACCCCATCCCGAAAGCCCTTCTTAGGAATCTCATCAACACCGTAAACATCCTTTATGCCTCTTGCAATCAACGAAAGCCATAAGACCTTCAGCAACCCTAAATCAATCTCAGATTTCCCCGAAAGTCGAGTATAAATCACAGTCAAATCCATTCCCACAATTTGCAATTCCATTAAGGCCATTTATTGAAACCTTTGGCTCTATGCATACACGTGCGATAGAATCCGGTTAGCGAATGGCCAATCAGTGGGTCAGAGATAGAACTTGGGACATGGGACTTAGTGAATGTTTGTTGTGGGAGGGAGTCCTGGTGCAAATGACA
>NC_051406.1:8790501-8790922 GCF_015228065.2 Penaeus monodon
AAGTCATACAGTCAGACCCACAAAAAAAGGGAAAACGGAAAAGAAGTCGTGGAAATTTAATATCAACTTGTGAAAATGTTTATAAACTCCAGATCTCAGTTTCATCTGCCACGTCTTTCAGAAAGATCAAGATTTTTTTTCTATCATTTTCTTTTTACCTTATCTAGGATGAGTTGCCTAGACAGATGAATAAATTAACAAAAGAATGATTATGACGATGGATGAAAAAAGTGATTAAATAAATAAGAGAGACCTATTTATACATTCAGTGAATAAATAGATGGATGCGCAAAGAACAGAAAAACAGACAATAAAAAAATATATATAAACAACATAGATTTTTTTTTTTCAAACTGTGCCTTCTGAAATATTATAAAGGATGTCACTGATATGTAAATGTTTAAAGAGACGCAGAGATTTC
>NC_051406.1:8791696-8791952 GCF_015228065.2 Penaeus monodon
CGCCTCTTCAAGCTAAATTACCCAAGAGGAAGATTAACAGCCGTGGAATTTGCATACGAGCCGAAACCCGTCAAAGTATAGGGCCCCCGCCTTGCTGCTTGATTAATTATGAAGGTAGATCAATATATCAGGGAGTGGAATTGATGATATTAGATGATTTTCGTGTCTCTTTTTTATGCTGTCGATCGGAGCCTATAAGATGGGAATGTTCTTTGGCAAGTGGTTTTATTTATTGGGTGTTAGGTATTCTTGGGTA
>NC_051406.1:8792195-8792702 GCF_015228065.2 Penaeus monodon
CAAGACAAACTGTTCCTCCGTTCTTAATATTAATGAACTGAATTGGACGGAGGGAGATACCTGAATATCTAGCATTATATTAGATCATTCATCATTCTCCGTGTATAAGGTAAATTTCCGATAGTAGGCAACTGTTCCTATGTCTGTGTGCGTGCCTACATATGTACACGCGGCTACTCAAAACAGCCACCCGTACATGCGTGTGGGCACATCATATATACGCTCGTGTGCACGTACACATGTCTGTACTTGTATGTGTGCGTGCTTGTCTGCATACTAACTTTTCCTGTTGCGAAGTCCTCTCCATTTTCTTTCCTTTCCAGAATATTTTTTCCTTCTTCAAGGAGTTCGTGCGAGAGAGGAGAGGAATAACTTCTTGGGAAATATTCTTGGTATTCGCCCCCCCCCTTTTTTTCTTTTTTTATTCATTTAGTTTTTTGTTTCCATTTTTTTTTTCATTTACTGTATTTTTTTTAGCTTAAAATAAAGGATATTCCACGAAATACG
>NC_051406.1:8793951-8794145 GCF_015228065.2 Penaeus monodon
AATAGACTGGTAAGAAGTGATGATGGTGTGAAGAGGAGAGGGATAGGCGGGGGGGGGGGTACTGATAGTGCTGAAGGGGAAATGTGAGGGGAGAGGGAGAGGGAGAGAGAGGAGAAAGAGAGAGGGCAAGGGGGGAGGGGAAATTAGGAAACGTGTGGGTAAGGGAGGCGGGCAAGAAGTTAAGAGAAGAGGAA
>NC_051406.1:8794182-8794333 GCF_015228065.2 Penaeus monodon
ATGTAATTGGGGAGGGGGGAGGGAGGAGGGGGTGAATGGGGGAAGGTTGGGGGATAGGGGCGAGTGGGGGTGGATGGGGGGAAGCATCTAGTGGGGAGACGGGGAAGGGGCGGGATGGGGGATAGGGGGATAGGGGGCGAGTTGGGATGGG
>NC_051406.1:8794351-8794450 GCF_015228065.2 Penaeus monodon
GGTCGAAAACGTGTTCCCGACGTGTTTTCTCTCGCTTACAGGAACATGTTCAAACACGCTACCTGGAAGTGCGTTCGTGCGTGTAGATATTTAAGACAG
>NC_051406.1:8794490-8794824 GCF_015228065.2 Penaeus monodon
CAGCTGCTTTTTTTTCTCATTTCCTTGTAGATATATTTGGCCAACATTATACCTAATCTATTCACCTCTGGCTTCGAAATTTTCGAGCTGGAAAATAAGGATGGCATAAATTTTGGAGAAAATATGAATGGAAACGTCCGTCCGTAGTTCGAATATTCCCCTGATAATTATTAAAAAAAAAAGATTATTATCCCTTATTCAGAACCAATCATTCATCATTAATTACGAAGAAAATGCATTTGAATATATTTCGGGCAGCATTTCCATAGAAATTCTGCCATTTCCGCGAGTTTAATTCCTCAATAAGTAACCGATGATAATAATAGAATACGCA
>NC_051406.1:8795197-8795419 GCF_015228065.2 Penaeus monodon
GTAATCGCTAGAGGAAAGAAAAGAATAGTCCACCCGGGCAAGTTTTTTTTTTCTCCTTCTTCTTAGCGTCTCGCGAGCTCCGAATAACACCGACCTTCTCGACACATTTAATTTCCACCAGACTTGCAGTAAACAAAGGGCGCGCAGCAACAATACGGGCCAAGCCAAGTAAAGTGGAAATTAAAAATGCACACGAGGGCTCCAACTTTTCTCGTAAATATT
>NC_051406.1:8795831-8795943 GCF_015228065.2 Penaeus monodon
TCGCTTTCTCGGAATTCGTTGAAAAAGGAAGGTAATATACAGTATGCATTTTTTTGTGTTAGTGTAACTTTCGTAAGACTATTTTCATCACTGAACAATTAGCATGCGCTGA
>NC_051406.1:8796269-8796438 GCF_015228065.2 Penaeus monodon
AAAAACAAAACCCACAAAAAACGTGTCAAACTGAACCAATCTTAACGACACAACTTATAAAAGAAAACGCCATTTAAGAGTTAATAACAACAACCATTTAAGTTTTGCTTATTGTTATTTGATACTTAGGTCAATATTTGGATCTGGCAACCCTCGCGGACTCTTAGGG
>NC_051406.1:8796523-8796632 GCF_015228065.2 Penaeus monodon
CGAGTAAAGCACAAAAAATATGTTTTTTTGTATGTTATGTGTTATGTGATATGTCATCATTATTATACTATAACTTGATTTGTTTTCTTCATTCCAGATAAGCGATGAT
>NC_051406.1:8796997-8797159 GCF_015228065.2 Penaeus monodon
ATATCACTGAAAATTAAGCCCTAATCGCAACAGTGGCAACCGCAAAGCTCGAGTTGCCAAGACGTCATTTAATTTCGATCAGAGGAGAGATTCCGAACAGGATTCCTTCGTGAGAAACTTACCTTGATATCCTTCTGCGTTGGCTCGGGATCCTGTGGTGTA
>NC_051406.1:8797302-8797458 GCF_015228065.2 Penaeus monodon
TAAAGGTAGGAAGAGTGAAACGAAGGATAGATAATAGAGAAAGGTGGAGGAATGAAGAAAGGAAGAAAGAAAAGAGGAGGTAAGGAAATTCAGGAAGAAAGAGCGGGATTTAGAATGCGGAAGAGAGGGAGGAGGAGGAATAAAGAATGGAAAGGG
>NC_051406.1:8797693-8798193 GCF_015228065.2 Penaeus monodon
CAGTGGAAAAGGATTCAGTGCCTTCGGCCTTCAAAACAACGAGCTCTTCTCACGTTACCTGTCAATAAAGAAAGGAGGAATTGGTTAGAATCACGATAAACGACGTGCATAAAGAAAGCAGTCGATCACAGACACAAAGCGTCGAATCACAGGGAAATATTGGCTCGCGTCGAGGAGAAAGGAGAAAAAAATGTTAACGAAAGAAAGATATAGGAAAGGAAAATGAAACAGGTGAAGAATGAAGAGGAAAAAGTAAATGAAAACGATGAAGAGAGGAGAAGAAAATGAGAGATAAAAAAAAGATAGAAGAAGAAAGAAAAAGAAAGATAAAAGGAAGGAGAACAAGAAGAAGGGGAAAAGAAATAAAATACAATTGAAAGGACGGAAGAAAAGTGAATGAACGAACCGAGAGAAGGAAACAAAAGGAAAAAAGGGGGAAATATGGAAGAAAAAAAAGAATGAAAATATACAGAAAAGAAAGAAAGAAAAGTAAAGGACAA
>NC_051406.1:8798686-8798931 GCF_015228065.2 Penaeus monodon
ATTCGATTCGTCTCACTCTATTTTTTTCTGTGGCGCCTCCTTCCTCTCCTCTGAATTTTAAGAAACCTTTTATTTATTATAGAAGGTGAATGGAGAGGGGTAATTATCATATTTTATTTTAATTTTATGAAAGTGTAGGTCTGTCACGAGAGGAGAGATTTGTGAGTTTAGTTTCTCTCAATATTGCAGTTCTCATCAAATGGTCTCGTGTTAACCCTGAGACCAACACATGCTCCCAAGATAAC
>NC_051406.1:8799035-8799102 GCF_015228065.2 Penaeus monodon
TTTAAATCCCCCAAAAAAACCCGGAAAAAGGGGCCCCCCCCCCCAAAAAAAAAACCCCCCAAACCCC
>NC_051406.1:8799188-8799283 GCF_015228065.2 Penaeus monodon
TAAAAAAAAGGGAAAAAAAACCCCCTTTTTTTTAAAAAAAATTTTTAAAAAAAAGGGGGGTTTTTAAAAGGGAAAATTATTTTTGGGGGGTTTTT
>NC_051406.1:8799300-8799408 GCF_015228065.2 Penaeus monodon
TTTTAAAAAATTTTTTTTTTTTCCCCCCCAAAAAAAAAAATTTAAAATGGGGGGGGGAAAAAAGGGAAAAAAGGGGGGAAAAAGGGGGGGGGGGGGAAAAAAGGGGGG
>NC_051406.1:8799425-8799627 GCF_015228065.2 Penaeus monodon
TTTTTGGAAAATTTTTTTGGGGGGGCCCCCCCCCCCAAAAAATTTTAAAAACCCAAAAAAGGGGGGGTTTTTGGGGGGGAAATTTTTTAAATTTTTTTTAAATTTTTTTTCCCCGGGGGGTTTTTTTTTTTTTTTGGGGGTTTTAAAAGGGGTTTTTAACCGGCCCCCCGGGGGGAAAAAACCCCCCCCAAAAAAATTTTTT
>NC_051406.1:8799662-8799794 GCF_015228065.2 Penaeus monodon
CCCCCCCAAAATTTTCCCCCCCCCCCCCAAAAAAACCCATTTCCCCCAAAATTTTTTTTAAAAAAAAAAAAAAGGGGGGGGGGCCCCCCCATTTTAAAAATTTAACCCCCCCCCCCCCCCTTTTTAAAATTT
>NC_051406.1:8800144-8800218 GCF_015228065.2 Penaeus monodon
TTTTTTTTTAAAAATTTTTGGGAATTTTTTTTTTGGGGGGGGGGGAAAAAAAATTTTTTTTGGGGGGGGGGGGG
>NC_051406.1:8801328-8801393 GCF_015228065.2 Penaeus monodon
TTTTTTTCCCCCCCCCCCTTTTTTCTCCCCCCTTTCTCCCCCCCCTTCCCCCTTTTTCCCTCCCC
>NC_051406.1:8801517-8801676 GCF_015228065.2 Penaeus monodon
TGGTTTTTTGGGGGGGGTTTTTGGTGTTTTTGGGGGGGGTTTTTCCCCCCCCCCCCCCGGGGGGGGGGGTGTGTGTGTGTTTTTTTTTTAAAAAAATTTTTTTGGGGGGGGGGTTTTTTAAAACCCCCCCCTGGGAGGGGGTTTTTTAAAAAAAAAAAA
>NC_051406.1:8801704-8801942 GCF_015228065.2 Penaeus monodon
CCCCCCCCCCCCCTTTTTTTTTTTTTTTTCCCCCCCTTTCCCATTCCCGGGTTTTGGATATGAATAGCGTGATTAATGCATTCACTTTCCCAAAATACCCTTTTATTTTAAAAAAATCGTACACACCTTTAACATTTTATAATTTTTAAAAAAGTTTTATTGTTTTTTAATATTGTTCATTAAAAACATCGTCATGTAACAATTTGGGGGAAAAGAAGAGAAGAAAAAAGGGTGAAAA
>NC_051406.1:8802223-8802377 GCF_015228065.2 Penaeus monodon
GAAATGTAGTAAAACAGACCAAGCGAAAACTTTGGCCTGGTATGATGAACACTTTCTTTTATGTTTTTCAGCACTGCATTTTACTGATTAAAGTTGAAGACATATTTTCGTATGAAGAGCGAGAGTTGGATTCATATGTTTTCCTTTTCTTGTA
>NC_051406.1:8802416-8802487 GCF_015228065.2 Penaeus monodon
ATCCTTTTTTTTTTTTCTGGTTTTTTCCCCGCCCCTCGTTTCCGTCCTCTTTGTCTGCCCGTCCTTTCCAA
>NC_051406.1:8802648-8802801 GCF_015228065.2 Penaeus monodon
GTTACATTCCCCACAATCTTACACCCTTAAAAATTCGCAGACCCCTCTCAGAAACTAAATTTTTAATCACTCTCCGTGTGTTTTATTCGTCAAAAATTTTTGCATAGATAGTTGCTCAACTTGCTTCTCTAGAATGAGAAGGCAAAGCTACTA
>NC_051406.1:8802845-8802909 GCF_015228065.2 Penaeus monodon
CTTCAAGATATGATAATAATAAAGAAAAACTTGCACATTATGATGTTTTTCTTTTCAAAGTTGG
>NC_051406.1:8803042-8803141 GCF_015228065.2 Penaeus monodon
CTATCGTATTATCATACTTCTGTATAAAGTTGGGGTTTTTTTATGCGTACCTTGTATGTTTCAAAGGGGGTTTTTCTTTTATGTTTTTAAAGTTGGGGA
>NC_051406.1:8803265-8803576 GCF_015228065.2 Penaeus monodon
CTAACACCATTCCCTCCTAATCAAAATGCAACAACGATGCACGATAGCCGCACGTAACCTTCCCCCGATAACGTTGCCAGATGCACGTAACATTCAAGATTTACAATCCCGGACAAAATAGTGAACTGCGCAACTGCAAAGGCAATGGAGGATAATGCAAGGGCAATGCACAATCCCGTTTCTTTGCAACACATTATGGCTCTGTGTGAATTTCCTGAATGTAAAACAGGTCGAGAAAGGATGCTTGCGTTTCGTATTCACGGATTAAAAAAGAAAAGAAAAAAAGAAGAAGGGAGGAAAAGATGGGAAAA
>NC_051406.1:8803847-8804107 GCF_015228065.2 Penaeus monodon
AACCCCTCCCAAAAGATAACGAAACAGGGTAGACAAAGGCGGACAACAAAGAAGAAAAAAGGCAGACTGCGTCAAGGGAAAAAAAAAAACCACAACAGAACAAGAGATACAAAAGGTTAAGTGATAAAGAGAAGAGAGAGAAACGAATAAAACGGATAAGATTAAGCCATCATATATCAGTGTCTCCCTTTGGACGTTTTCAGAGTTTTTCCCTTTATTTGTAAATAATGACCACCAAAACCCTAAAAGAGAAAATTTTT
>NC_051406.1:8804225-8804328 GCF_015228065.2 Penaeus monodon
TTTTTTCCCCTTCTCCCGATTCCCCCTTTTTCCCCGTTAACCGTTTTTGGGGGGGGGTTTTCCCCCTTTCTGTTTTTTTCTGCTGTCTCTCCCGTCCTTCCCC
>NC_051406.1:8804437-8805864 GCF_015228065.2 Penaeus monodon
TTTCTTTTCTCCTTCCCTTCCTCCCTCCCTCTCAACACACACTCCTCCTCACCTCCTCTTCTCTTCCTCATTTTTATTTCTTCTCCACTCTCCCTTTTCCCTTCCTCTCCACCTTTCCCTTCCCCTCCTTCCTCCTTTCTTTCTCTCTTTCCTTCCACTTCCCATTTTTATTCTTCTCTCTTACCTCCCCCTCCATTCCTTCCTTTTCCCCTCTTTTCCTAAACTTCCTCTTCCATTTCCTCATCCCCTTCTCTGTCTCTCTCTCCCTTTTTCCCATTCACCTTCTCTTTTTTTTAACTCGCACTTTCCCCTCCTTTCCTTTCCTCTTCCCCTCGACTTTCCCTTATTTCCATCTTTGACCTTCTTCTATCTCCTCTTTCTCTCTTTCCCTTCGCCCTTTTCCGTCCTTATTCTCATCCTTTACTTCTCCCTTTCCTCTCCTTTCTTTCTCTCATTCCCCTTTTCTCTCTTTGCCTTTCCCCTTTTCCCTAGCTCCTTTACCCTATTCTGTCCTGTGCTCTTTTCCCCTCCCCCTCTTTCCTTTCTCTCATTCCCCATCTTCTTTCTTCGCCTTTCCCTCTTCCCCCTTTACCTTTCCCCCTCACTCTCTCCCTTTTCCCCTCATTATCCCTTTCCCCTTCTTTACTCTCCCCTATCGCCTCACTTCCCTTTCCCTTCCTTCACTTTTCTCTTTCTCCCTTTCCCCTTTATCCTTATCCTTCACTCCTCCTTTCCCCCTTATCCCTCACTTTCCCTTCTCCCTTTTCCCTCGTGTTTCCCCTCTCCCCTCGCTCCCCCGTTTCCCTAAGTCCCCTTCCCTTCCTCCCTTCCCCTCACTTCACCTGCATCTCCTCCTTCGCTCCCCTCTTTCCCTCCACTCCCCCCTCGTTCACTACCCTCTTTCTCCTCCCTCCCTCCCTCCCTTCCGCTCCTTCATTCTCATTTTTTCCTCTCGCTTCTCCCTTCCCTCTTTATCCCCTCATTTCCTCCTTCCCTCTTTATCTCCTCACTTCCCCCATTCTCCTTCTTCCCTCACTCCCCCCCTTCCCTCTTTATCCCCTCATTCCCTCCCTTCTCTCCTTCTCCCCTCACTTCCCCCTCCCCTTTTTCCTCTTACTTTCCCTTTCTTCCCTCACTTCCCCCTCCCCCCTCTTTCTCCCCTCCCCCACATTCCCCCCTCCCCCCCATTTCCCTCTTTCTCATCACTCCCTCCCTCCTCCCCCCACCGTTCCCTCCCCCCCCCTTAATCCTCACTCCCCCCGTCCCCCCCCCCCTCCTTTTCCCCTCACATCAAGCCAAAGCTTATTCAACGGCTTATAAATCCTGGGTTTCATAATAACCAGATGCTTAAACTCATTATTTCTGAGTCGACGCCGCTAAAGCTTCTTTCGCTAAGCTATTCAAATTAGCTTTCTTACTTCCTGCCT
>NC_051406.1:8806606-8807088 GCF_015228065.2 Penaeus monodon
GATATAATCCCAGGCTTTAATTCTACCACGCCGTGTCCTTCTCTCAATTGATTTTCGTAAACAAACCAAATTTGCCGAGAGAGCGATTTCCCAATCACCCGAGAAGATAAACTTAAGCTTTAAAATGACGTAGATGACTTCTTCAGTTTGTATATATAAATGGATAACGAAGGGATGACATTGAAAAGAATTATCAATAACATTTAAGACATTTATTTCAAGGGCTGCTAATTAGCGGCCATTTTGGTTGTTTACAAACGATGGGATAGAAAAGGATAGTGAAATGTAAGAGGCGATGATTAAGGGAACGGGAAAAATAACGATGGAGAGAGATAGGGAAGAAAGCGATAAGGAAGAGAGGAAGATAAGGAGAGTTTGTTCATAAACGCGCCTAGAGGGAATAAATAAAAACAATAAAGAAATGTGATAGACGAAAATTAAGGAAAAACAATTATTAACTATAATTAAACATGAAAAATAAC
>NC_051406.1:8807215-8807588 GCF_015228065.2 Penaeus monodon
AACACACAGACGAATGCCATGCGCGAGCCGGAACAGACCCCCTTCCACCAGCGGCGCAACGGAGACATATCTGTGCGTCTTAGCCTCTCTAGAGCTTCCTCCCGAGGCCGTATCTCATCTATTAAGGTCTGGAACCTCTTTAAAGTCAATTACAAGTCCCGGTACACAAAGGGCTCCAAAAGCAATCATGGGGAGGGGCGGGGGCGAGAAGGGGAAGGGTAGGGCCAGAGGGGGAGGGGTGGGGCCAGAGGGGGAGGGGTGGGGCGAGTGGGGGAGGGGTGGGGCGAGAGGGGGAGGGGCTGGGCGAGAAGGGGAGGGGTAGGGCGAGAGGGGGAGGGGCTGGGCGAGAGGGGGAGGGGCGGGGGAATGGTGA
>NC_051406.1:8807944-8808236 GCF_015228065.2 Penaeus monodon
GGGGAATAAAATGCTTTAGTCGGTTAACGGCTCTATGAAAGATAACCGTTATCTGTTACTGAAGCAGCAGAGGGCAGTCGTGGTGATAAAGCCATTACAATACCAGTTACGAGCAGCTTTAATAATGATAACGTCAATAACTGCAATCCCTAACGAGAACGACAACAATGTGCCAGTTAAATGTAAATAAATGAAAGGCTTACGTTGCTTAAAAGCGACTGTTGTAATAAATAACACGCTGTTACCTGGTAATACATTGGTAATACCTTCGTACAAAAAAAACGGATCTCAT
>NC_051406.1:8808349-8808519 GCF_015228065.2 Penaeus monodon
TCAACAAACCCAGTCAACAGGAATAAAATTTTTCGAAAGGGACCAGATTTCAGCTTTCAAAATGGCGTCGCGGAAAGGATCGATCATTATTCAAATTCTATTACACACAGAAGCCGACGAGTATTTATTTATTTCTCTTTCGTACGGCGATGGGATCGACACTCATGTAG
>NC_051406.1:8809098-8809361 GCF_015228065.2 Penaeus monodon
CCTAATCATAACAGCTCGGACGAGGCCCACCATCTTCCACAAGGAATTAGATCAAGTGAGTAATATTGATCTAAATTGTTGCGCGGAAGGACAAGCTGCAATTAATAAGTTAGGAGGGAAAATCACTCGTGACTCGACGGAACAGAAATGGCATTGATATTAACTTAATCAAGGCACGGTGAAGTCGGCTCAGTCCAGCGGAGAATTGGATGAGCCTTTATCTAAATCATACGGCGTTCCGGTTAGTTCGGCCCCACGGCACG
>NC_051406.1:8809657-8810367 GCF_015228065.2 Penaeus monodon
TCCTTAACTCACCCTACCCTTCCCTCCTCCCCTCATAACCCCCTCCCCTTCCCTCCCCCACTCATCACCCCCTCCCCTTCCCTCCCCTTTATCACCCCCTCCCCTTCCCTCCCCTTTATCACCTCCTCCCCCTTCCCTCCCCCCACTCATCACCCCCTCCCCTATCCCTCCCCCCACTCATCACCCCCTCCCCTATCCCTCCCCCCCACTCATCACCCCCTTCCCCCAAGTCAACTCAGACCCCAACGAAAGGCCTCATCGAGCCAACTCAGGCGCTGCCACCTGCCACTAGGCGGCGCTCGAGGCAGGTTCCCCCAATCGGACTGATAGCCAGGCGGGGTTTGTCCTTGTTAAGCTGGCGGGGGGGTGGGGGGTGGAAGGGGGAAGCTCTGTCGTTGCTTTGTGCGTTTGCGGGCGTGTGTGTCTTTGTTTCTTTTTGGTTCTTTGGGGTTTATTTGTTCATCATTTTGTTGCTGTTGTTGTCGGTTGGGGATTTTGATTATTGGGAATTAAAATCCTTTAGTTAATCCGTAATGAGGTTGGTTCAGGCCATGTTCTATCGTTGAAATCTGTCTGTTTGCATATTTGTGTGTTTATTTGGAATTCTCTTCATAATTCGCTCATTAGTTAACATACTGACCGTTTAATAAAACTTAATTAACATTCACTTTCACTCAATTTCCAAATTAAACAAAGCTTATCGTCTTCCA
>NC_051406.1:8810438-8810584 GCF_015228065.2 Penaeus monodon
GCCAGGGAAATCTCATCAATTTTAATTAACCCTTGATTAGACTGCATGATTAAGTTGATACATGTATTTGTCCTTTCTCCAGTCTCTACTTGTCTATTTGTTAATTTGTCTATTCATGTATTTGTTTAATTGTGCACTGAAAGATT
>NC_051406.1:8811361-8811571 GCF_015228065.2 Penaeus monodon
GGAAATTAAGGTGGGGAGATGGGGGGGGGTAAGTAGTAGTAGGGGAGTGGTAAATCTACAAGCCGAGCGCCAGTGATGAAAATAGGCACAGTTGGAGAAAGAGGAGAGGCATCATTTTGATTCTGATTTTCGCTTACATGAAGACCTTCTTCCTCTCTTTGATCTGGTTGGGGAGATGAATCACCTTACGTAGCTCTGACGTAAGGCGAT
>NC_051406.1:8811620-8811732 GCF_015228065.2 Penaeus monodon
GAATTACTGAAAAGGTCTATAGATTCTGTGTTGTGCCCAAGCAACTTTTCTTGCTGTCTCATACTAACCGTTATATAAGGATTAAAATGTAAAGCTTACGGACACGATCTAA
>NC_051406.1:8811905-8812066 GCF_015228065.2 Penaeus monodon
CACAGGTGTAAGGAGCAATCAGCTTCTAACTTTGTATAGGCTACACATCCAACTTTCAAGACAGGCTTACCAACCGCGGGCAGGAATCAGGGTAACATTCCGGATCCAGAAGAAGTATTCTACACATTTCTCAAGATGGTGAGTACTTTGAGAGACTTGTT
>NC_051406.1:8812504-8812839 GCF_015228065.2 Penaeus monodon
TAAAGGCTTCCTTTATCAATAACAGCTGTGTATACGCCACCTTCATCTTTATAATCCCCAAAGCGTGTCGTAATCGCTACTAACACGCCCGCTAATCCAGCTTACGTGACATCACTGCCTATACTTCGCTACCGAGGCAACACTCCTCATCCTCGTACAACATTAATATACTTCATTAATTGCCAGAATCTTTCATAATCGCAACTAATGAGTTTTATGCACACGCCATGACGATGGGAAACCTCGTTGCAACTCTTTAAGTTAGCGGAGCTCCGGTGTCATTTTTTGGTTGACGTTGGCAGGTTGACGTGGCTATGGTGATGTTATGATCCTTC
>NC_051406.1:8814195-8814632 GCF_015228065.2 Penaeus monodon
ATACAAGAAACGGCGAAGGAGAAACTGTCCGACTATCTTCCTTGAAATGCAGACTTTGACCCTCGCTTCGTGTCTTGCTTGCCGAGTGGAAACTTTCTTGCGTTTTCTTGAAAGGAAGGTCAGATGGTGGGGGGTGGGGGTGGGGGTTCGACGAGAAAATGGTGGTATAAGGGAAGGGGTTCGTCGAGAAAATGGGGGATGGGGGAGAGTTTTGTGGGAAGAGTAAAGGGAAAAATATAAGGAAAAATAAGAGAGGTCTGTTGAGAAAGTGGGGGTGGAAGGAAGTAATTGGTGTAAAAAGGGGGGAGAAGGAGGGGATAATCGAAAAAAAGGAGGGAGGAGGAGGTCCTGGAGAAAATGGGGTGTAAGGGTTTGTCGAAAATATGGGGAGTGGAGGGTAGGATTTTATGGCGATAATCAGGAATAGGAGGGACGGC
>NC_051406.1:8814751-8815186 GCF_015228065.2 Penaeus monodon
TATTGTAAATCCCCCCAACTTCCAAGTTAATCACTAAGCGTTGCCAATGTTTAACCAACCCCCTCCTCGTATTGGAAACAGGGGGGATACACTAAAAGTTCGCACGTTGGCAGCACTGACTGTTGATCTCGTGAGTGGGAGGAACGTTAACTCCCAACTTAAGAAATCTACTTAGATAAAATAATTTTCTAAGTACATCGGTAGTTTGAACTTTGTGTCACTTTCACAGCTTCAGTAGCGTGTTGGTGTAATCATCTTCGGTAACAATTCTGGCTCTCTACCGCCTGTTTTGGGAATTAATTAGATGCAAGAAAGGGGAACGGAGGGAAGGGGGGGGGGATTAAGGAGGGAGAAATACCAACTCTCTTCGTCTCTCTCTTTCTCCTTATTTACCAGCCAGTGCTGAGAGAGAGTGGGTGAAATAGATACAATAAC
>NC_051406.1:8815380-8815844 GCF_015228065.2 Penaeus monodon
ACGAGTATCTTCACACGGAATTATGCCTAATAGACAAATAAAACAGACAAAAAAAAAAAAGAGGAAGAAAGATTTTATTTTCAACTCTAACTTCCTCTCATTTCTCTCTCATCTTTTCTCACATCCTTTTACCGAGTCGAGTTACTCAGCCGAAAAAAGTATATATCGTCTCCTCAGCGCTTTTGTGTGTGTCCGTTCGCCTGGGTCTGCGCTGAGCCTCCGTGATGGTGCCAGAGATACGCCTGACCTCCCGTGGCACTGTGTTCCGCTGTGGCTCTCTAATAGTGCCGTCGCGCTGTACTGTGCTAGGGCGCTGGAGTGCGAATAGCGAGCGATGCCGCGGGGACATTTCTCTTATACGGCGAAGAAAATAGGTTTGTAGCTAAAATAAAGAATTTGATATATGATTTGTGGGATATAACTGAACATGCACACACACAGGCCCATACATACACACATAAACG
>NC_051406.1:8816037-8816203 GCF_015228065.2 Penaeus monodon
ACATCCTACCCAGGCCAGCTCAGCATCTAATAGTGAAGCATTTTTATTCCTTGGTACGAGGGCCTCAACACATGCAATTGCCCTTATTGCATGTAAGGGCCATGTTGCAGATAGGATTGCAGGTAGTTTGCAAGGGGCAACATGCTACTATGCTCAAGGAAATGCA
>NC_051406.1:8816537-8816620 GCF_015228065.2 Penaeus monodon
ATCGTGTTTTTTGTATCGGCCTGATGATAAACTTTATTCACACTTTATTCACGGTTAACCATAGTGACTGTACCCTGATATAA
>NC_051406.1:8816677-8817205 GCF_015228065.2 Penaeus monodon
TACAAACATCTGTCTATCTGTTTACATACACACATAAATATCAAAATGGAAGTGTGCAAGTTCCTACCTCATCCCGTCAGCCTTGAGGCATCGAAAAGCCAAAGGAAAATACCCCCCCCCCCCCGCCATTTCCCTCCGTCGTCTGACCGGCCTTCAAGAGCGCCATCTTCTCGAGGACGCCTTGTGGCCTCTCTGTTTAAGGGTCATATTGGCTAGGTTTATGGCGCGCCTTTCATTGTTTCCCATGAGCCATTTACGGATTTATGAATTGCTGTTGAGATCCATGGTTCCCTCCGTGCCAGAAAGTAAGAAAAAGATAAAAAAAGAGATTTGATGTTTTGCTATATACAAAAAATCACATTATTAGACAGGGCATAAAAATGAATAAGTGAAATGATAATGGATAAAAAAAAAGTTTTACGTCACAGACTGGTCATAAAAAAACAACAACAAAAAATTAACAGTATAATGTGAAGAAATATTTCAACGATAAAAAGGCGAACGAAGTAGTGGTTGTAAAGAGAGAAT
>NC_051406.1:8817225-8817308 GCF_015228065.2 Penaeus monodon
GATGTACTGGTAGGCTATTTAAAAACGGAAGCTGGAGGTATGGTTGTTAAGGATTTCTGTTACTGTTAGTATGATATACTATG
>NC_051406.1:8817663-8817810 GCF_015228065.2 Penaeus monodon
CCGAGCGCATTGTAGTGTATTAACCGGCCCAAAGGTATCGTGATTGATCTAGTTATCGGAATGGAATATGAATATCGTGAATATATTGTTTTCCGTCTAGTTCGTTGGATCGCAGCGGCATATTCCGCAGGATGACAAATGGCAGAA
>NC_051406.1:8817838-8818415 GCF_015228065.2 Penaeus monodon
CAATTCCTGGCTTCATTCACAGGGTTAACATCATTCCAAATACAAATAATGGTGTAATTGCTTCAAATTGGAATATATACCATTAATTATTTTATCTGGCTTCACGACAATTACCTTTTCGATCAAAATATGGTCAACGGGGCTAGCGACTTGGCAGTTAACGGCGCGCGTCCAATTTCAAATTTAAATTCAAATTTTAAAAATTCATGAAAGGACATGGACCAGTAACTTGAATGGCCATATATATAGATATTAATGAAGAATATTGGCTGGGGATTATAGTTTACTTTGAATTGAAATAGATAAGAGACATGTAGACAACTGTTTATAGTGTAGGCCTATTGCTAAAGCCTAAAATTGTAACGTGTAGGAGAAAGTTCCATATTTAAAATATTTTATAATTTTCTTACTCTTGTTATCATTTGTATGTTTGTATATAAATTTAGATCTAAACTTAACAAGCGCATTGTATTTTTATGGAAACAATTGATGTAATTTAAATGCAAATAAGTAAAGGAAAAATATCCTCCCGTTACACTATTTACAGAAATAATCTGTTGTCACACTTGTACGCCCT
>NC_051406.1:8818619-8819047 GCF_015228065.2 Penaeus monodon
GCCCCCCCCCCCCCTCTCCCCATACACACAATTCCTGTTCAATACTTTTCACTCTTACCGAATTTTCGTACCTTCCCCCCTACCCCCTAACCCCACCCCCAACCCATGATGTTATAGGCACCAACACTAACATAATCAAACGTTCGCTAATCAAATGGTCTTTCGGCCTAACCAGTACGGCCTCGGACATTCATCCTTGGTAATGGCCTTTACTATTTTCCTGGTGTTTGTTCAGAGGAAATGCTTGTTTGGGCGACGTCTGGCATTAGCCGAATGAAATAACTGAATTATGCAAATTTCGTTACCTTCGCCGCGGTGTATATTGCGTGTTCAAATGCGAAAACAAATGGAAAAGGAAAGAGAGATTAAGAAAGAGGAACAGAATGTGAATGTGTGAAGGAGGTGAATAAAAAAGTGGGGGAAATGAT
>NC_051406.1:8819917-8820137 GCF_015228065.2 Penaeus monodon
TGAACAGCCCCACATCTCTTCGCGAGAACAATGGCAGACAAGCTCATCCCTGGAGCAAAAACGTTGTGGACTGTCTCTCCCAGCACAAACGTTCTCTCGACGCCACAAACGTTCTCTCGACGCGATTCCGAGAGCTGAATGGAGAATCTTCGAGACAGCTTTGAAAAGTAAGGAAGGGAGGGGGGGGGGGAAGGAAAAGGAGGCGTGAAAGGAGGATTAA
>NC_051406.1:8820215-8820330 GCF_015228065.2 Penaeus monodon
AAATAGAAATAAAGAGACAAAGTTCGAGAGATCAAGAGAGAGAGCGCGAGACAGTCAAACACTATCAGAAAAAAAAAATTCCTTCTCGACCTCACCTCCTCAACCCTTCCCCCCC
>NC_051406.1:8820398-8820531 GCF_015228065.2 Penaeus monodon
CACTATCTTGTCCCTCCGGTTCCGTCTTGAGAAGCCGGTGAAGAAGTATAAACAGCTTCCTTATTGTGCAAGATTCACGTTCCTCTTTCGTGCTTTCCGACTTTTCTGCAAATCCATGTGAAATGGTCTCAGC
>NC_051406.1:8820742-8821308 GCF_015228065.2 Penaeus monodon
CAAAAATAACAATTTGAAAATGATAAAAATAATGAAATTGATTATCACTTATATGTCTCTCACTTATTATAAGTATTTCATTTATTACTGTTACCTCTATTTTTCATGCGATCACAGGGTCTCACACAATCAAAAATTTGAAAGATGTTACTACTAATGAAATTTCTCGCTCTTGTTTCCCTTATCAATGCAGAAAGATAAAGTTGTAAATGCTTTTTTCTTTTCGAAATTAACGATCGACATCAAGCGACTTCCCAACCCACCAATCAGAATCGTCGAGAAGATACTAGCGCGGTTATCATTGGTTCCTGCAAACCGTGGCTGCAGACCCTTCCAAGATTCAAGAGGCTGAATTTCCCCTGTCATTAAGAAAAGTCCCCGGACTCTCCTCAAATTCCCCCTAAAATCTCCCCTAGGACCGGCCAATTGGCGCTAATCTCGAAATTATCTGAAGTCCTTGAAATAAGAAAGGGAAGAGAAGAGGCGGGCTAGGGATGTGGGTTTCCCCGGCCTTTTCCCCTGATTGTTTGGTGGTATTTTCCCTTAAACTCCTTTTTGCGTTCATA
>NC_051406.1:8821458-8821593 GCF_015228065.2 Penaeus monodon
TATGTAACCGAGGCATGAAAGATGGAGAGAACACATATAAAACAAAACTAACAAGGAAGGAAAGAGAAAAAAGTGACGAGAATTGATGGAAGTCAAAGACAGAATGATGGAGAAAGAAGGAAAAGAATAGAGACG
>NC_051406.1:8821997-8822312 GCF_015228065.2 Penaeus monodon
GAAAAAAAAAATTACACAGCCCAGCTCCCCCGGCCGATATAAACCACACGGGGTCAAGTTAGCTGCGTAGCTCTTATCACGCACGAAAATCTCACTTAACATTCGTATTATGGCGTTGGCGTCGCTCGTAATTCCGCCTCTGAACAGTTATTTGCCTCAGGGAAGAATTTCATTATGATAAGCTCCTTTAATCCTCTGCCGTCGCGGTTGTGCTTATATGTGTACCTTTTTTGGCGTAAAAATGTTTGTTTCTTAATTAAATGGGTTGGGTGTATGGGGTAGGGGATGAGGGGGAGGTGAGGGGGGGAGTGGGTG
>NC_051406.1:8822767-8822997 GCF_015228065.2 Penaeus monodon
CTTTCCAGTGACCCTGCGAGTGCGTGCAAACCCTATCCTCCCCATGAGGTCAATCACGACCCCAAACAACACGTAAGAGTGACTTCAGAATCCCTCCCCGGGGTGCAGTTGACACGCACTCATGCCCAAAAGTGGCACAAGGCACCGGAGTGTGTCAGGGTGAGAGGGAGCAGAATAAGCGAGTTGATGAATTGGGGATGAAAGAGATAGAGAAAGATTAAACGGCCAGG
>NC_051406.1:8823036-8823211 GCF_015228065.2 Penaeus monodon
AATACGGGCGATATATATCTGCCAGTGTTTTATTTACCATCATTATTCATTCATTTTTTGTTGAATATACATGCGGGATGAAGAGGGATTTTTAATGAAGTATGTATATATGTGTGTGAACGTAGGGAAAATAAAGACACCTAAAAAGATAGAAAAGTGACACTTGCACATACTC
>NC_051406.1:8823425-8823757 GCF_015228065.2 Penaeus monodon
TCTGACAGCAACAAATTAATAAGGAAATGCGTCAACACCGTCGTCACCGTCAACATTTCCATCTCAAGCATCTCATAACAATTAACTTCCCCCTTCCCCCCCTCACCCTCTCTCCCTTACCCCTCTCCCCCCCCTCTCTTCCTCCTTTCCCCTCTCCCCCTCCCCCTCTCTTCCTCCCATCCCCTCTCTCCCTCAGCCCCCTCTCTAGTCCCCTCTTCCTCCCTCCCTAAGGAAAATCGACCTCCCCAGCCATGGAAATTGTACCATTAGGGTGATTAATAGAAAATGACATCAGGGATTTTCATTGTTGTTCACATCCCCTCTGCGTACGC
>NC_051406.1:8824035-8824335 GCF_015228065.2 Penaeus monodon
TGTGGGTCAAGGCGTGGGGTCGTGTTATGCATTTCGCGGACAATTGCAGGAGTAACATCTATGCTTATTTAAGATTTTAATCAGTTAACAGTATACCAAATTCCAGGAGCAATAAAGATAATGGGCGCCAAGGGAATGAGACTGCTGATAACGATAATGATGGCAATATCGACTTGGTGAGAATGATGATGAGAAAACCGCCGGGAACAAAAAACCGCAGTATTATTTATAACAGCAGCAGCGATATCAAGAGAAATATTATTGATAGTATCATAGACAACACACACGCACACTCACAGA
>NC_051406.1:8824567-8824925 GCF_015228065.2 Penaeus monodon
CTCTCTATCTCCAAGGCGTTCTAACATCCAATGTTGAAAAAATCAATAGAAAAAAATTCTTGACGTAAAAAAAAAAGGAAAAAGTAACAGCCAAGCAATTATTCACCCTTTCATTGCGTCGACTGATTGATGAAAGCTCTATTGCCTCCGATAATGAATGAATCTCTCGAGAGGCTGATGATGAGTGGAAATACTAATGACGTAATGATGCGTCGGCGGCAGACTTCTGGCATCTTTGTTTCTGCTCCTCTTGTTCCTCGTCTGTTATATTCTTGTTCTTTGTTGGCGTTTGTTTCCGTTTTCTTGTAGCTTGTTTCGCTTCTTGGTTTCTGTTTGTGAGTTGGGTTTGGTTGTTGTT
>NC_051406.1:8824948-8825291 GCF_015228065.2 Penaeus monodon
TTTTTTTCTTCGTATTTCCTTTGGATCTTTTGTTTTGTTTTATACCATGCGTTGGTTTATATATTTTTTTCTGGTTTTGTTTTTCTCTTTATTATCTTTATTTTCTTATCTTATTCCCTTTCTCCGTTTATCATATCTTTTTACTGTTATCGTCCTCCTTTTTTTAGGTTAATCTCTTTTTTTAATAATTTCTGTTGATTTCTCCTTATTCCCACCATTTACTATTTCTGACTATATATTTTGGTGCTAATATTGTTCTACTAATAATGTTCTGTTAATAATGTTTGCTAAATCTTCCCTCTGTACGATCTTTTTCTTTTCACTCTTGACCTGCGTTTTAGTT
>NC_051406.1:8825737-8825837 GCF_015228065.2 Penaeus monodon
CATTCCAGATATTATTACGACCATTACCATCATTTTTGCGACCATTACTGCCTCTTCACTTCCATGACCCTTGACCTTATACTTCCACGATAATGCTCAT
>NC_051406.1:8826081-8826385 GCF_015228065.2 Penaeus monodon
CCACCTTCTACTTCCTCTATCTCCTTTTCACCTTTCATCCCTTTCATTCTCTGCCTCTTTCATTTTCTTTCTTTTCCTCTTCTTTTTCCTCTTCTTCCTCTCTTGCATTTTCAACGACCAGCTATTTGCTTGCCTTCCAGCACTTCTCTTGACTTTTATTCTGCTTTCTTCCCTTGTGATCCGGAATAAACTCACCTATTTTCCTTTTCCTTTGCTTTTTTTATCATTCCTTTCTTATTATATTCACTCATTCGTTTTTTGGTTTCATGTATTTCATTATTTGGAGTATTTTGTAAGCAAGGAG
>NC_051406.1:8826731-8826905 GCF_015228065.2 Penaeus monodon
CTCAAAGTGAACAAGGAACAGGTCCTGTCTGGAATCCCCTCTGTGAACGATGGAGATCATACGTTTTAGTCTTGCATCCCCTTGGCGCCGGGAACATACATAACCAAACACTAGCTTTCCCCTCTCAGAAACTGTGAGATACAAGACCACTTTGTTTCTCGACCCCTCGCTGTC
>NC_051406.1:8827217-8827415 GCF_015228065.2 Penaeus monodon
GTCCCCTTACGTTCTCTTTGTCTCGTTCTCTTTCTCTGTTCCTACGTCCTTCGTCTTCATCCATCTCTCTGCATCTTTGTTTCTCTTCATATCTTTCCCTTCTTCCCTTACCTACCCTTTCCTTTTCCGCCTTCCTTTCCGCCTTCCCTTATTCCTTGCTTTCCTTTCACTCTCCTTTTTCTTCCTTATACTACCCAT
>NC_051406.1:8827697-8828310 GCF_015228065.2 Penaeus monodon
TACATGCCACGGATTCACTCAGAGTCTCTCGTGACACTACGGGGTTTCAAGAGCTCAAGTTTGACAAAGTGTGGCGTTCTTGTGCTTTAATCTGTACTGGATAAAGGAAGCGGGAACGGAGAGCTAACTTTGGAAGCGTTTCTTGCGGGAGTCCGTGTGGGGCTGTGGGGGAGAAGGGAGGGGGGAAGGGGTGTGGTTCAGGAGAGGATGGGGAAGGAGGGGGTGGAAGGAAGGAGGGGGGAAGAAAGGGGTGAAGGAGGGAGGAAGGAGAGGATGGGGGAAGGAGAGGATGGGGGATAGAGGGGGTGGGGGAAGGAGAGGATGTGGTGGGAAGGAGGGGGTTGGGGAAAGAGCGGGGAGGGAGAAAGTAGGGAGGTGTGGCGGAGAAATGAGGGGGGAAGAAAGGAGGGGGGGGGGGAAGGAGGGGTGTGTGAGAAGGAGGGGGTGTGGGGGCACGAGATAGTGGGAAGGAGGGGGTGGGGGCGAGAGGAGGGGGGAAGGAAGGAAGAAGGAGGGAAGGGGGGGTGGGGGAAGGAAGGGGTTGAGAGAGCTTTATCAACAGCGGTAGAGAGGGAGGGGGGTAGTTATTTTATTTTATTTTTCTCTCTTTTTT
>NC_051406.1:8828835-8828922 GCF_015228065.2 Penaeus monodon
GGTATACCTATAGAAGTGTATATTTGTACTTCATCCCACGAGCGTAAATATTTTCTCCACCATGTGAAAACTTACGGAGAGAGATAT
>NC_051406.1:8829017-8829279 GCF_015228065.2 Penaeus monodon
ACAGCGACCTACGAGGAAAATTATCGACCAGGTTTTTTTTCCCCTTGCCTGCAGGACCTATTGCAAGGTAGTAAATGCAACCTTGCTATGGCAGCCGCTGTTGCGTTGTTACGAGTCGCATTAACGAGGAAAGTAATTATCTCAGGCTTATGTTAAAGGTGAGGTCGCGGGTCCCCAGATGGCCTGTCTCCGGACGCTGGCTGGGATGCTGAGTTTGCCCTCTGTCTGTTTACCTTGTTTTTTTTTTTTTTTTTTTCTTAGG
>NC_051406.1:8829309-8829401 GCF_015228065.2 Penaeus monodon
TCGTTTTCGTTGTCTTTCGATGTTTTTTTTTTCTGTAATGTTTGTTTCTGTGTCTGTGTCTCTTTGTCTCTCTGTCTTTGTTTCTTTTTCTT
>NC_051406.1:8829489-8829790 GCF_015228065.2 Penaeus monodon
CCTCCCTCCCGAACTCTTTCTCCATCTCCCTGTATCCCCTTTCTCTATTTTTTCCTCAAATGACTCTACCCATCTATCTATGTCTCATCACCATTTCTTATCACTATCACAAATTATTCCTACTGACCTGCGAATGAAGCTCTTATAACCTCACTGTCTCACGTTCCCTCATTAAAAATGTAGTAAGGCAATTCAGGTAAGAGAGAAATCGGTGATAGACGCCATCAAAACATATTTCATTGGCTGATATATTCAAGGAATTCCATATTTTCCTTAAAATTTTATCTGTACATTTGACGAA
>NC_051406.1:8830149-8830516 GCF_015228065.2 Penaeus monodon
TTGACGCAATAGCAGAAGAACAACGCTGAATCGACAGCACTAACGAGGCACCGCCTTTAGCCACTGGAAATGAAGATTAGAAGTCACTCACAAGTCCCTCGGAAAACCTTGAGCTCGGAATGTCTGCTTGCATTGATCTAGCTCACAGTACGTGCTTGAATGGCCTCTCAGAGTCCAGTCGCACAAAGGCAACGCGTGAATGGCGTTTGGAGGCGGAGACGGCGACCCGAAGCGCCTTTCACGTCCGGAAAACAAAGAGGAGAAGGATGAAGGTTTGTTTACTCCTTAGGGAAAGAGCGGGTGAGTATGCATGAATGAATATTCATGCTTATGCACGTATGAATATGGACCTTCATGCGTAAGTGGG
>NC_051406.1:8830645-8830883 GCF_015228065.2 Penaeus monodon
TCCAACCACAACAATCCTTACTTCCCGTCCCTCTATCCCTCCCTCAGCTCACCCTCTTCACATTTCCAATAATTCTGTCCGCGCCTCCCCTCTCCGTCTCTGCTTATTCCCATACATCAGCCTTCCCTCCGTTACCTGCATTCTCCGGCTTCTCTTCATTACATAAATTCCCAGAGCCTCGGGACGCCCTTCGTGAGTTTTAATCTTTGGTTCGGGAACTCCTGTCACGACTTTTAAT
>NC_051406.1:8831338-8831421 GCF_015228065.2 Penaeus monodon
TCAATAGAGTCAGCAGGATTAAGCTTTGCCTCCCTGTAGCCTATGTTGGCTCCGTAGTCAGTACAAGATGCCGAAATATTCAA
>NC_051406.1:8831450-8831534 GCF_015228065.2 Penaeus monodon
TTTTCAGATCTTTATTTCTCCCTTTTTTTCGCCCATACACTCTGGGATTCGTTTTGGGTTACCTGGTTCTTGTGTCTGCTTGCT
>NC_051406.1:8831936-8832174 GCF_015228065.2 Penaeus monodon
GCTGAATAAAACATACAGCAAACTTTGTTCGGGCTTATGTAAAGTTGGAAGCTCATCTCGGAACTGGCTACATCTTGGGTCTTTTCTCCCGTGTTCCTCTCCCCGGCGCTGCTTCGACAAGAGGCCCGTGGTGGGGGGAGGGTGGTAAGGGGGTGGGTGGTAAGAGAGAGAGAGGGGGGGATGTTGAAGGGAAGAGGGTGTGGAGTAAGAGGGGTAGGGGGGAATAGGGGAAGGTAAG
>NC_051406.1:8832563-8832680 GCF_015228065.2 Penaeus monodon
GCGAGGCAGAAAGCACCAGAGAGTTAAAGAACGCAAAACATCCCAATAACCGCGGACCGAGGCTGCCCGGGAGAGAACACACCGCCAGAAACAATCGGCGAAGGGGGGGGGGGGGTA
>NC_051406.1:8833772-8833932 GCF_015228065.2 Penaeus monodon
CGCCAATATACCAGAGCCTACGTGTTTCTTAAAGGGACAATATCATGGTCTTAGACACTGTTTCGGCCACGTTACGAGAGATTCAATACGTCAGCGGTATTTTGCGCTTTGTTACGGTGGAGAAGCGATCGATAAGCCACGCGATATCCCTGCTTTTTTT
>NC_051406.1:8834032-8834132 GCF_015228065.2 Penaeus monodon
ATTCGCGCTTTTATCTCTGTGTTTCTTTATTTCAGTTCCCCCACTCCTCTTTCACTTTCCTCCTCTCACTCTCTTCTCTATAGTAGGAAAACACAGGAAA
>NC_051406.1:8834206-8834284 GCF_015228065.2 Penaeus monodon
ACGCCCAATAGCTCCCCCCCCCCCAATCTTTCCAAGAAAAGGACTAAATGTTTTGCAAAGTGATCATTGCTCCATCCA
>NC_051406.1:8834770-8835028 GCF_015228065.2 Penaeus monodon
GTTTCTGGGAGTGATCATCGCCTCACGCCCCAAAAGAGAGTCTTGACGGCCGCCTTGATTCCCTTCTCAGCCGATAGGCGACGTGACAGGAATTCGATCCTCCTCTCCTCGATGCTCGGGAATAACGTACAAGGGTTTAGATCCTCCCCGGCTACGCGTGAGGAGAGTCGGAACCTGGGTCTGCTCTGCTCATTTGGCGCGGCGACCTTGAAATTGCTGTTTCGGATACTTGTTCAGGGTTCTTTTGAGTTCTTTTTG
>NC_051406.1:8835227-8835707 GCF_015228065.2 Penaeus monodon
TATTCTTGTTTACTATTTACTTTAAAAAAATCTCTGCACTAGCTCTCAAAAAAAAAAAAAAAAGATCTTTCAAAATTGCTCCCTCTCTTGAAGATGTTTTCTAACGACCCTGCCCTAAAAAAAAGCTCTCCGAAGATAACTCCCTGGAAACGCTCACCGAGAAGTGCTCTTTGGAAACGCTCACCGAGAAGTGCTCTTTGGAAACGCTCACCGAGAAGTGCTCTTTGGAAACGCTCACCGAGAAGTGCTCTTTGGAAACGCATCCCAGAAATGCTCTTTGGAAACGCTCACCCAGAAATTCTCTTTGGAAACGCTCACCCAGAAATGCTCTCTATAAAAACGCTCACCCAGAAATGCTCTCTGTAAAAACGCTCACAAAGAACCGCTCCCTGAAAACGCTCTCTGTAAAACCGCTCACCCAGAAATGCTCTCTTTCAAAACTCCTCCAGAAATGCTCCCTGGAAACGCTTTCCCCCCCTC
>NC_051406.1:8835729-8835909 GCF_015228065.2 Penaeus monodon
CGCTCCCTCGAAACATTATTCCTCGCAGCGCCTTCCCTCGACCGCAATTCCAGCCGAGCTCCTCAGCGGGATCCCGGGAACACCTCGGAATATCCTGTTTAGATTCTTACTTTGGTGACCTCGAAGCCTTTCCGTTTTTAGGAGGAACTGTCGACGGACGCTTCTCCCCTCGGTCGGTTG
>NC_051406.1:8836020-8836529 GCF_015228065.2 Penaeus monodon
TTTTTTTTTCTTCATTTTTTCATTTATTTTGTTTTTTTTTTCCTCCTTTCATTTTCCTTCTCTAGTTTGTAATTTCATTTTGTTTCGTTTCGTTTTGTTTTGTTTTCTTGACCAGGTTTTGCTTTTGTTTTTGCTGATTTTCCGTTTTGCCCTTCTTTCTTGTTTACTGTTTTTTTCTTATTCTTCATCCTTAATTGGAAGATTGCAAGAAGTCACAATCTATGTTCTGTTTTCTCTTTCACTCATTCTCTTATCGAGATTCGCTCTACCCACTATTTATCACCCTAACCTTCTCTCTTCCCTAATCTCTTCATGATTTCCTACCATCTCTATATTCTCTTAACCTCCCTGATCATAATATTATTGCATCAATAACGTTATATCTCACATCCCGCTGACATAACTTTCGTAAGACACTTTGTACAAGTTTCCTAATTAATAATTTACAACAGTCCTATCTATCACAGTCTTCTGCTTATAACACCCGACTATGATAATTCCCTCTCGTA
>NC_051406.1:8836558-8836936 GCF_015228065.2 Penaeus monodon
CACCTTTTCATACATCCATATTATTATTTTTTTCACAACTGATAATGTTTGCATATGATCTCCATCACTCCGCTTTATCATCGTCCCTAAAATCCATATTTATCCACACTTCATTCTCACATTTCGCTCTGAAGATTGGATTGAATTTCTTCGCCTCCAAGAAATGTATGTCTCTTTCTTTCCGTAAATCAAAGTAAACAAAAGAATTTTGAATAAAGCAAAAAGAAAAATATCATTCCCGTCACCACAATATTTGACTTTTGCTCATGGAAAGTGAGTTTCCCTTTTTCATATTCGCCTCTGAGTCTATTTCTAGGGAAAGGCAAATATACTATTGTATATATTTTTTTCTGTTGGTCATTTTCATGTTTTTTCATG
>NC_051406.1:8837220-8837374 GCF_015228065.2 Penaeus monodon
TCTTGAATCTATATAAAAACTGACATTATTGTTTGCTTTTCTTATTGGCTTCTTTATATGTCTGAATCATCCCGATCTGCTATACGAAATCATGAAATTTCTCTTTACATATAACATCTTATTTCTTATCCCGATCAATTCATCTTCAGATAAC
>NC_051406.1:8837432-8837536 GCF_015228065.2 Penaeus monodon
CAAATCTGGAAACAGAAGCACAACAGATAAAGATAAAAGAGATGGAATAAATAATGAAAAAAAAAGGAAGCGAGAACGAAACTAATGAGACAAGTTTTGGAAAC
>NC_051406.1:8837643-8837814 GCF_015228065.2 Penaeus monodon
AGGCGAATAATACGTGGGAGAAGAAAAGATCCAAGAAAAGGCTATTGACAGAAAATAAATATCTTGGTGTTAGAGAGCTGAGGGGAAGAGAGAGAGAGATATTGAATACTCTTTCTGAATGCTTTTTGCGAATACAAGTGCTATAGAGAAAGAGGGAGAGGGCGGGAAGAT
>NC_051406.1:8837967-8838089 GCF_015228065.2 Penaeus monodon
TCTGTTTCTCTTTCTCTCTCTCTGACAGACAGAGAGAAAAAACCCTATTCCAAAAATCTACATCTGGGTGGGCATCAAACTATCTCAGAAAATTAAATGAAAAAATAATGATAGAATATCAA
>NC_051406.1:8838238-8838417 GCF_015228065.2 Penaeus monodon
AGAAAGAACAAAATATGTTCTTACCCTTTTCATCGCATCATCAAAGATTCTCACCTGAAAAGAGAAGAAAATCATTAATATAAAAACCTTTTTAGTTTATCAATATCATCTTCGTCTTATTAATTCTTCTTAAGCTCCATCATCTTAATTCTTCGTCGTCTTGAATCATCATTTTTTCG
>NC_051406.1:8839249-8839730 GCF_015228065.2 Penaeus monodon
TCGTCTTTATCCTCATATAAATCGCCATCACTACTATTTTATATAACAGTTTCCCCTACAATGAAATAACAGAGTACTTGGCATCTTCATTACAGCAATTAATATCATTATTCAAATTTCAATCTTTTAAAAAGATTTTAAGACATAAATCACGGTATATCTACCAGCGATTGCCTCTATCAAAATAAATATATTTCCCATTAATCAGATATTTTTGATAACATTCGTCATTATTTTTAATAAACCGCACTTATAAAGTTCACGGAGAAAATTTTGTGGAATTAAATTGCATTATTTTCTCTATTTTTCATGTGTTAGTTATTATGCTTTATGGGATCTATGTCTGAACACTCATGATCTAATGATATTGTAGTTTATCATTAACAAAATTAAAAATCTAATTTGGAGAGATTATTTTGTTTGATCATATGTATAATTGTTATTATCATTCCATTTATCATAACAAGTTACCATCGATCTA
>NC_051406.1:8839913-8840094 GCF_015228065.2 Penaeus monodon
GCAACCCAGCGAGTACCCTGTAATCACTACGTACTCTCGACGTACCCATAAGGAACGGCCTGCACAAAAGGGACAGATATGGCTGCTCTCAGGGAATTCTAACGAGTTGACTTCCCTTGACTTTGCAATTGGGAAACCTTGCATAAATTCGATCACAGGATCTTGGGGATAAGTTTAGGAT
>NC_051406.1:8840509-8841278 GCF_015228065.2 Penaeus monodon
CCTTTTTTAATTGGTTTGTCATTAGACGTGACCTGCTTTGGATAATGAGCAGACTAAAACATCGAATGGAAGAGAAAGGAAAAAGGATATTTCACTAATTTTCCAAACGCATCTGATAAAAAAAAATCTATCAAAAGCTGGCGAATTTTCAGCATTTAATTAATCATCGGGTATTGAGATAAACACCGCGGGCTGTTCCCATTACGGCAGTTCGCGAACATCCGGGAGACATGCACTATGCGAGCTCGTTATCTTTTATATAATATCAGCCGATAGAGATTAAGGGTATCCTGTTCTGCTAGTAGGCGAGGAGACTCAGCAGGTTAGCAGGCCTTAGTAGGTTAGTAGGTTGGATACATTAAGACATCATATCATTTGTTTGTCTGTCAGTGCACGCAAACCAAATGCCCATGCATTTCTGTAAGCTATAACTGTAAGAATTAATGATTAATAAGTTCCCAGAATATAACCTGAATACACAAAGACAGTTCTATAGGTAATGATGATTAAACAGTAATTCATTTGTTAATCATTCTCTCCAGCCTCTATATACCTTTCCCGATTTCCTCTTAAGCCTAACTAAGCTGAGATAAGTCATAAAGACCGAATAAACCGCAAGAAAACGCTACAGAATTAGGAAATTATTGTTTTGGTTCTGTTAACTTTGTGTAGTTTGTGAAGAAAACTCTCCACTTATCCGTTTAACTCTGAAGAATTGCGCTTATTTGCTGACTGTCTTCAAATTACTGTTTTAATGTTCCTTAATTGC
>NC_051406.1:8841404-8841551 GCF_015228065.2 Penaeus monodon
TTTGCTTTTGATGTTTTTATTCTGCTTCCTCTTCTTGTTCGTTTTTTGTATGATAATAAAGATATCATTGATAATGAAATACACCAAAATGATAATATCATTATACTACCTATCAATGATGGTAATGTTATCATTTATATCATCATC
>NC_051406.1:8841588-8841929 GCF_015228065.2 Penaeus monodon
TCAATATCATTACTTTATTTAAAGATATTTCAATTGCCGTCATTACTATCAATATTAATAACACTATTACCGTCATTATCATTACCACCAAAGTACTCTAGACGCTCACATAATGTATCATAAAAATGCAAATGCTCCTTTTTATGACAGCAAGAATTTATTGAGAGGGACGATATCTCAATTTTAGTGTAACGCCAGCTTGTGGTCATAGGCTCGTAAAAAGCTCAATGAATCTTATTAATGGAACGGAAATTTCTCTTAATGGAGCACTATTTCATCTGAATTCACAAAACTTTTCACTACGGTCCGTTATTTTGCCAGGATGCGCAGTACGGGTATAA
>NC_051406.1:8843028-8843131 GCF_015228065.2 Penaeus monodon
TTCCTAAGACCGACAACTCCGAGGCTTGTTAACCGTACTATATCTGTAATCGATAGCGAGCATCTGTAGAAACCCCCTGTAGACCGTGAAATGAGAGGGGCAC
>NC_051406.1:8843681-8843870 GCF_015228065.2 Penaeus monodon
GGCCGAGAGCAGGAAAGTGCTTATACACGACCTGTAGCAATATCCGTGAGTGGTGAGATCTCCTCAGCGGAGCTAAAGTGGACGCTGTTAATGTGATCATCGTAGAAATTGGTCTCATATTGTGACGGCCACGAAAACTATCATCCACACGGTCTTGATTTTTCTTTTCTGGAAGTTTTTTTTTATCGT
>NC_051406.1:8844379-8844889 GCF_015228065.2 Penaeus monodon
CAGTTGCGAACTGCAGCAAACGGGAAATAGACCTACAAACAAGGATAGGAAAAGGGGGAAGAAGGAAGGCAGAGAGGGTAAAGAGAGAGAAGGAAGACCGAGAGGGTAAAGAGAGAGAAGGAAGACAGGCCAAGAGGGGAAATAAGGTTACTAGCACTTGATGTTCGAGGCTCAATGAGGGGAGCAGCTCCTTGTGCCTAACCAAAAGAGGGAATCCACGTGAAGAAAGGACATTCTCGGTGATGGATGAGGGGAGAGAATGAGGCTTAGGGGGGAAGAAGAATGAGGAGAACGAGGTTAAAAAGAGGAGAAAAAATATGTTGATATTATTCTGTAATGGAGTATAGATTTTTTTTTTGTTTTGTTTTCCATTATAGTTTTTTTAAGGGGTGTTAGGGGGTTAGGGGGGGGTTAATGGTAAAAAGGCTGGGTATTCTTTTAACAATGGAGATCAAAGACATTTAATGTATTATATGATTAATAAATGAGGAAGGAAACACAAGGAGAAAG
>NC_051406.1:8845408-8845519 GCF_015228065.2 Penaeus monodon
CATGAATAATAATGAATCTATTTACAAAGCAGGACATTTACAGTAAGGAGCATAGTTCGATTATATATCTTCATCAAAAAGACTCCGGTGAACATATACCGTTAACAATAC
>NC_051406.1:8845577-8845689 GCF_015228065.2 Penaeus monodon
GTGAATTATGCTCTGTGTAGAGAGATCGAAGGGAAAATTGCTGTTGTGAAAGATATCGAATAAAAGATGTAATGACTCTTATGCTTCCAGATGAAGAATTTTTCCGAGAATG
>NC_051406.1:8845837-8846153 GCF_015228065.2 Penaeus monodon
AGGTAAGCAAGAGAAAAGAAACTCGTTAAAAAAAAGCCAAACAATTTCACCGGCCTTTCCACCGTAGAAACGCAGGAGCAGAGATGGTCGTAAATACCATAAAAACGAAGTGGAGGATCACCCTTCCATCCAAAGAGCATAGTAAGGGGTCGTCTCCAGTAAATTACACGTACACTGTCAGGCTTATTCACGTACCACTTTACACCCCCTGACACGTCTCTCGGAACTCTTGGGATCCCGCCCTGGTGTCGTCTGGGTGTATATAAATCTACCTTCTTACCTTGTCTTTCTGTCTATCGAGCTGTCTGTCTATCGG
>NC_051406.1:8846233-8846363 GCF_015228065.2 Penaeus monodon
GTTTATTTTTATATATTTGTATCTCTCGAACTGTATATCTACCTTTCTGTCTATTGAACTATCTGTTAATTCACCTATTTTTTACCTTTCTTAGTTTCTCTAAGCATCTTCTCATTCCTCTATAAACAAG
>NC_051406.1:8846695-8847096 GCF_015228065.2 Penaeus monodon
ACCTAGAGTACAAAAAGTAACATATTCATAGGTTCATATAGTATAAACTGTGAAATAATAATAAGATTTATTATGAAGTAAAAAAAATAACAACATCAAGAACACAGTGTTAAGAACATGAAGTAAAACTTTTTTTTTAAATTATTTCCCTGAACGTTGACGAGCAGATAGAAAAATAACGAAGCGAGTAGCCGGGTTCGCGCGCCGCCTCACAGCATCCGGGTCTCCAGGATAAAAATTCGCCAGGAACAGGAACTCGAGATGAAACTTCATTAATATTCAAGCTGCCGGATTCACTGGCGAAGCTACACGTTCGACTCCGATGCCCCGGGGAGTGTTAGTCTTTTTTCCCCCTAGGAATGTTGATTATCTTTACTGTTGTTATTGACACAAAGTGAATA
>NC_051406.1:8847592-8847679 GCF_015228065.2 Penaeus monodon
AGGACATTTAGCTTGACTTATGGAACCGAGTCATGTAAATTTAAATCCATTTGAAAAACCTGCCAAACATTGGATTGTGTATGTATG
>NC_051406.1:8847738-8848036 GCF_015228065.2 Penaeus monodon
AACATACGTATAAGAAACATATTCCTTCCTTACACAACTATCCAGTATGCTCATCTCTGTCTGACTTTTTATCATTTGTCTTTCAAAGTTTACATAACATATGATTTTCTCTCTATGATCAATCAATCTTTTAATTTTTATTCTAGTTGTTTCTATATTGGATATTTTTTTCTTGTTAGTTGAGTAAAAAAAAAAAAAATCTACTGTCTAAAACGACAATTTTAGTGCTTTTTTCATATCATTTTCATCAATATGGTTCATCCTAATAATTTTTCGTATGCCTTCCTAACTCATTTTT
>NC_051406.1:8848370-8848661 GCF_015228065.2 Penaeus monodon
ATGAGCCTTCCTCAATCCTCTCTTATTCCCATGAGTTCGCATTAGCACACCTCAAACACCTCCCTCTCTCTGGCGATTCTCTCCATCCCTATCTACCTATCGACTCAACATCGCTATTCTATCTATCTTCAGTCTCCACTACCAACGTCGTTATTCACGTATTATTTACTTATTCATCGCATTCTGCCCCACCCCCCCCTCCACGCTATTTCACTGCCGGCAACAGATATCCCTTGTGTATTGGGGAGCAGTTGCCTTCCGGTTGGCTGGCTTGCTAGAGGCGACAGCGGT
>NC_051406.1:8849267-8849457 GCF_015228065.2 Penaeus monodon
CTAAATGAAGAGGAAGATTTTAACGTATGAAAGGAAAGGGAATTATGATAAGGTATTTGAAAAACCAGGATAAACTATACCTTACACCAAACCATAGTGATATTCTGTGTATTTGGACTCGTATCAAAGTATATGAAGGTCATGTAAAAAGGTAAGTAAATGGAAAAGACAGACTTAGGTAGATAAGGAG
>NC_051406.1:8849568-8850039 GCF_015228065.2 Penaeus monodon
TAAAATGATCTCACAAGGAAGATGTAACCCAGAGAAAAGCTTCTTATCACAGGTACTTAAGGGATCACGCCTTCTGCGCATAAACACGTGCTTAAACAGTAAAACAGTTTTTGAAAAGGTCGCGTGATACCGTTTTCTAAAATTTCCCCTAGAGTTCTTAATTGCAACTTGCAAACCAACTGCGAAATTTATTGGCGTTCATACGACAACTCCTGTAAAGCTGTTTTAGTTATAAGTTCATTTCTTTATCATGATTTGTTCTTGGTAGTTTGAGAAACAATAGGAACCGATGGCAAGTTAGACTCCTAGACGGCAGAAACTTTCAACAATGTGTATTTGGGAATGTTTCATATTTGTTCTATAAATAAAGCTACTCTCGCTGGTGCCCGCCTCCTCTCCTTCCCTCTCTCTTCCTCTCTCGAAATCGTTGATGCCAATAACAGCACTGCAAAGGCACTTTCTCCCTGCATT
>NC_051406.1:8850260-8850464 GCF_015228065.2 Penaeus monodon
TCTGTACATTAATATATTTCGTTCTCCTTTCTGTTGCCTTCTCCTTTCGTCACCACTATTGCTTCCTCTCTTCCTCCGCGAGGCTGCACCATGGCGTTAACAATGGCATCTGGGTGCTAACAAACATTCGAAGTTTAGTGGTTGATTAAATGCAGAATACAAGGTCAAAAGCATAACTTCTACATAAACTCAAACGAACTTGAA
>NC_051406.1:8851022-8851446 GCF_015228065.2 Penaeus monodon
AAGGGATATACATTTTGGCGTCCGGGTCATTCTGCCGGAGTTATCTCGACCTTCTTTTGTCTCTCTCTCACGCATGTTGCCCCCGCATTCTCCTCCCTCATATGCCGATGGTTATCATTCTGACCCTCCACCCCCTCCTCTCCTCAACACCCCCTCCCCGGATCCCCCTGGAATCCCCCTCCGCTACCGACTTCATTTCTCAGATTCTCTCTTGTCATTATTTCTTTTTGCGGGGACCTCGAAATAACAATAACCTTAATAGAGGGACCATTGTCGTATCTTGGCGACGTTGCGAGTGGTTTCAGTGTCGTGAAATTTCGTATATGCATATTCGCGCATACGTATAGTTACATAATGATACAAAAAACGTCAAGACACACGGACATACACGCTTGCACGGAACTAGATCATCTAAAGCTAAAAA
>NC_051406.1:8851671-8852020 GCF_015228065.2 Penaeus monodon
TCGGTTGCCAGCTACTATTATTTTGCACCTACATTCATTAGACCTTGGGTAATTACCTAGGCACTCAGTTGTTCCGGATATGGCCCTCCCATTTATCTTAATGGTGCCTGCTGAGTGCCAGGTGATAACACAGTGCCCGGGGGAGTTGAATTAGTGCCAGCCTCTGTCATATGAGCGTGTGACATCGCGGTTAGTCCACACCATAAAGAGACGGGGATTTATCAACGTGACGATAAGGTTCTCGAGATGTTTGTGTTTCCAGGGCCTTGGGGTTAGTTGTTTTGAATTGGCTGTGATCAGTGGTGCAGTTGATTTCTGTGTTGTTGTCTGTATTGTGGCTATAGTTGTT
>NC_051406.1:8852567-8853050 GCF_015228065.2 Penaeus monodon
AAACTGAGAGGGAGTGAGCCTAACACTTTTCATCCCCCTAAAAAAAATCCAAAAGAAAAATCCTCAAAACCTCACAATGAAAAATGAAAAAAAAAAAACAGCTTTTGAAACCAGCGCCTCTGAGCCGAGCCTTCCGACAAGACCCGTCAACCTGTCAGCGTCGTGTTCATTAGCCATAAATCATTGCAACATTCCCGATCGGCGTCCCGCGACCTAGCGTGTTCCCCGAGCGTAAGTTTTGCCCCAGTCTCTCCGGCGAAGGGAAATGTTGCATGTTGCAGCTCGCTTACGTTAGAAAAAGTCGTCGCTGTATGAGAGACCACAGAGCTGTAGGGTTTAATACTTGGTGGGGACTATTTTTTATTTCTTCTTCTTCTTCTTATTTTTTTATTGTAGGGTTGTATAAGTTTGTGAGTGGGTCTGTTTATGTATTGGTGCGGATGTGCGTTTTTGTGGACATGTAGTTATATGTTTGTGACTGGG
>NC_051406.1:8853805-8853930 GCF_015228065.2 Penaeus monodon
GATGAATAGATGTGTATGGATCTAGTGTGTTTTCGCATACATATAGTGTGTTTATGTGTGGGTGTGTAAATAAAAACTATACTAATAAAAACAAAGATAACGATAACAGTACTAGAGATGATAGG
>NC_051406.1:8853977-8854080 GCF_015228065.2 Penaeus monodon
TAACTTAGACCGTATACATAACGAAAACTGTTTAAAAAGAGTTCCGTCAGCTTCTGATTCCATTAACTGAGCCATTTAGCGCCGGTAATTGAAAGGGAGAAGG
>NC_051406.1:8854822-8854900 GCF_015228065.2 Penaeus monodon
TGGTAGAAATTGGAACCCAGCACGAAACCAAACCCAATACGACAATGAGGCTCATTAATGATAATGATACTTATGATG
>NC_051406.1:8855051-8855117 GCF_015228065.2 Penaeus monodon
GAAAAGAGAGAGATAAAAAAAAAACAATGAAAAAATATGAATTAATAGAATAAGCCTCATCAAATT
>NC_051406.1:8855164-8855905 GCF_015228065.2 Penaeus monodon
TGATTATAAAAAGAAGAAAAAAAGGGAGAGGAAAAGCAGAAGTTAAAAAAAGTCACAAAATGCAACTGACGAGACGAGACATTTTTAGCCATCCGGGAGCGAAGGCGGGGCTCCAGCAACCATAGCTCATCAATGGCGGCCGGATACGAACGTCATCTCCTGCCGTAAATTTCCGTCAATCATCCGAAATGCTCGACCCACCATCTCGGATTTCGGATTAGGGCGAAAAGCACATTTTGTGTCCGATTGGCAATGCGTTTCCATCGGGTATCATGTTCCTTGATTGCGGTTCTGTGATTGGTCGAGAGGATACGGTTGCTGATTGGCTGAAAATGGGGCGACGTCGGGTGGAGATGAGATTTTGAATTTTTTTTTCACCCTTTTTAAAATTTTTGGAGCTATTTTTTGATATTTCAAATAAATTGTTTGTATGTGTTTTTAGTTTGCTCACACTGCCATCGTTGTTTAACGTTCATATCATTTGGGAAATAAAAAAATCATCCGAAATTGTATTTAATCTAATATTCCTGGAGACTTTTGTTGATATTATCTTTGTTTATATTATTCTATTGTAAAAGGTCCCAAGAGTTTTGTGTCAGGTTTTTGAATTCATGAATTTGCATTGTATATATTATGGCTTTGCGTAATATCATATTTATTTTCATTAACGAGCAATTTCCATGGTAATAGAGTGGGAATATTTTAAAACCCGTCTCGTCATAACAAGATATAGATCTTTAG
>NC_051406.1:8856346-8856590 GCF_015228065.2 Penaeus monodon
ATTAGTTGCTTTGTTACGAAGAGCAGATCACTACTACACGCGTATTCTGTTGTTATTTGTCGGGCACACCTCCATATTTTTTTTTTTAGTTTGTGGGAATTGCTCTGTCTGTGTTGCATATCATGTGCAAATTCAATAAGCATTACAATCAAGATGGGACTGACGTTTGCTGCATTTTTTTTACAGCATATAAGTACTGATATATATGTTCGTTTGTTCATACCCACTAGATGGGAATTGGAAT
>NC_051406.1:8857300-8857390 GCF_015228065.2 Penaeus monodon
CCAAAACATATCCTGTAACTTACTCACTCATAAACACACTTTCACTCTGTCTCAATCTCACTAAACACTTCAAACACCTAATTACACTAT
>NC_051406.1:8857446-8859105 GCF_015228065.2 Penaeus monodon
ACCAGAATCAAGGCCCCTAACAGACTTATAACACTTCCACTTAACACCCATTTCACACTCAACGCACACGCTCTTAACAACCCTTTTCACACTTCGCTCTCCCTATTCGTCACACTTTTCGACGCTCGCAATCACACTAACCTCAGCAATATCTTTGATGGATAAGACGCCGTTTTGTCGAACAAGCCGGCCATCGGGTCTGACGAACGGGTCCCCATAAACTGTGTATTGGGGCCGAAAATGAAGGCGAGGAGATGAGGAAACAAAGATGGGGAGGGGGGTAGAAGGGAGGAAAGAAAGGGGGGGAGGAGAGGAGGTGGAGAGGTCGAATGGAAGGGAGAGGAGGAGAGGAGGAGGAGGAGTGAAAGGAGGGGGGGGAGGAGAAAGAGGGGAGAAAGTTGGGAGGGAGGTAGCAGGAGGGATAAGGAAGAGGGAGAGAGAAGTAAGAAAAGAAAGAGCGGAAAGGAGGACAGCTGTGAGATGAGGGAACAAAGATGAGGGGAGAGAAAGGAAGGAAGAAAAAGGTGAAGGTAGAAAGGTAGAAAGTATATAGAGGGCGGAGAAGAAAGAAAGAAGGAGGTAGAAAGATAGGAAGAGAGAGAAGGAATGAAGGAAGATGGAGAGGTAGGTGATGAGTATACAAAAATGGGAAGAGAAAGGAGGAGAGAAAGGGGGAAGGTGGAAGGAAGAGGGAGAATAAAGAGGGAGAGAAAGAAAGAAGGAAGGAAGGAGGTGAAGAGGTAGGAATGGGGAGAAGAAAGAGGGAGGGGGGAAAGGGAAGAAGGGAAGAAAAGGACGAAAAGAGGTGATGAAAAGGAGAAGGAGAGAGGAAGACAGGGATGTAGAAGAAATAAGAAAATGTTTGAAAGGAAGGGAAGGAAGAAGAGAGGGAGACTGTAATAAGGAGAAGGGGGTGATAGGAACAGAATAGGGGACGAAGATGAAGAAAAAGGTGAAAGGATGAATAAGAAAGAATGATAATAATAAGAGAAAGAGAAGGTGGAAGAGAAATGGGGAGAAAATAAAGGAATGGAAGACAAAAGAAGGAGAAAGAAAACAAGAAGTGAAGAAGAGCAGGTGAAAGGGAGGAAATGAGATAATAGAGTTAAGAAAGAGAAAGGGGGGGTACAAAAGAAGAGAATAGAGGAGGAAGGGAGGAACAGAGAAAGGGGAGGAAAGAGAGGAGAGGCAAGGGGAGGGGGAGGAGGGGGGAGGGGCTTAGGATGGTCGCAGCGGGAGGGAGATGAAGCGAGGAGGTAATGAGAAGGCGATCGAGAAGAATGATAAAGGAGGGGAAATAGGAAGGGCTGATAACGGGAAGAAGAGGAAAGGAAATGAGGGAAAACAGAACACGATAAAATGTAGCATACACGAAACAGGGAAACAAATCAATGAATATTCACACACGAAGAGAAATAACTAAAAACAAATGCACAATAATGACATATGGGGAACAGAAGAATAAGCAAATGCAATGATAATTATTCCGGTCTGATGGGAGGAGGGTCTATTTCCAACAGGCGAGGACTTGGGTACTATATGCACGCTTTTCAATGTAGCAATATGCAGATTATCCATGGTGATTTAGATACCAGTGTAGCATTTCATATGTAAATTATTCTTATCGCATGCATGCACACATACGAGCACACAAACAAG
>NC_051406.1:8859537-8859721 GCF_015228065.2 Penaeus monodon
CTCCCATGACAACGAGTAAATATAAACAATAATGCCAAAAGCAGTAATGACAGAAAAAAGACACAAAGGCGATTGAAATAATTAGGCGAGACAGAGAGATATCGAAAAGAGTTAGAAGCTGATCTTTCAGTTCTTTAATATCAGGTCGTGACGGATTGGGAGCTGGGATACTCTGACAGATTGC
>NC_051406.1:8860706-8860830 GCF_015228065.2 Penaeus monodon
TATCATACAACAACAACGAAACACAGTCAGCGCAATTAACTCCCCTGACAACGAACAAGGCACAAAACAAGGTGATAGGAGGAGGGATTAGTAGAAAGGGGAGGGGGGGGGGTTAGGAACATAT
>NC_051406.1:8860854-8860925 GCF_015228065.2 Penaeus monodon
TAGCATGGATTAGGCTGTATACTGGAGACGATTGGGTGGGAATTATTTGCTTGTAGGCGAGAGGCTAATGG
>NC_051406.1:8861085-8861179 GCF_015228065.2 Penaeus monodon
TTGCACATTTGTATTTATCTAGAATGATCAGTGCATGCCATGCGTAGACGTGCATGCACGCTTGTATATGTGTACGTAGTTAGGACGCGCACTC
>NC_051406.1:8861213-8861495 GCF_015228065.2 Penaeus monodon
CCGTGTGTATGTGCGTACGTACGTGCGTTGTCAGCATGTCAGTCGGATTAAAGATGCCAGCCTAATGAACAGGAACGAACAAATGGTTCTCGAGTGAAAATAACCCGGACTGGGAGGGTGAAGGGGGGGGGGAGGGGGCACGGAGGGAGAACAACACGAGATCCAACGAAAATAAGAAGAGGCAATTAAGCATGTTTAATTGGAGTGAGTAATTATGGGTATTGTCTTTCGCTGAAGATAAGATAATGATGATACCGATAGAGATGATGGAAAGGAGGAACG
>NC_051406.1:8861638-8861785 GCF_015228065.2 Penaeus monodon
ATGACATTTACATTTGGATATAGCAATGCCGATGATAACTGTGATGATGATAGTAGTTCTAGTAATGACATTATTCCTCTCATTAACAGCAATAGTTGTATAGTGGTAAAAGTAGTAGTAAGTTTAATATAGCAATGATATAAAGGA
>NC_051406.1:8861924-8862055 GCF_015228065.2 Penaeus monodon
TAAAACAAATGTATAAGTAAAAACAATAACAGTAAAAATAGTGATAATACAAGACAACGAAATCCTTACGAGCTTTTGTAAAGCCTTCAACCTTTATTTTCTTTTTCTTACATTATGATCACAATTCCTCA
>NC_051406.1:8862192-8862489 GCF_015228065.2 Penaeus monodon
CTTCGTAACAACCACGTAAACAACGGCTGCCATTTCTCCCTTTTAAAAGACCCTAATGTTTCGTTCTTTCTCTTGGGGAAAATTCCGGGAGAATTTCAGCGCCGCTTTCGTCCTCTTCTCTCTCTCTCTACGAAATAGACTCCCGTTTCTTGCCGTTTTGCTGCAACATCACATGCGTTTGCGGGAAGTGGGCTCTGCAATGTGCGTGGCTTTCCTTGGCTTGGCTTTTTATGGTCTTTTACTTAACCATGGCGAGTTTGCTTGTGCGGAAACTTTTATATGGGGCTGTTTGGAATT
>NC_051406.1:8863210-8863489 GCF_015228065.2 Penaeus monodon
CCGCAAGGGCACAGAGCGAGGAATAAAGAATGAGAGATAACACAAAAGACGAGACAAAGAAGGAAGACCATGAATACCACGAGAGAATGATAAACTGAGAGGGTACGCTCGTCTGCTGTTGAAAAATCCACGTAATCATAGCGGGTGCCTAGTGCCAGGGAAGTGCCATCTATAACACGGGAAGGGGAGGGAAAAGAGCACTCACGTGAAAGAATGAGAGGGGAAAATGAGGGGAAATGACGAGAAGGATGAAAACACAATTTGACGAAGGAAGGGGAG
>NC_051406.1:8864326-8864408 GCF_015228065.2 Penaeus monodon
ATTACAAACCCAAATATTCTTTCTCCACCTAAATCAAGCACATAAAAGTCCTCGCCTTCAAAAGCTTTCTACTTCTGCAAGA
>NC_051406.1:8864457-8864796 GCF_015228065.2 Penaeus monodon
ACCTGTCTCGGAGGAAGCCTTCTCGAACCTTTTCGGAAATCACATACCTGTCGGGAGAGAGGAAACGGAAAATCAATTAACAGGCTATTAGCAGCTTCACTAGGACGCTGATTCAGTTACGTTAATAAGGCAATATTCACAATAAGTCATAGACGTTTGATATATTTTTCTAAGTTACATTTATAGGTCCATCCATCTTTTTCACACATATATATGCATTCACATTTTCTCTTTTCTTCCTATATGTAGAAGAAACGAAAGAAGTAACTAATAAAGCCAAATAAAGGTAGACAATTAATCTAAGAAATATAAACGAGAGAATGAACGTCTTGAATACTT
>NC_051406.1:8864835-8865009 GCF_015228065.2 Penaeus monodon
GTCCTAATGCAAGATGTGAACCAACTTCTGAAATTCTTCAGATTTTTCCGATACTATGTAGGTATAAAAATAAACACTATTATGAAAATACCTTCACACTAAGATGTTTAGCAATGCATGAAATAGACGGAGGTTTCGAACAGTTTCCTCAGTGTATGATGACTTAACTTGGTA
>NC_051406.1:8865456-8866385 GCF_015228065.2 Penaeus monodon
TATATATATTTCCCAAACATGAAAATTCTCGTACACTAACACCAATGAAAATAAATAATACCACGAAAAAACAACAGCAGCAACTATTATGCTAAATACTTGAAAAAAAGTATTAATTCCTTTGAAACGGATTTTACAAAAAGGTCTAAATTCTCCCATACTGACGTGAAACCTCCCAATCAAGCGCAATTCAGATCAGACCCGTTCACTTCGGATTACACGTGTGCTCAAAATGGAGTTTGGAATCTGTTTCGAAGCAGTTTCAATCCGAAGTGAAGCCTGCGTCGAGCTATGGCGGAGGTAGAAAATAAAAATGATTGAATAAAAGGATTAATGAAATGATACATGAAATAAAAAAAGAGGGAATGGTTAATGGAAAATGGGGGGGAAGTGAATAAAAAGATATATGAAATAGAAATACAAGACGAAAAAAGGGAATGGAAAAAGGAGAGGTGAAATTATTCGAACCGTCTGCTCATGTAGGAGGATCAAAATTCAAACGAGGATCATGAACCATTGCCGTGAATAAGCCACGTTTTATTTCGCTAATGTCGAGCGGATAGTGTTAAACGAGCGCTATTTGCTATTTTGCAATGATGGACGCTGCGAGCTGAGCGAACCTAATAACTTGTTTTCTGTAAAGCGGGGAAAACTTTCGAATATGCAAATCAACGGACGAAACAAGAGACTGTGTTGCGATACAGACGGGTGTGTTGCAGGTTTCATATTGTTCCCAGACTGACTATGACTAGTTTGCACTCTCGCTGACCGCGCAGTCGTATTGGTTGAGAATTCGGGACTCTAATTCTTCACTGTTCCTTGTGTTTTCAGAGCGAAACATGTACATCTTGTTTTAAAACCGATTGTTTCTTGGGAAATAGATGTTGAAGAGATGATTAAAGTTACTTATGACACGAAAAAGTGATTTG
>NC_051406.1:8866665-8867089 GCF_015228065.2 Penaeus monodon
AAATGAATACCGTCAGTGCGGGAAACCATTTATAAACGATTTTCTCCCTTCGGCTAAATCCTACCCCTCCCCCCCTCTCCCCCTCCCTCCTTCCCTCCACCCCCTAATCCCTCTATTCTTCCACCCTCCCCCGCCCCCTTGTCTTACCCCCTCCCCCCTCTACCCCACCCACGAGGGGGGGGGAGTTGCTGACCCTCGCACCCACTCGCCGCCCACTCGCCAACCCACTCGCCGCCCATTCGCCGCCCACTCGTGAAATTGCTGGCCTTCCAGACTGTGTTCGACGCTCTTTAGCTTTATTCCCGTGACGAAAAGCCTCCATTTTTTTTTTTTTACGTTAGAGAAAGTTAATAAAGGAAGAGCAGAAACTTCTTCCTAACCCCCCCCCCCCCCGCCCGCATTTTCCTCCAAACCCCCTGAATTT
>NC_051406.1:8867185-8867499 GCF_015228065.2 Penaeus monodon
ATTTTTCTCTCTCTTTCTTTTCTTCTTTTGACCTATTCACAGCCATAGAGAAAACGGGAAAAGAGGATGAGGAAAAATGAGGAAAAACAGACAAGAGAAAGGAAGGAAAATGGAAGGGAAAGAAAGGATGGGAAGGATGAAAAGAAGGAAAAACAGTGTAAGGGAAAAGGAGGAAAGAGGAACGAAAGAGAAGAAAAGGAAGGAGCAAAATGAAGGGAAAGGAAAAGAGAAAGGGAGGAGAATTAGAAGGAAAATCAAGAAAAAAAAGTAACATAAGGGAAATAAATTTGCGAAAATAAAGAAAATCAGGGCAT
>NC_051406.1:8867592-8868166 GCF_015228065.2 Penaeus monodon
ACATGGCCGAGGATATTGCAAACTTCAAGCATATTTCAACATCGCCGCCGCCCTTGGAGAGTCCCTAAGAGCTGTGAAGGGGCGTCAGGAGCAGCGGTGTGACCCAAGACCAGCAACAAGGTCAAGCGAGGTCGTTGTGAGTGCGCAGGATGATATGTTGCTTTCTGTCTCGAGTTTCCGCCGGGGGAAAAAGTTAGTCTGAGAGCGAATGAGTCGACATGAATTGCAAATATGAAGGAAATGGCTTACGAAGGAGAGTCTAAGTGGGCGTGGATTACGTTTCTAGAATAAGAGTAATTTCCATTTGCAATTTATTTCCATCTGCTATGTTTCATGTAAGTATCTGACTGCTGAGCCGAGATATAAATAGAATTAACTTAGGTAAAAAGATCGAATTAATTATGATGACTGCGAGAACGATCAGCTTCTTGTCGATATCCTTAAAGTAAATTATACCCATGGCTTAATCTTCCTGCCGGCACAAACAGACAGACTAAAACACAAAGTCCCTTTCACATACATACAGTCCCGCACACATTTCCACCACCAGACGGACACATACATAAACCTTCTT
>NC_051406.1:8868243-8868718 GCF_015228065.2 Penaeus monodon
TATACATACGCTTATATATCGCTACCAGATACAGATACAAATTCCCAAAAAGACACATGCACGCACACACATACCCCCCCCCCCACATACACACAAATAACACCCCAACAACATCATTACAAACAGAAACATACAGATACATAGACACATAAATCACTTCTACATACTAACAGCACGTACATATCCCCCAACAGATAAACCCACACGTACCCCCTCCACATACAAACACACAGCACCCCCCCTCCTACACACAATAGCATTAACTACAACGAAATAAATGCAACAAAACAGAGGCCGGCTGAGCTCTCCCTCGAGGACTGTGGAGGTTCACCTAAAGCATTACTGTTTTTTTTTTATATAAAGGCAGACGCGGATATTTTACTTTTTTATTGTTGCTTCTTGGTAAACTATGAACATTTCTCATAGATGTAGATGCCTTTGGGATTTTACAATGTGTGTGCTTCTGTAGGCTATG
>NC_051406.1:8868748-8868943 GCF_015228065.2 Penaeus monodon
GGAGGTGGGAATTCTATATTAGATTACTGTGGTTGGTCTTTTTAAAGATTCTCTGTCGAATAACCTTGTATTATGTTCTTCTGGGATTTCGTGTTGAATTTCCGTGCGGTAGATTCTTTTACACATTCTAATGCTGTGTTTTACATTCCGCTTGAACTTCTCGGCTGATTTGTTGCATGTTATATATTTAGGAGT
>NC_051406.1:8869128-8869391 GCF_015228065.2 Penaeus monodon
AATTCTTGTTTTCCTTCATTCTGACAAACACCTCCAAACAAATACACACAAGCGTGCAAGATAACCCAGTTTAATTTAATATGAAATAAAACTCAGAATAGGGTTTACAAAAAAAAAGAGAGGAAAAACTTTATGACCATGAAATTCAGTCGACTAAACATTTTGGCAAATTGAGATTTAAAATACACTATCCACCGTTATGTTTTACCCCTTTGCACAGGCGGGATATTTCGCTTTAGCGTAAGGGTTTAATTATAATTTTT
>NC_051406.1:8870021-8870130 GCF_015228065.2 Penaeus monodon
AGGATTCATCTAAATAAAATTAAGCAAAAATAAGCAAAACTCTTAAAAAAGAAAATTATCTATAAGTTCAAATCAGTTCTGCAAATATTTAATATGAAGAAGATAATAG
>NC_051406.1:8870162-8870521 GCF_015228065.2 Penaeus monodon
TTTCACTCAAGAAACGCAATTTCTCATTTCTAACAATATACTTTTTTTCCCTTCTTCTCTGTCAAAACTTTTGAGTTGATCGCCTGAGTAGATTCGGGAATTTCAAAATATATACTGCCCTCCCTCCTCCTCCCCCACCCCCCTCTAACCCCTTTCTCAATTTTGAAACTCGTGTTAGATGTAGTTTTGGATTTTGAAGAGAGCTGAGTGGAGTTGAAGTGGAGACTGTCCAAAACCGCTAGATTTTATCTTTTTCTTTCCCTGGGTAACTTTAGGTATCTTTTGTTCTGAAGGTAGTTTCATCTGGAAGTATATACGAACGGTTTATATATATTTTTTGTTTGTTTGGACAGGATAGA
>NC_051406.1:8870753-8871374 GCF_015228065.2 Penaeus monodon
ATGTGCTTAACCTACGTTACACTGCTCAGTTTGCCCGACTCTGCATATATGATCGAACTCGTCCTTAGGGGATAAAAACCAGATAGGAACTGTACCACACTGGCCCTGTCTGTCTCCCTTACGCAGATGTACCCCAATAACACGAGAGCGAATATATGTATTTCTGACACTGCGGAACCGTAAGCTTGATATATATCGGTGTATATTTCCCAGGCAGCTTAAGCTCTATATTAAGGATGTTATTTAAGAGGCACACTCAGCTACGAACGTTTTCTTAGAAGGAAAAGTAGAGAAAGGGTTGAAGTGGGCCAAGGGTGCCATTTTTGGCGTGCAAATTTGAGAGTTGACTTACACGATTTTCTTTCCTCCCGGACTGGGATTTCGAACAGAATTTGTGAGACTTGCAATTGAAATTCGACCCAATATGTTTGTTGCAGACGAGAGGATACAGGCCAGGAAGTTGGCTGTAATCCTCTGTTGCAACGGGTATTAATGGAGGAGAGAGGAGAAATTCTATGAATTCCTCTGTTTTTCCTTTTGAATGAGAGGATGATGACCGGGAGGAAATTTGCATATTTTCAACATTACAAATAGAAGAGCAGAGAAAAAATAATGATATTG
>NC_051406.1:8873603-8874307 GCF_015228065.2 Penaeus monodon
CTTAAACCTTTCACTGTTGTTTTTCCCACTGGCAAAACACGAAGACAATCGCGTGTTGGCAAGTGTTGTCTTCTCCCCCCCTTCACCTCTTACTTATAGTCCTCCCCCTTGAACGTTCCCCTTAGTCTCTGCTTGTGTGAGGGGAAAACGTTGTTTTTTTCTCTCTCATTTGGCCATTCGGTAACTCTGTGTTTCTTTTTTTCCCTGACCTTTTACTTTCATTCTTTTTTTCTCTATATATATTTTCTCTCTATTCCTATAATATTTGCTTTCCTTTTTCTCTTTCCCCGTCCCTCTCTCAACATCTCTCTCTCTCTTCATCTCCCTCCTCCTTCATCCTCCTCTCCCTTTCCCTCCTTCCTACCCCAACCCCTCTCCAATTTCCCCTTTCCCACGCCCCAGTCTACCGTACCCATACCTCTCTACTGCTTCGCTAAATCCCTATAATCCCCCACATATTCCCACCCCCAGGCTCCCCCCACCCCTTTCCCCCTTAAAAACCCCTATCTCCAAATTACCCTACCCCCCTACCCCCACTCATACCCCAACCTTTTATCATCATATCAATGCTGATATTATCATGAGTAAATATCATCCTTACTCATGGCCTTATCCTATCATTCGTTACTCATGTTATTCATTCTTCCTTTCTCCCAGCCTATTCCCAATCTCCTTCCCATCCCCAATAATCAGTCCCTAATCCC
>NC_051406.1:8874504-8874746 GCF_015228065.2 Penaeus monodon
AAACTCCACATCTCTTTCCTCCCCCTGACCACTCATCCTTCTCACACGTGCCTTTTCCTCCCCAAACAATATACTCGTACTACCATGCCAGCATAACACTCGTATGAGAATTCGATTATAGTAAGGGTCCCTCTCTTCTGATAACATTAACATTCAATGTCCTTAACACTATCGAGGTGTCTGTGTTGTGGTTGGGTGTATTCATGGCTGGTTTCGCCTGGTATATTAGTTGAGTTATGCTG
>NC_051406.1:8875422-8875536 GCF_015228065.2 Penaeus monodon
TTTATAATATATAAAAAGAACAAGGGGAAAGAAATACATTAGTCCTCTCTCCCAAGGCAAAGAAAACGAGCACACTGACGAACGACGGAAGATGCCTCATAAGAATTTCTTTTC
>NC_051406.1:8875591-8875726 GCF_015228065.2 Penaeus monodon
AGCGGTAAAACTGAAAAAGACATTAAAAAATTAATAAGAATTTGTAAGAAAGGGAAAGAAAAAAAAGGCTGAGAGAACGTCACCAGATGCAAGTAAAACCTCGACTGAAGGAAGATAGACATAGATAAACACTCA
>NC_051406.1:8875985-8876469 GCF_015228065.2 Penaeus monodon
CCCATAAATACGGTTACCTTGCGAAATCAAGAGCGAAAAGTAATTAAAACTTTATCAAGTCTAACGTGGCATCCCGGAAGCCTGGGTCTCGCAGCCTCTTCCGGCCAACGCCAGCAAATAGAGCGGACGCAATTGGCTCGCTAAGTGGTCCGAGAGAGTCCAGAATGGCACTCTAGCTCTATGGCTCTCTAGCTTCATCTTTTTGGCACTGGGTCTTCGAGTTTTGTGGAAATCTGGCTTCGTTCTTTGGCACTGTGGCTTTGATATCTGCTGTGCGGCGCTCTCATTTCTCGCTCTTTTGGCACTGTGGTTACGAATCTTGTTTTTGTGGCTCTCTTATTTCTCGCTCTTTGGCTCTGTAAAAGTCTTTACATTATGGTATTGTTCCTTTTTCGGTTTCCGTGTTTGTTTGTTTCTGATTTGACTCCCCCGGTACTGTACCTTCCGGGATCCACTGTTCAGTATTCTGGCTTCACTATCGGGC
>NC_051406.1:8876803-8876892 GCF_015228065.2 Penaeus monodon
TCAGAAGAGCATTTTAGTATTCCTCGCACGAAAATACAGGAACCAAGTGTCGCTCATGTTTGGGAAACCGAACGTGAACCTTCGTTTTT
>NC_051406.1:8877743-8877880 GCF_015228065.2 Penaeus monodon
TATACATATACATACAAACTACGCAGAGACAGCCGTTTCAACATCCGTCGAAATACGGCTCCATGAGTTTATTGCAAAAGTCAGCGCGCGGGAAATCGAATGAGATTTTTGTCATGCATATTAAGTACTGTCGCCAC
>NC_051406.1:8878385-8878522 GCF_015228065.2 Penaeus monodon
ATTGAGTTTGCCCGATCGCTTTTTGCAGGAATATCTGAGTTTTCGAGCCGTAAATGGAGAATGCGCCGTGAATGGTAAATGTAAACTCCCTTTATCGCAATATCTTGCATTTTTGCAACCGATGCAACACACATACA
>NC_051406.1:8878764-8878932 GCF_015228065.2 Penaeus monodon
TCAAATCTAAATTTTGCTCATATACTTAAAGTCAAATAACCGTCAGCAACAAAGCAACAGAACATCCCAACATAACACTGCAACATACGAGAGATGTGAGAAATGTAAGTAAAAATAACATGAACAGTGATAACACTTAAAGGTACAAGAAATGACAATAAAAAATAC
>NC_051406.1:8878956-8880050 GCF_015228065.2 Penaeus monodon
AAAATGTAATACTTAAGATGAAATAACCACAAAAAGATGAATTATAATAATGCAACCATGATATCAGATAAACAAGTTTATTGTTATCTTCTGGGACGACTGTTCCTGGGAGAAAAGAGAAGAGAAGAGAGAAGAGCGAAAAAGGGAGTGAGAAGGACGAAGAGGGAAGAACTTGAAAGAGAAAGTACGAAGGAGAGAGAACTGGCAGAAGGGTAAAGGATGGAGAGCTAGAAGGGAGGAGAGGAGAAGGAGAAACAGTTGGAAAGGAGAAGGAGAAAGAGCTGGAAAGGAGAAGGACGAAAGGGAGGAACTGCAAGAAGGAGGAATGACTGAGGAGGAACTGGAAGGGAGAAAGACGAAAGACGAAGGAGCAGGAAAGCAGAGAGGCGAAGGAAGGAGAGCTAGAAGGAGGAAAGGATAAGGAGGAAGAAAGAGAAGGAAGGAAAGCGAAGGAAGGAAAGCTAGAAGGAAGAAGAGACAAGGAAGGAGAGCCAAAAGGAGAAAAGAAGAAGGAAGAAAGCAAAAGAAGAAAAGCGAAAGAAGAAAAGCGAAAGAAGAAAAGCGAAGGAAGGAGAGCTAGAAGGAGGAAAGGATAAGGAGGAAGAAAGCGAAGGAAGGAAAGCGAAGGAAGGAAAGCTAGAAGGAAGAAGAGACAAGGAAGGAGAGCAAAAAGGAGAAAAGAAGAAGGAAGAAAGCGAAAGAAGAAAAGCGAAAGAAGAAAAGCTAGAAGGAAGAAGAGACAAGGAAGGAGACAAAAAGGAGAAAAGAAGAAGGAAGAAAGCGAAAGAAGAAAAGCGAAAGAAGAAAAGCGAAGGAAGGAAAGATAGAAGGAAGAAAAGACAAAGATGGAGAGCTGGAGAGAAAACGAGAGAGCGAGGGAGAGCTGCGCGGAAGAAGTGCGAGCGAGGGAGAGCTGGAAGAAGAGGAGAAGGAGGAGCAGAAATTAGGAAGAACGAGTGCGTAAGAGCCTAAAAGAGGAAGGACAAGTGAGGGAGAGATCTAGGACAAGTCTACAGAATGTTTTTTTGTCTCCTGAAACAATGACGAGGGACACGCGATGGATGCAAGGAGGGAGAGGTCCCTTTTCCCTTGTT
>NC_051406.1:8880462-8880591 GCF_015228065.2 Penaeus monodon
CCCACCCCTCGTACTCTCCATTGTTACTGTCAGCCTTATTTGTTTTGTTCATATATTTATTTCAATTTCTTTTCACCTTCCCTCCGGGGTCTTAAGTGTTTTTTTTTTCTTTATTACATCCCCCCCCCC
>NC_051406.1:8880750-8881318 GCF_015228065.2 Penaeus monodon
GCGCCCTCCCTCTTCATCTCTCTTTCCCAATATCCACGCGTACGGCTTCCCTTCCATCATTCATTATTAGGATTTTTTTGTGACTCTTGCATTCTTCAAGCGACCATGAATAACGAGGAAGCTACAAGTTGTATATCTTGATCCTAAAAGGCTTCATTAGTCCTTAGCAAGTATCGTTGTACATCACTGTATGTATTGTTTTTGCTTGTATATGTTTATATAAAAGAGAAAAATCAGTAAGGGAATAGACAAATAACTGAATAAATGAATGCACGAATAAACAACAATAACTAAAAATATAGATGAATACAAAATTCAAGGACAAATGAATAAAAAAAGATACATAAAAAAATTTAAATATAAAAAAAAGTAGTCAAACAGACATACAAGCAAAAACTTTTGGTGTTAAAAGGAGAAACCGAAAAAAATGGTGATGCTTTTGTGAAAAATAATATGCCATCAAAAAAGGAGGAAAAAAGTATACTGTAAATAAAGAAAACTCTGGGCCACTGCCGAGTTGGGAAATACTGTTAGAAAATAAAGTTCTTGAGGGAGAAAAAAAGATTAA
>NC_051406.1:8882351-8882637 GCF_015228065.2 Penaeus monodon
GACCAAGAACAACAGCCAAACAAAAGGAAGCGGAAAAGGAGAAGAGGAGAGCCGGCCACTCGAAAATATGACCACGTGTACGATTTTTGAAGATTACAAGAGTTTACGATGCGATCCCTGTGCTGTATTTTGTAATCAGGCTAATGGAGTACAGGAAATTTCGTGCCCCTTAGATGCTTAATTTACGCGAGGCAGACCGCAGCAAAGTTGGGATGAATCAATCAGGATGAATTAAGGGGAAATATGGTAAGTAATACGTATCTTTATGCAAATAAGTTTGCTAGTG
>NC_051406.1:8882686-8883069 GCF_015228065.2 Penaeus monodon
TGAAACCAGAAGCGGATATACAGCCATTTATTCTCTTTAAATCATGAATGTCTGAGACAAACTCTACGGAGCGCAGCATAAGATTTCACTTTCTCGTCCTGTCGCCCTCCGACATTATAGTTTATCTAACAGTTTAACGTTAAAGTGAAGACAAAGTTCATGCCCATTTTAGAAATGACGTAAACTAAAAAAAAAATTCTCGTACACTAACAAACGGTAAAACTAGCCGTACAGATACAGATTATGACATCCATAAAAGTAGAAAATAGGAAGGCAGACATAATTCCACATCCAACGCGGACAGGGAAAGTACCACATAAACCTTTGCAAATATAAGGAAAGAAAATTTAAGAAAAAAAGAGAAAACAAAGGGAATGAGACAG
>NC_051406.1:8883253-8883543 GCF_015228065.2 Penaeus monodon
TAAAGAAAAAGAGATAGCTAGCTAGCTAGATAGATAGAGAGAAACGCACACAGACAGACAGAATAATAGAAACAGAGAGACAAAGGGCACGAGGGAGAAGAGCAAGACAGAGAGAGAAAAAGCGAAAGAAAATGACGCTCCTCACAAGCAGATAAGCTGGAATTTACCCTTCTCATAAAGAAATCAGAACAAGCAGCCGCAGCTCAGTGCTAATACAAACCCCATCATACCATTTCTCCGAGCCACAATATAGTACCATAAAGCTCACATTACATCCTTCCACACACATA
>NC_051406.1:8883973-8884101 GCF_015228065.2 Penaeus monodon
TTAGCCCATCCGCTTGAGTACTAAAAATGATGGCCTTTGTTTTACGTCTGTCGTAGATCTAATGCAGAGTTGTGGGAATTGGAAAAAGCTGTTTTATCTCTATTATTTGTTTCTTGAAATTCAGTTAG
>NC_051406.1:8884410-8884695 GCF_015228065.2 Penaeus monodon
TCGAACCAATTAATTGCCAAAATTAGTTAACAAATCTGAACGGATGCATTAATTCACAATTCCAGCTCAACACTAGGAGCTTGTTCTGCATTTCCCCAGAGCAATCATGAATCCAGTGTGCAACAGAGATACATTTTTCAATCTGCAAATGATAAACGATGGCAAAGCTTTCGGTCCGGAGGAAGGGTGATAGATTCTGCATAACTTCCGATCCCGGGAAACTTTAATTACCTTGGAGTTTGGTGTACATATATACGCACAGGAAACACGCACATGTACACGCAT
>NC_051406.1:8885286-8885746 GCF_015228065.2 Penaeus monodon
GTTATAAATGGTGGTCATACAAGCGCTGGAGAGGAAAGAGAGAGCGAAGGAGAGTCAACACAACAGATAAGAAAGACTAGGAATATGTCATGCAAGAGTAATTACCAGTCAGAATGAGGTGCAGCACAGAAATTAATTAGCTTAGTAGTCTGCGTGAGAGTCACAAAAATCCACGAAGACTATTCAACGCCCTCAACACATAGTGATTAAGTGTGATCATTTATCGAATGCAAACAAAGAGATAAACCCGATGAAATAATTGCAAAATAATACTCCTAAATGAATGAAGAACAAATAAAGCTCCGGGAGAAACATAGACCAAAATTAATCAAGCCTTTGGCAAACAACATGGTATGAAAAGTTCCCGCGCTAGGTTTAACTTCGCACTGTAATTAAATCCAAAAGCAATTTGTGTCCTGCATATATCCGGCGGGATTAAGATATTTGCTGAGTGAGTGAT
>NC_051406.1:8886024-8886096 GCF_015228065.2 Penaeus monodon
GGGAATTCAGAAAAGATTGCATCATTTTTTTTCCTTCTCTTCCTCTTCTGCTCGATCGCAGGTAAATGAAGA
>NC_051406.1:8886147-8886277 GCF_015228065.2 Penaeus monodon
TATTCGGACGTCTGCTCATTAGGCAGAATTTTAAAGGGTCAGATGAGCCTCCATTGAAATCTCTACCATTAAGGAATTAGATGTCAGGTTCTATTGAGTATTAATTAGGTTTTTAATTAATTTTCTTTAC
>NC_051406.1:8886751-8887018 GCF_015228065.2 Penaeus monodon
ATTCGTTCTTCAAATGTCAAAAGTCTGTTAATCTCTTTCTCTTTATACTTTACATGCATATGCGGCCCCAAGCCCTCGCCCCTTCTCACTCACACACATTTGCCAACCGCAATTCTCAGTAAAGGATACAGGATTCATAAAAAAAACGCTTGGCTTGGATTATCAAAGTCGCAATGATTTGGGATATTTCATCTTATACTTAAAAAAAAAACAGCTTTAAATTAGATGACTTGTGAAATATGTAATGGATTAAAGTGTTGTAGTTAA
>NC_051406.1:8887228-8887434 GCF_015228065.2 Penaeus monodon
TCCATTCTGATTCTCTATTCTTTTTACACACTCCTACCCTAAAATACTGTCCGATAATAAACGTCAGCAGAATTTACTAGATTTACTATCTGGCTGACAAGAACAGAACAGGTTCCCCCTTGCTGTCAACGCCAGGTCAGTGATGATGCTTTTGGAAACATGATTTTTATTTTTATTTGTCTGTGTTAGTGTCTGGGGCGAGGGTC
>NC_051406.1:8887488-8887632 GCF_015228065.2 Penaeus monodon
GGTTATCGCTGTTCCCTTTAGATAGAATTGAACAAAAATACCCGTCGAGCGTGTTTGATGTTTATGAACTGAATATATTTGTCTTTTTGGTTGACGGTTGGGATGGAATAATAATGTAAGAATACATAAATCTGTAACTATATT
>NC_051406.1:8887709-8888534 GCF_015228065.2 Penaeus monodon
TCAAACAAACATATACAGACACAAATGTACTTTCAAAATGATATTTTTATTTGAAAACACTTGTATACAATGTCATATAGCAGAATTTTCTAATGCAAAATAGAAAAGAAAATATTGTTATTAAAGATACGGTAAATAAGAAAGTATAAACTAGAACCACACAAAAAAATGTTTAAAAGAAAATTAGAACTTGTACAATTTTTAAAAATGAATTTGTACAAGAAAGCGACCTATTGTTAACAGAAAACGTAAACCTGTTTTAGAAATTGTTCGAATTTAAACAAGATGACGTGTGGTCAACAGAAAACGTTAATTTGCAATAGAAAACGCCGATGGGCTTCACAGAAAACGCGCATTGGCAATAGAAAACGAGGAACACACCCAGACGCTCACCTTCTTTCATTCTAATCACAAGTTTATTCAAGCTAGCTGGATCTTGCTGTTGCAGATACACCTAGAACGAAAGAGAAAATTTGCAGGATATTTGCAATTTACTCCACCGCTGCCAAGTCCAATTGAATTGTAGCGATGGGGTGGGGGGCGGAGGGGGCAAAGAAGAAAAAGGGTAAACTCATGTTTTCTGATGAGAATCAGATTTCATGCTCTGAATGCGAAGCCGCGGGGTTTTTATGCCATGTTGTTTACCTTCTTTGGTAATGGCCTTTTTTCTGTATTATTTAAAGGGCTTGAATTCTCCCATAAAGTAAAAAGAAAAAAACAATGGTCCGAAAGAATAGCGAAAATATATTACAATGTTTATTGTTCTCGTTTCTAAACCGTGAAAGAATATGCAAATATATGGACACACTTCCTCTACCAACCCGC
>NC_051406.1:8888737-8888849 GCF_015228065.2 Penaeus monodon
TACATTTTTTAAAAAGTAAATAATCAATAACTAGCTAAAAAAATCGTCAGTCACACGCCATGTCCCACTGACACGTTGCAGCTGAAGCCTTCAAAGTCAGCAAATGGAAGGG
>NC_051406.1:8889184-8889352 GCF_015228065.2 Penaeus monodon
CTCAACATTTCCAGTATTTGAGGAGAGAGAGTAAACCAGAATTTCCTCAGCTTTCCGCCCCTCTACAGGTTTATTGGTTGAAAGTTTCCAGTTCTTAATTTCCTATTGCTTTTGTTTTCGGTGTTTGGCTATTTTATGTGGGTGATTCTCGCTGGTTCCCGTATTCTG
>NC_051406.1:8889648-8890190 GCF_015228065.2 Penaeus monodon
ATTTCTTTTTCCTTCCTCTCCCGTCTCTTCTTCCCTCCCTCTCCTCCCTTCCGCTACTCTCTTATCTTTATCCTTTCCCGTGTCCCTTCTATATCCCTCCTTTCTCACCATTCTCTCTCTCCCTCACTTTCTTCTCTTCCCTCCCTCCTCTCCCTGCCTCTCCTCCCTTCCCTTTCTCCCTACTTCATCTTCCAATCTGCTTCTCTCTCCCTCTTCTCCTTCCCTCCTCTCCGTTTTCCTTCTCTCCTGCCTCTTATCCAACTCACGTTTCCTTCTCTCTTCTCCCTCCTTCTTCTCCGTCCCTCCTCCTCTCTCCCTTCTCATCCTTCCCCTTCTCTCCTACTCCATCCCTCCTCTCTTATCTTCTCTCTCATCTCTCTTCCTTTCCCACGTCCCTTTTCCATCATATTTCCAGAGCCTCGGAATTCATTCTCTTGTCCACGCTGGGTCGAGTGCTTGTTTCCGGGAGTTCCTTGGAGATATTGCCTCTTCTGACTCCGCTTCTTTCCTCTTCGTGCGTGCGTGCGCGTGTGAAGCGGGGA
>NC_051406.1:8890926-8891125 GCF_015228065.2 Penaeus monodon
TAAGTGCTATTGTTTCTACTTTATTTCCTTGCCATTTTCGTTCTCTCTGCCTCTATTTCCGAGTTCTCTTTCCTGTTCTCTGCGGCGGCCATCATGCGTCGCTGCGGAGTTATCTATTGCTTTGTTTTTTCCAGTTTTCTTGTACCTTTCCCTCTCGTAATTTAGCATTTCGCACTTCCATGCTCCGCCGCCGAAGCTT
>NC_051406.1:8891600-8891861 GCF_015228065.2 Penaeus monodon
TCCTCTCCCGTTTTCATTTTGGATTCCGAGCGGGTCGATAACATAACCCCGCTCTAAGACGCTTTTAGGGAATGTACCGAACTGGCATCTTTAATGGTACACACGTATATAAACTTTCAGAATACAGTTTTTTCTCCCTCCGAGCAGTTGCATTGTCTTCAGAAAACATTTATTTCTTATGAACAGGAAACCCGTTCGTCTCTCGTCTTCAGGGGATTACCGTTCTTTTTTTCTCTCTCTTTCTTTTTAATATTCCTTAAA
>NC_051406.1:8892252-8892407 GCF_015228065.2 Penaeus monodon
CCCACGCGCTTAAAACCGCAAAGAACGACATTCTGCTACACTCTGGTCCTCCTTTTTTCTCTCTCTCTTTCCCACGATATCAACGACAGTGTTCAAAGGCGATTTATCATGACTGAGAACTAGGTCGCATCCCCAGGAAATTGGCACCGGTCCTG
>NC_051406.1:8892955-8893158 GCF_015228065.2 Penaeus monodon
CAAATCACAGCAATAACTGTTAAACAACTGATTCACACGCATCCCAGTGACATTTACAGTGAATTTGTTTTCGTCACTGGTTTCTATTAGTCTTGGGTCTATATCATGTGTTCATTACTCACACCCATCTGCACTCGACATCCGATGGCAGCGTCTGGCAACTGCGCTGTCAGCCAACAACGCTCAGTGTTTACAATTTAAGC
>NC_051406.1:8893473-8893755 GCF_015228065.2 Penaeus monodon
CCCTTCAAGTGTATTTAAAAAGTACACAGGATTTATGTAACGTAATGTACCCAAGCATTCTCATGCACCTCCGCGTTTTTTGTATACTATCATGGCTATTTGGGTTCCTTTAATTGCATTTTATTCTTGCATTAACAACATTTGTTTTACCAATTTCATTATGCCTTGCCGTCATTCTCTGTCACCTCCCCCCCTCCCCCTAGCGATGAGAAATATCCTTAATCATTTTATTTTTCTCGAAATTATGCATTGCTGTTCTTCATCTTCCCAGCACTCTTCTCT
>NC_051406.1:8894148-8894295 GCF_015228065.2 Penaeus monodon
ATGTCTCCCCTTAGGCTTTATTTCTTGCCATCTCATTAGCAAACGTCTAATAAACTATAAAACTCCTTCTAGTAATAATCCAGGATGATCCACACGCTAAACGCAGACCGGGATGCAACTGCCCCAGATGCGGAGACAGAGAACGGA
>NC_051406.1:8895098-8895311 GCF_015228065.2 Penaeus monodon
GTCTTCCTCTTGAAAATATTACCAAATTAATATAATTTACCTCCTTCCCGATACCCTCCCCCCCTCTAAAAAAAAAAAAAAAGTCCGAACCTTCCCATTGGTGGATTTAAACCGACGCTGGGCCAATCAGCGCCGTCCAATCAAACCGTCGAATTGCATAGTGTGTTCGACCATGAATAAACAATAGTGCCGAATCTAGCTGTGTGGTCTGGT
>NC_051406.1:8895860-8896056 GCF_015228065.2 Penaeus monodon
TAATAACTGTGATGAACAATCGAGCGGTGTGCAGAATAATCAAACAGTAGAAACATTCAAACAAACATGATTTTGAATGATTGAACATGTTTTGATAATTGATAATTGATAAATAAATGCGCAAAATAAAGTAACTACACACAGCCCTAATTCAACGACTCAAAATTCTATACTGCGGTGTCGAGGTGAACATCCC
>NC_051406.1:8896369-8896842 GCF_015228065.2 Penaeus monodon
AATAACAGTGGACGTTTTAAACTGAGCAAATAAATGTGCCAAATGCAGTAAATTGTATACATTCCGCTATTTCGTACATTCTGTGTCGGTGTATATATGGATAAATAACAACGACAACAACAGCAATAGAAACATTTAATTTGCTTTTAGATGACAATATATATTCAGATCCGGATAACGTACGTACATAGAATAAAGTAAACTGTTTATGCCCATGGGTTTCCGTTCCTATGAACATGATTCCCACTCTCAGAATAGAGCTCATTCTAATACACAATACACTCACCGTTTCATAATCGCCCGTATTAAAGATCCCCCCTTCCCCCTTTGAAAACGGGTAATATAATTTCTTCTCATCTCAGACTATGTTTAATATGCAATCTTTCGGGCAGAAGAGTGGTACTGGTAGGGTATACAAGGCAATTAACCCTCCCCCTCCCCCTTCCCCTCTTACAGCAAGATGATATGCAGAC
>NC_051406.1:8897101-8897499 GCF_015228065.2 Penaeus monodon
TCAGAAATAGAATAGGAGGAGAGGAGAAGGAAGAAAGTAGACAAAAGGTATAGAGAGGACGGGAAGATAGGTAGGGGGAAAGATGAGACAAAAAGGAACAACACAGAAAGGAGAAGAGAGGGGATGGAAACAAGTAGGGGAAGAGGGGAAGCGGGGGAGAGGGGACTGAATGACTGTTGGTCCGCGCGGTGATTCAAAGGGTGATTAGCTCAGGGGTCTCGTTAAGCGCCATTGCCAGCTTGTTAGTAACTGGCGTGTGGCATGAGATAGGTTTGGGAATTGGCTTGGCGTTTGGTTGAAGTGGTGGCGGGGGGGGGGGGGGGTAAAGGAAGGGAGAAAGGGGTAAGGCGATGTAGGGAGATGGAAAGGTAAGGAAGACGGGGGAAGGGAGTGTATAT
>NC_051406.1:8897593-8897854 GCF_015228065.2 Penaeus monodon
GCGCGCGCCTTCATCACCAGAGACGATGGTAAGCAATCCACGATAAATCAAAAAGATAAAAGATAAATAGAAATGCCTTTGTAGAAACTTCTTTACAACAACAATAATAATTATGCGATGCATTCAAGATAATGGTAGTCGAAAACTTCTGTTATGAATGAACAATATTGGTGAACTGCCAAAGACAATATCATTTAGATATGCAAATCAGATATCATACAAGAAAATTTATGATGCACAAGTGATCAAACGTGAACATCG
>NC_051406.1:8898456-8898796 GCF_015228065.2 Penaeus monodon
GACATTATTACAAAGATTTACATCAATATCACTATTGTTGCTGTTGCTTACATATCCGTTTTCGATGAACTGTTTCCCTCAGATAATTAGAAATTGTCGACCTGTAATTGGAGTGGTCCTTAACGAGGTTTATTTTTCTTTGGAAAATATCTTGCTTTAGGGTTAGATTTCGGGTTGTATGATTTTGAAAACATGCAAACACAGTCTCTTCATTAAAATCTGGTCTTGATATATTTTTTTATTTTTTATTATGAATACCTTCATGTGTGTGTGAGGGCTTCGAGCAAACTAATGCATCTGACAATAATTCGGCTATCTATGTTTGCATTGTATTGATGTG
>NC_051406.1:8898969-8899125 GCF_015228065.2 Penaeus monodon
TTTTTTTTACTTACGATGTTGGGTTGTACAAAATCAGCCTACGCCTCTGGAGTGTTACCTGGAAAATAAGAAACATTAGTTTTAAACACCATATCATAAACCGTACAATAATTCATCCAGGAATGTATATACAAACGCGTAATTATAAACAAAGTT
>NC_051406.1:8899368-8899755 GCF_015228065.2 Penaeus monodon
CAGGACATCAGCTGGTCCGTTTTGAAATCACATGATAAACAATAGTCCTACAGCAACTCTGACTTCGTCTCATTCAAATGCATTCAGTGTAATATACACATTAACTGCATTCGTTCCTTTGGCAATGGAAATGTGGGAGGCCATGTATATAGAGAGTTGGGTGAATAATATAGAATTTACATATGCTGTAAGTTCACGTAATATACAGCCTCATGAATTTTCCATGTATGAAGATGTATGTCTTCACTTATACAAATATGAATATGTATGTTTACACAGTCTACATTCATACATACATATGTTCACAGAAATCACATATAAAAGACACACACATAAACAGCAAAATAAGAAGTACATTTGTGTCCTTTACCCCATTTCCCCTCTTTA
>NC_051406.1:8900146-8900261 GCF_015228065.2 Penaeus monodon
AACCTCGGGGGAATTAACTCCGTGTTGCAATATTATTCGTGACGCGATATCCCCTGTATTTGCACAGGCAGCCGAGGACACACCCGTTTGGGGGATATTAACAGCCGCAGATGTG
>NC_051406.1:8900447-8901603 GCF_015228065.2 Penaeus monodon
TGTATTTTTTAAGCCTTTTCTCATTTCGTATTTTTCCATGATTCTTTCTTTTTCCGCTTCTCTTTTCTGAACTTACCTTTCTTTTTTCTCAAATTCCTTTCGTATATACACACTTTCCTTTTCCTGTCTTTCGCCCATTCGTTCGTATTTACTCCTTCTTTTTCCTTTTCCTTTCCGCTCCTTCCTTCCCCTCTCCCTCTCTTCTTCTTTCTCCCTCTTCCCCTCTTATTTATTCTTCCTTCCTCTACCCTTCTCTAATTCTCCCATTTTCCTTTCCTCCTTTCCTTTGCTGCTTCACATTCTCTTCTTCTTTTCTTTCTCCGTCTTTCCTTTCTTCGGCTCTCCCCTACTCTCTATTTCTCCGTCTCTACTTCATTCACCTGTTTTCTTCATTCTGTTTCAATCATCTTCATTTACTTCCCCTTATCTTCTTCTTTCTCTCGTTCTCTCATTTCCTTTATTCCTTATCATCTCTCTATCACCCCCTCTTCGTCTCTCGTTTCCTTCTTCCTTTCTCTCCCTTTATTTCTCCCTCTTTTCTCTCTCTCATTTCCATATTCCTTCCCTTCTTTCTATTCCACTCTCTTCTCCCTCTGTTTCCCCTCTTCCTTCTCTTTCCTCTATTACTCCTTCTTCTCCCTCTCTCACTTCCCCTCTTCCTTCCCTTCTCTCAGTTCCTCCCTTTTCATCCTCTTTCATTTCCCTTCTACCGTCTCTTTCATCCATTTCTTCCTCTGTCTCTCTTATTCCCTTCCCTCATACCTCTTCCTTTATTCCCTTCCTTCTTCTCGTTTCTTTCTTACTCCCTCTCTCATTTCCCTTCTTCGTCTCTTTCCTTAATTACTCCTTCTCTCCTCTTTCCCCTCTCATTCCCTTCTTCGTCTCTTTCCTTAATTACTCCTTCTCTCCTCTCTCCCCTCTCATTCCCTTCTTCGTCTCTTTCCTTAATTACTCCTTCTCTCCTCTTTCCCCTCTCATTCCCTTCTTCCTTCCCTTCACTCTTTCCCACCCTCTTCTCCCTCTCATTTCCCTTCCTCCTTCTCTTCCCTCTATTCCTCCCTCTCTCTCTCTATCTATCTCTCATTCCCTTCCGCCTATCCCATCCTTTTCTCGCTCTTTCATTTCCCTTCTTCCTTCTGTTCCCTCTATTCCTCCC
>NC_051406.1:8901800-8901999 GCF_015228065.2 Penaeus monodon
GTTTCCTCTGGTCGTTATTTTAATTGACTATTGATTCCCATCAGTGAGGCCGATTGTGTTGAAGAGATTGATGCAGTCTGAATTCACTTGCAAGCAGGAACTTTCCAGGAAATAATTTTCGTTCGAATCTATTCAGGTAAAGATTGCTCTCTAATTAATTGTAAAAATGCATTAGTTTCTCCTTTGCTTGTTTTATCTT
>NC_051406.1:8902045-8902288 GCF_015228065.2 Penaeus monodon
GCGCGTGTGTCTGTCTGTTTTGAATTGCAGTCTGATCTGTCAGGTTGAATGTACGATATTTGCGAAGTGTTTTGATATACTTTTTTTTTGGAGGGAAGGGAGTATTGGCTTTGATAAAAATACTGATAACATACATCCAGCACAGTTTAAAAGAACGCTGAGTCGAGCGTTCACAAAGGCACTTCAAACGCACTTCAGTGAGAATTGTCGAACACATACAGTTACGCCCAGCTGTTTCATTTC
>NC_051406.1:8902336-8902520 GCF_015228065.2 Penaeus monodon
CTCTAAGCATGCCTGTCTCTTCCAGGCCGCTCTTCAGCTAAGCCTACCTCTTCTCCCTTTCCCCTCACTCTTGAAGCACTCTTTTTCCCCTCCGGCCTCTCATCTCCTTCTAAGCATATCTCTCCCTTCTTTTGTATTTTTCTCCTCACCTTTTCCTTATCCCTTCCCGTTCTGACCATGCTTC
>NC_051406.1:8902633-8902980 GCF_015228065.2 Penaeus monodon
GTTCCCCTTTTCCTCTCCTTTCTAAGCATATGTCACTCTGTCCCATTTCCCCTTTTCCCTGCTGAATACGTCTCTTTCTGTTCTTCCTTTCTAAGCTTGCCTCTGCTCCCCTCCCCTTCTCATCACCTCCCCCCTCCTCTTCTGAGCATTACCACTTCTTCCCCTCTAAGCCTACCTTTCACTCCCCTCACCTTTCCCTCTCTTTCCCTTCCCCTCACTCTAAAACATCCCTATCCACCCCTCGCTGTTACCCTCTACCACTATCCCTCTCCCCTCAGCTTCTCCTCTAAACATGCCCCTCTCCCCTCTTCCTTTCCCCTTCTAAGCAAGCCTCTCTCATAATTTCT
>NC_051406.1:8903043-8903788 GCF_015228065.2 Penaeus monodon
TTACTCTGACAGACGCTGGTGCCCGGAGAGACAGGAGGGGGGGGGGCGAGGAGGGGAAGGAGGGGGAGTGGGGGATTGGGACGTTCCATTTATTTTATCTTATTTTTATTGGACTACATTAAATCTGTTGTCAAGAGAGAGGGGAGAATGATTTAAATGTTTCGAGAAAAAAAAAGAGAGAGAAAAGGCGGGAAATTGGGGATAAAAGTTCCATTACAGTTTCTAAGTTTTGAAAAATGAGATAAGGGTTTTAACACTTTTTTTATTACTCAGAGGGGATTCGAAATCAATAATTGACCCGTTTATCTTTCTTTTCTTTCAAAGAATGATGAGACGAGAAAAATTAAGAGATGAGAGAAAGCTTCATACTTCAAACTGACGGATTTTATTCAAATCATTTTCATTCTTACCAAAATAAAAGGAAAAAACGATCTCTATCTATACATAAGACCCTTCTTATTTCTCTCCATCCATGTATATTTGTCTTTGATATGGTAAATGTTTATCACAAATGACCCATAACGCTCTTCAAAATTTATGATACGGCCTCATCCCCCGTTTGTGTGAGAAGCGACACCCATTTTTTTTTTAACGCGGGTCTTAGGTCGAGAGACCAAAGAGCGGCTGTACATCTAGTGGTCCGCATTAAGCCGAACACGTATTTCTGTTTATCTCCTTGAAAGAGACGCGCTTTTGCTGTGATATATGAAAGAGATATACAAACTCGCGCGAACAAACGCCACTT
>NC_051406.1:8904042-8904297 GCF_015228065.2 Penaeus monodon
ACGATCCATGAAAGTGAGACCGCATTCCCGCCGCATAGGATACAGAAGGATTCCCATTCCGCAAGGGCTCTGCTGACAACGCTAAACTGCCACAGGGGCGTCTGTTAGTCCTCCAGGGTACACTTAAGGATATGGCGCCTAGCTCCCCCCAACCCACGCGCGCTCGCTCACCTCCTGTTTCCCTTCTCGCGGGGAATTATTCTAATATTGTGGCATAGGAAGGATTTTCCTCGGAGGGGAAAGAGGTCTTGGCTC
>NC_051406.1:8904552-8904873 GCF_015228065.2 Penaeus monodon
GAAGTAAATTAATAGATAACTAAAAAAAGAAGAAGAAAAAAAAAGACAATCAACACGATAAATAAAACGTCGAGGACAAAGGAGAGATACTCCGACATACGTCAAGAAAATTACGTCTTGTAAATGTAGGAAAAGTTGATTACAGGCGAAGCAGGTATGAATATGCAGTAGAATTATCATCTGGGTGCAAAAGGTATAACCAAGGTATACTCTCGGGTTTAATCCACGTTGCATATCAAGCTAATTCACTTAAAATTAGGCCCGTGAAGCCAAGGTCTGGTTCGCAATTTTGGTGAAGATGACTTCACACAGAAGAGTAAT
>NC_051406.1:8905320-8905386 GCF_015228065.2 Penaeus monodon
CCTGATTCATCTATTTCATCCCCGTCCCTCTCTCTCTTGTTCACATCAATTTTGCTTTCATTTTAA
>NC_051406.1:8905484-8905556 GCF_015228065.2 Penaeus monodon
GAACAGGTGTTACTCGTCAGATTAATTCTTATGCAAACGCAACGAATTCATTTTCCCTTCCCTCTCCAGGCA
>NC_051406.1:8905657-8906335 GCF_015228065.2 Penaeus monodon
AGATGATGTACATGATGAATAGCAACATGCTGATTTCCCCCCGGACGTGAAAAAAAAATAATACTAATTTTTGCGCTGGATCCTAGGCATTTCCTCGCGTTCTCTGTATTTTCTTTTCGCACGGTATTTGTCTTTGGAATACACAGCTTGTTACATGTCCTTTAGCAAGTACGTTGTCAGACAAGAAAAGAAGCGTACCTGGTTGTGTTTTGTTCGTTTCATGATGTCTTGGCGGCGTGTTTGTGTTCCTTATATTTCTCATTATGTGCATACGGCTTTATATGCAGCAGCCTTTCATTCCACACAAGGCGCATTCATTTTTTTTTTTTTCAAAGTTAATGGAAGGAAGGTGTGCGTGTGTAGGAGAGACACGTCGTTTCATTCGTTCTAATGCTCTCACAACGGGCGACGATAGCCAGCTAATGGGTTTGTGATCCTTTTAATCTCGGATCGTACCCTGCTTCAGCTCTGTCTCGAATCGCTCATTATGGACCGGATTCACAATAAGCTCATTATGCTTATGCGCGTCGCCAAGCAACCAGTCTATGTCGCGGAAGCATAATAAGGGATCAGAGAGCGATCAAAAGAGACAAGGTATTTGGGGAAGTGGGGATATATAGGATCAAACACTGTAGTTCTAATTGTTTTGGGGAATTAATCATACGCCAAAAAGCAAAG
>NC_051406.1:8906365-8906599 GCF_015228065.2 Penaeus monodon
AAACGCCATTTTTCTTTTCGTGTGTTTGCGTTGGGTAAGTATCTCAGTAAAAGACGATGTGTTCAAATGGAAATGCAAGATAGGCACAAGGAAAATAGATAAAACAAGAGGTGATATAGATAAAGGATAATGCATAAAGAGCTCTTTCAGAATGGCCTTTGGAGCGCGGATGAGGAAAGTGTTTATTGCCGAGTGACGTCATTGCTGGATGTGAATGCGCCAGACTCACGAGCC
>NC_051406.1:8906648-8906756 GCF_015228065.2 Penaeus monodon
ATATTAAAAAAAGGGGGTATTAATGTCACTGGGGTTAGCGAGGGATTGGATTTTGTTTGGGTATTTTTGTTACGTGGTAATAGTAGTTGCACATTATCATCCTCCTCC
>NC_051406.1:8906854-8906977 GCF_015228065.2 Penaeus monodon
CACCCGGCCCCTTCATTGTCTATTCCACCTTTCTTAATTTCTTGTCCCTAGCTCCCTCTTTCCTTCCTAATTCTCTTTTTTATCTTAGTTCAGGCTTTACCGCCATCCCCTCCACCTCCCGCT
>NC_051406.1:8907350-8907460 GCF_015228065.2 Penaeus monodon
TCTAAAAAGTCTAAAAATGTTTTGGCTCGTAAGCGGGCAACGCAAGTGCCATTTGAGAGGATCTTCCTAAAAGGATATTGCCCGTCCTCCAAGGCACAGGAAGGAGCGAG
>NC_051406.1:8908660-8908967 GCF_015228065.2 Penaeus monodon
AAATCGAAAAAGAACGCACCGCAGAACCCAAGCCTCGAAATTCCAAACGAAAACAGCTGATCAGACCCGAGAACTCCGCCCTTTATGCACGGAGTTGAGTGCCACGCGGACTTTAGTCGAGTGCCATATACACCCCGTTCAGTGGCACTGGGTGTCGAATGGATCTCCGTTGAGTGCCAGAGAAATTGCTGTTCGAAGCAATACGACCTGATGCTCCCTGTTGCTTTGGCTCTGTTCTGCTTCCGCTCTGCGTTTTAGTGTCTTAGCTTGAAAGCAATTTTTTTTTCTGAAGTGAGTGAGGGTGATG
>NC_051406.1:8909579-8909811 GCF_015228065.2 Penaeus monodon
ATTCCTTCCTGAGCGCGAGTGTTGAGTGCCGTGTTAGAATTTGGACCCAGAGTGGTTGGCACTGACTGGCGCCCCGTGATCTGTGTGGCCGGGACGCTGCCTTCGAGTTACCAGGCCATCAGTAAAGACTTTATGGCGTCCGTTACGACTCTATCTTAGAGCGAGTCGTAGCTTCGAGTCGTTACGGGATTATGACGTGTGTGATGAAGTGACTGCAGGGTATTGATAACGA
>NC_051406.1:8909832-8910550 GCF_015228065.2 Penaeus monodon
GGGGGGGGGGGGGTATTCGGGATTTTTCGGGATTGGTATTTTTGGGATTTTAAGGATTTGTGGATTTTTAGGGATTTTTATGTTAAAATTCTAGGGATTTGTAATTTTGGGATTTAAAGGATTTTTATTTTCTAAGGGAATTTTGTTTTAAGATTTTAGGGATTTGGATTTTTGGATTTTTAGGATTTGTGTATTCTTTAGGGATTTTTATTCTAAGATTTTAGGGATTTGTATTTTGGGATTTTAAGGTATGGGAATTTTTTTGGGATCTTTATTTCAAGATTTTAGGGATTTGTGCTTTGGTATTTTAATTAAGGACCTGTGTTTCGGGATTCATATTTGGGTTCAGGATTTTAGGTATTGTACTTTAGGATTTTAAGAGTTTGAAATTTGGGATTCATATTTATATTCGTGATTTTAGGGCTTTTAGGGAGTCAGGTTTGCTTTTGGGTTTTTAGGTATTAATGTTTATATTTATATTAAGGCATTTTGAAGCTTCCTATTTGCGGATTTGTATTTATGTATTTAAGGATTAATATTTTGGGATTTATATCTGAGGAAAATATTTGGGAATCTATATTTGGGGACCAACATCTATGGTTTTATAATCATCGTTTTTCATTTCCGAATTTATAGTCATAAAATCCTACTCAGGAATTTTATATCTTTTGGACATTAAATTTCGAGATTTATAATCCGGAATATTTTTTCCCTTCAA
>NC_051406.1:8910582-8910861 GCF_015228065.2 Penaeus monodon
TAGCCCCCCCTTTCCTGTTTCCCCTCATTTTTTTTTTTTAAATCTGTGGTATCGTCCCAAAACTCAAGACGCATTAAAATGGTGCTTCCTCTGCATTTCACTCCGCCTCGACACAGCCCCCAAAAAAGAGGAAATGGTTGGCGATGCAGATATGCAAGGGCAGCATCCGTGGCCTTGTTCTTTATGGCGCTTGGGTACCAGCTATGAATGGCCCTAAGCGTGTACAGGCAAGCACAGACAAAGTGCAGATATTATGACTCGAAAGCACTGTTATAAACG
>NC_051406.1:8911117-8911324 GCF_015228065.2 Penaeus monodon
GGATGCGACATTTCCAGCTCTTGACACAACGAATAGTCACGGTCGATAAACAAATATGTCTGGGAAGACGATGGCAAGGAGCATTAAGAAACTGCCACAGAGTCTTGGAATTCTTGGTATAAAGTATTATCTTTTATGCATATTTATGTATATTTATATCTGCTTTGCTTTTTCCTTTTTTTTGCTTTGTTTATTCGTTCATTATGT
>NC_051406.1:8911731-8911987 GCF_015228065.2 Penaeus monodon
CCCTGCATTTAGTCGCCGAGAAAAGCACTTTGATCTATTTACTGACCTCGGTTCGTGTGCTTTTGGCTTTCACGTGACACTGACATATGACCACAGGACTAAAATTAGTTCGTCTAGGATATCCACACTTCAGTAAGGTATCCACGCGTACCTACCAGAGGTATTCCACACGTTACTCAGTTATCCACGCATTAATTGAGGTATCTGGACACAAGCATTTGACTTCAAAGGAATTTATGATTAGGTGTTTCACTAT
>NC_051406.1:8912293-8912504 GCF_015228065.2 Penaeus monodon
GCAAAGGGATTATATCGAATTAACGTAATTATAAACCAGGTTCGTGAGTCTAAAATAACACATACTTACCAACCTTAATACATATATAAAAACAGATGTCAAAGAAAGGTTTATTAAGATTTCTCAAAATATATAATCCTTACTATTTTTTTCCTATGATAATACTGCATTCGCGTTTATTTATTTATTTTGTGATTCGATGTACTGCATC
>NC_051406.1:8913185-8913360 GCF_015228065.2 Penaeus monodon
TCCTAATAACTCCTACCACCGCAGCCAAATAGCTACACACACAGAGGGTTCATAAATGCAGATCGTGGGCCCATAACTTACAGGGTTAAGTTGTGGAACACCGGTTGTTAGAGCGGGTTCCCTGGGCAGGTTTCCACGCTCACTCAGGACCAGTTGATTGTATGGTACTTCTGGT
>NC_051406.1:8913888-8913997 GCF_015228065.2 Penaeus monodon
TAGCTCATTTGGATAATATTCTAACTCATTTTGATGATGAACGAGCTCATTTTGATAAACAACTAGCTAATTCTGATAATCAAGTAGCTCATTTTGGTTAACTAATCAA
>NC_051406.1:8914106-8914220 GCF_015228065.2 Penaeus monodon
CAAACAGACAGACAGACAAAATGAGAAAGAAAGAAAGGGAGAAAGAAAGAAAGAAAAAAAGAAAAAAATACATAGAGAAAAAGACACCTCCACATAAACATCCTCCCATACCAC
>NC_051406.1:8914295-8914488 GCF_015228065.2 Penaeus monodon
CCTCCTTGAATCACATCATATTCAGCAGCATAATCTATCCTTTCACAGACAGGAAAGAAGGATGAATAACCGAGGCAGCTGGATAATTCTCTTTTCTCTGATTCCATAGACAGACACACGAGAAGAATTATCCACAGGTGAGCGCTGGAATATGGGGATCCGGATTTCTTTTCTCGTTCCTCCTTATTCTCTG
>NC_051406.1:8915234-8915387 GCF_015228065.2 Penaeus monodon
AATATCTACATTGCATTGTTTTATACATATATATTTTTATATGGAAATGAAAAAAATACCACTGATTGACCATCGAACATTGTTTTTATAAATTGTCACGCTCACTCAGGGGCCCTTTGCGGGTAACGAAGCCAATTAAAAGAGAACATGAAC
>NC_051406.1:8915706-8915796 GCF_015228065.2 Penaeus monodon
TCAAAGGGTCAGATGAGGAATGTTGAGCTAAAAGATTAATAAGGTCGGTGGAGAGGGAGAAAAAATGTATATATGAAGAGTATCTATGTT
>NC_051406.1:8916382-8916574 GCF_015228065.2 Penaeus monodon
ACCCCCCCCTGAACGATCAACGAGCGGGCGATAGAGAAATCAGGGCAGGCGTTCATGACCTTCCACGCCCCTTCGTCACCTTATCAGCCGCTCGCAAGTGGCCTTCCCGACATAAAAGTCTTCCCCTTCCTCCTCAGCTCGCCATAAATCCTTCGCTCGCCTCCTCACCGCACAAACGCAGGGAGGGGGGGG
>NC_051406.1:8917127-8917349 GCF_015228065.2 Penaeus monodon
TTATTATTTTTGATTTGATGAATTTCATGCGAGTGAATGGCATCCCGGGCCGTGTATTTACTAGTTTAATTAGTATGTAATTTAATAGCCAGTATGAGCTTTCATGTCGATGCTATTCTCCTAACTGCATTTGGTTTTAATTACTCTCTGTTACTGAAACCGAGCGAGCCCCCTCCAACCCCCCTCAAAGAAGAAAGGAATAATTAATAGGCTTCAGTTAAT
>NC_051406.1:8918001-8918510 GCF_015228065.2 Penaeus monodon
AAATCTTACTGGCGTTATCATTATCAGCGTTATTTATTATTAACAACATTCCTGTTACTATGAAAATCAAATAAATAAGCTGCTCATAAACCAAACCGATAACAAAGTAAGTGAAATTTGGAGTATAAAACCCGTAGAGTTGTGCGCCAAGAAATCCGTCCTAAAAATCTAAATATGGCGCCCAGGAAATACGATTAACGACGTGAGAACACATCTGGAGACGCGACGATGAAGTGAAAAAGATAAGCTGCGATGGCTAGAAGGAGGAGGGGAAAGAGGAGAGATAAAAGAGAGTAGAGGAGGGATGATGTTAGAGGTAGGGCACGGGGTGGCGGAAGGGATACGGGGGGGGGGTGGATTAGCGAAAGGGGGAAGGGAGGTATAGGAGGAGAGAAAGGGGATGTGCAATGGGACTGGGAGGGGGGGGAGGGAAGAGGGGAGACAAAAGGGTAACACACAGGGAAATGAACAGGAAGGAGAAAGGAAAGACAAGGGAGAGCATGTAGAAG
>NC_051406.1:8918956-8919283 GCF_015228065.2 Penaeus monodon
TGAAAACAACGTTACGAATTATCTCAACTGGCGACGGAAGGAGCAATCTAGAGGTACTGGCCCCTAAGGTCGCTGAGCCCATTACCAGAGCATAGGAAAAAGAACCTTGATCAAATACAAGCGCCGGCGGGAAAGAGCTCGTAGAAGGGAGAGCTATGGCGGGCCGTGTGTCACCCCGGTTCATAAAGAAGTCTAAAGGCCTATAAGTTGACTAAATTACTTATAAACGCTCCAACTTAAGCCGGTCCGGGTCGTTCGATTTTTGTTTTGAGTTCAGCGTCTTTGTGGCGAAGCGGTAAGCAGATGCGGCAGAGGGGGAAGAAGGCG
>NC_051406.1:8919998-8920125 GCF_015228065.2 Penaeus monodon
TTACACAAACATTGGAATGCGCAATCTTTGGTAAAGACTTTAAAAATGTTCTCGTCGACGGGATTTTCACCAATCCCAAAAGTCATAAAGAAACCTTTCGAAAAACTCTGTGTGGGCAAGCACTTGC
>NC_051406.1:8920239-8920919 GCF_015228065.2 Penaeus monodon
ATCTCTTGAGGGTCGGGAATACGATTGGGATAGATGCCCCCCATCTCTCTCCTTTCTCTTCTATTTTTTCCTCTCTCATTTTCGCTCGCTCTTCTCTTTCCTCTCATTTCTTATTTATTCATCTATCTCCTTCGTTATTCTCTTTTCACTCTCTTTCTTCTCTCTTTCCACCTCTCCTTTAGAGTTATCCTTTCCTCTCTCCATTTTTCTTTCTCCTCTCCTCGCCTTCCCCTTTTCTCTACCTCCTCTCTCTCTCTTTATTCCCCATCGTTCTTTTCTCTCTCCTCTCCTCACCTTCCCCTTTTCTCTCCCTCCTCTCTCTCTCTCTTTATCCCCCATCCTTCTCTTCTCTCTTCCTTCCCCCTCCTTCTTAACACACTCTCGTGCACTCCCTTCCCCAACCCCTTTCGACCTTCACCCCTTTCTCTCCCTCCCTCCCCTCCCTCCCCACTCACCCACATTCACCCATTCTCCTCCCCCTCCTCCCCACTAACCCTCTCCCTCCCCCTTTCCCCCTCCCTCTCTCCCTCCCCTTCTCCGCTTGCCCCCAACCCTCCCCGTTCAACCCCCACCCCCAGCGCCACCCCACTAGACGCACTAATGATTTCCTGAGGGGCGTTTACTTCCATTCAGAGCCGCCCTTGTGTGACTCCGCCGCCGAGAGCCTCACAGATCTTTCC
>NC_051406.1:8921754-8921879 GCF_015228065.2 Penaeus monodon
CGTCCCGCGCGTGACGGTCGGAGGCTCGGGGCGGGGGAGGGACAGGGCTGAAATTTCGGATTATTTCGATGCTTCACAATCTAACTATTTCTCTTGTGCCTTATTCTATCTGTGTTGGGGTTACG
>NC_051406.1:8922209-8922331 GCF_015228065.2 Penaeus monodon
ATATCTATCTCCCACGTGTCACAACCGCCGTAATTTCCTCCGGAGCCTCAGTGAACAGAAGCCAATTTACTTTACACCCCACCCCCATCCCCTTCCCCCCAATCCCTGTACAACCACTCCAC
>NC_051406.1:8922470-8922632 GCF_015228065.2 Penaeus monodon
CCTACCACAATCTCTCCCCTACGCTTCCTCCCTCGATCCCCTGGGGACCTCCATTTCCCCTGATCTGCGGCTGTGTCGTTTTCATAAGGCTGAGGGATACACGCCAGAGAGAGACAAGGAGGGAGAGCTTATATAAGTATATACGTATATATGTATACAAAT
>NC_051406.1:8922893-8923069 GCF_015228065.2 Penaeus monodon
GTGAATACGAAAGGAGAAATAATTACCTTTATGAGATTTAATGAAAGAATGAATACTTTAAAGGGAAGGGAATACGGGCGATACAAGGTGAAATAGTGATAGGAAATGCACAATAGGACAATTTAAGGAGTATAAAAAGGGTGTGAGAGTTATAGGAAATGTTTCTGTATCAGACA
>NC_051406.1:8923126-8923206 GCF_015228065.2 Penaeus monodon
AATTAGGTTCCCCCCCCTTCCCGTATTGCATATTGTTATCTTAGTCTATCTCTCCTTTTCTTCGTACTTTTTTTTTTCTT
>NC_051406.1:8923385-8923603 GCF_015228065.2 Penaeus monodon
CAACGCAACGTATCCGTTACAACTCTCATATCTACATCCCTATGCATCTGTTCATTTCTCAGTGGAAAATCTTCCCTTCAACTTCAACCCAACCAATCGTATCGACTTACATATCTACGATATAGCGCATGACCTGTCATAATCTCAGGTGAAATTGCATATAATAACTTTCACACTAAATACAACAACGACAAACAAAATCGAATATAGACATATGG
>NC_051406.1:8924018-8924240 GCF_015228065.2 Penaeus monodon
TTAAATATTCTTTTCATCTATTTTTCGCGATTGTCATTATGTCCATCTTTACTATTATTATCCTCTATTTTTCTTTTTTGTTACGTGTCCGGTAATATTTCCTTGACTGCTAAGGTAATCTGTGTTTTAATCTTATAATCAGCATTCGTCTATTTTTGTTTTGTATTTTTTTCTTTGAACTAAACGCTTTTTAAATGCGACCTATGGAAATCGCATGTGAAA
>NC_051406.1:8924731-8924882 GCF_015228065.2 Penaeus monodon
ATAAAGTCCAACCTGCTTCATATCCTTCATACCCTCATTATGAAAATAAAATTACTACCAGAAAAAAAATTACACTTCAAAGCCTTTATGCAAGTAAAGGGAAAAACGATTAATAATATTTATTTATATTTCTGCGGCGGGAGGGTGAAAT
>NC_051406.1:8925043-8926044 GCF_015228065.2 Penaeus monodon
GAGAGAATCCACTTAACTCTGGTTGCCTTGGTGTGAAAAAAGATACTGAAAATGTGATTGAAACACACGCATGTATACATACAAATCCATACTACACAGTATACACACATTTGATCAGAATACACTAGATATATCTATCTATTACGAAAATACATTTTAGAATATATTTTGTATAACTAAAGTTCGTCTTATTTACAGATACTAGTGAATTTCCATGTAGCTAGTTACAGAAAGAGGGAGAGGAGGGGAAGGGGTTTAGCTATCTTCGCAACACTCCTTCTCCCCTCTCACCCACCTACCCCTTTCCCCTCTCCTACCAACACACCCCTTCCCACCCACCACCCTGACATCCCTTTACCCCCAATCCCCTACCACCCACCCAACCTTTCTGCCCTACTCCCCACCCCCATCCATTCTCCCCCACCTTCCACACACCCTCCTCCTCCCCTGATGCCCCCACCCCTTCCCCCTCTTGAGATTTGACTCCCCCATTCAGGAAACAAAACATGCCGTCAACCATGGCCCTTATGCTTTATAGCCAGAAGGACGAATCTCCCTTCACCAGGCGGGTGACGGAATGGAGGTTATTGAGACAGCATCTATGAGTAATATCAGGGAAGTCGAAAGTCCATAACTTGTGGTGTTATGGAGGCGCATGGGAACGGGTGGCGACGCTGCCAGCTTGACGGAGTGTCTGAGGGCTCGATAAAACTCCCCTTTAGTGCGCGCCAGAAGCTCACAAATATTCTTTATTTTTCGCTGATAAAGATTACCAGCGCAATAAAGATTATTACCAGCGTATACAACGGCTCTCGCCTCCCTCTCCTCTCTCGGTATCTCCGTGTTTACTACGCTCTCCCCTTTCGCAAATATAGCTCTTTCCTCCGCGTCCCTCTCCTCCCCAACTCTCCCCATCTCTCCATCTCTCCCCAAGCCCCATCTCCCCCCTACACCCCTCCCCTTGTCCGGGCTAACAGTGCGAGTCCAGGAAATTCCCTCAG
>NC_051406.1:8926076-8926177 GCF_015228065.2 Penaeus monodon
CGCGCGGAAACTCTGCAGTGCGCATGTCGTGCGTCACCGGACTAAGAGAACCGCTCGAAACCATTCTGGGAGACTCGCTCGCTGAGCTTTTTTGTTTTTTA
>NC_051406.1:8926499-8926842 GCF_015228065.2 Penaeus monodon
TTGAATAAGATAGAAACATTAGCATACATCGGCGCACATGCATGCAACGCTGTGACATTTGGATATACAAAGTCGTTAAGCCTAAACTCCATTTTTATTACCCCGAGGCCGGTTACATGGAGCGTAGAAATGGCGGTATGTTTGCGCTGATATCTCGCTGTTAAAAAATTTTCCCGTAAAAATGTTGGTAAGCCGCGGCAAGTTTAAATTAATTCAAAGGTTCATCGACTTCCCAAATATATATGCAAAAAAGAATAAAAAAAATAAAATAAATAAAAATAAAAATAATTATAATAAAAGAAAATAATCATAATAAAAAAATAAAGATGAATAAAGACTCCCC
>NC_051406.1:8927031-8928100 GCF_015228065.2 Penaeus monodon
AAGAAAATAATTATAATAAAAAAGGTAAAAAAATTAAATAAAAATAAAATTTAATAAGGTTAATTTCGGTCAGAAGCAATAGAGCTACATTTTCTGTATTGTGATAGAATTCATCTCTCACAAAGTATAATATCTCACAAAATAAGCAACTTACAGTCTAGTCACAATTTTACACAGTACTGAACAAAACTAATCTTCCACACAACACCGACATAATATCATCGTTTAGACATTCATAAATCTTCAATCTTTTACGCCACACTAAGTACACCCTTCCCCATCCCCACCCGCCCCACCTACCCTATTGTTTACCAATCCTGACACACAATCTCTTTGTTTACCCTAATCTCTTACCATGATTCTACGCACTCCTCTCTCTGCTCCGTTGTGTCCTCTCTTCCTTCTTCCTCTCTCTCTTTTCTACACCCCCTGTTCGTGTACCTCCTCCCTGTTGCTCTATCCTCCCCCCTTCCTTGCCTCCCCTACAGCAACCCCTGAAAACCCTCTTGCAAGACCCTCCTCCCTTTCTCCTAAGCTAATTTCTTTCCCTCCTCCCATTCTCCTACCCTGTCCTACTCCTAGTCTTCCTTATAATGGCCCATTCCAGTAGACAACTATCGTTTCCCTAACCTACTTTCTTTTCCCTCTCTCTCCTCTCTTTTTTCCTCTCTCCCCTCCCCCCTCTTTTCCTCTCCTCCTCCCTTCTCCTTTCCTTTCTCCTTCCCGCTTCTTGTCCTCTCTCCGTCCCTCCTCTTTTCCTCTCCCCCTTCTGCCTCTTTTCCTCTCTCCGTCTCTCCTCTTTTCCTCTCCCCTTTCCTCCTCTTTTCCTCCCTCCTTCCCTCCTCTTTCCCCCTGCCCTTCTCTCTTTCTTTTCCTCTCTCCCCTCTCTTATCACCTTATAGAAACCATTACCAAGCCTTTACTAACCCACTAACATGTCTTCATTCCTCCCCTTCTACTTACAACTCCTATTCCTCTTCCACCCTACACCCTTACAGTGGCTCCTATCAAGCCTTACCCCCCCCCCTCCTTCTACCAACCCCTACCATCCTACTAACTCACTGCCTTA
>NC_051406.1:8928398-8928530 GCF_015228065.2 Penaeus monodon
GGCCCACAAACACCAGCTTAAGCCACGAATTCGATACTGTAACTGAACCCCGGATCCCTAAGCTACGATTGGGCCAAACACTTACGAATCTCCCTTGACGGCTCGGATTACGGGCCAGTGGGGAAGCGTCCT
>NC_051406.1:8929602-8929883 GCF_015228065.2 Penaeus monodon
TGGAGATGTAGCGAAACACGAGAGACGTGACATATATCGACAGGAACGAATAACAATATAATAAGATAATCCAAAGGGGGAAGGGGAAGGGGAATAAAAACGGAAGAGGGGAGAAAGAAAGAAAGAGAGAGCGAACTGTAGGCGAAGAAGATGACGAAGATATATCAAAAGAATAGGACGATAAGAGTCAAGATAAACGGTAATGAGAAACACAGAAGACAATAGAGGGGAGAAAACACAAAAGAAGAGGGGAGAAGGCGTAAAGAAGAAGGAGAAGAAAA
>NC_051406.1:8930683-8931686 GCF_015228065.2 Penaeus monodon
ACTATGATATACATTTCTACGAGTATACTAACCATAGATCATCGTCCTACTTCGTCGCACCAAAACCATATCCAATGTACCTTCCATAAGGTCTAAGTCGAAGCAGTAAAGACACAAACAGCGCCCTTAAAGGATGTAGTCCATTTGCCAGAGAGGAAGAAAGATATTTATAAACACCCAAGTGCGCAGATAAGAACATGAATAAAGGGATAAACAGAGGAACAGACACTAACGTCAAGAATAAGGGAAAGACTGTATAAATATCCTTAGGGGCTTCTTCTGCTTCCGTCTGAGACACGGAGAAATCTAATCAACATCCCGGGACAAAATGCTTGGGAGACGTCTGACCGCAAGCAAGATGCAAACGCTGACTCCTGCTTGTAAAAAGGGAATGCTTGCTTGGGAAATGAGGGTCGTTTTATTAGATGGGCATTTGCTTAATGGGTGGTGAATAGGACTGTTTAGTATATGGTGCTTGCTTGCTTATTTTTGAAATGTTTTGCTTCCTTGCTGAATAGTTTTTTTGGTGTATGGTGCTTTCTCAGTGGATTATGTTTGCTTGCTGATTTTTTTTTCTGGGTATGGTACTTGATTAAGTAATGGGCGATATTGCTTGCTGAATATTATTTTTTGTGTATGCTTGCTGAATACTGTTTGGGTGAATGGTGCTTGTGTATGGCGACTGCTTGTTTGGTGAAGGAAACTCTTTTGCTGAATGGTGCTTGCTTGACGAATGGGCTTAGTCAATGGAGCTTGTTTAATGAATATTTCTTTAATTACTGGTGCTTGCTTGCTTGGTGAAGGATGTTCTTTATTGAACGGTGCTTGCTTGATGAATAGGGCATCTTTGGTAAATAATGCTTGCTTGATGAATAGGGTATTTTCAGCACACTTGGTGAAGGAGGCCCACTTGCAGAATTGTGCTTGTTTGGTGAAAAATGACGGTGTCTCTCCTGGTGATTTCACTTTGATTCAACAATTTTATTGAAAAAGAAAGATCTCT
>NC_051406.1:8931932-8932117 GCF_015228065.2 Penaeus monodon
ACGGGCGGAAGAGGCTCATTAGGAACACCTCTCTCGCTAAGCAAAGATTGTTCTTTCTATACCTTCCCGGCCTCGTCTCTTCCCGCGCCTAGCAACCGGGACACGGAGCACGGTGCGGCCCGAAATGTCGTTATTTAATTTCCACTTGGCATCTCTTCAGGCTGAGAAGTACCTCATTATATATC
>NC_051406.1:8932203-8932610 GCF_015228065.2 Penaeus monodon
TTTTTTTTGTGTGTCCGTGGATGGTTGGGGAATGGCGGGGGGGGGGGGAGGGGTATAATTTCTCAGGCCTTTATCGTTTGCTTTATTTATTATTTTCTTTGCATTGTTTGGATTCTCTCATGCATGCTAATTGTGTTCAGAAAAATGTCCGAGGAACATGACCTATGATTGTGAAATGCAGCGTGTTCGGTGCTCAATCTAATGCATTTTTTTTTTTTGTATTTTCCTGTCTCACTTTCCATTCTTTCTTGCATATTGCTGTTCCCCTTTCTCCTTTCTTTAGTTTGTTTCCATTTTTCCTGTCTCCTTTTTTATATTTTATTTCTAGTTTTTCTTTCTCCCCTCTTCCTCCGTAATCTCTCTCGTCTTCCTTCAGCCGTCTCTCATCCCCTATATTGATTCCTTCC
>NC_051406.1:8932645-8933180 GCF_015228065.2 Penaeus monodon
CTTATCATTCACTCTATTTTCTCATTCTGTCTTTCTCTCGCTGTTTTTTTTTTCTTTTTCACTTTTTCCTTCGTCCCTTTCCATTTTCTTGCCTCTATTTTCTTAATTTTTCTCTAGGTACCTTTTTATCTTTCATTTTCTCTTTTCCTGTTTCTCTCAGCTACAATCTCTTTCCATTTTTATTCTTCCATGCTACTTCTCCTTCTCAATCAATCTTTCCTCTCTTTTCTCCACAATATTTATCTCTTCCTTTTCTCATTCTCTCTTTCCTTTTGTTCGTTCACATATCCTTCCATTCAGGATTTTTGCCACTCTGTATATCTATTTTTTCATTAATCTGTTTCTCATTCTGTCTCTTACTCACGCCCCTCTTTCTATCTCTCCTTTCCCCTTTTCCTCTCTGCTTCACTCCCTCTTCTCCCCTTGGCCTGAGAACAGAGAGGGGAGCTAGTGTTGACGCAGCGGTTCCGAAATCTTAGTTTTCCATTATTCATAAAGGAACACAAATGTTGACAGTTCTCCCTTGACCACGCCT
>NC_051406.1:8933282-8933362 GCF_015228065.2 Penaeus monodon
GACGTTGGGAATAACTGGCACTATGGCTTTCAGTGGGGACAATGTGGTGCCTGTATATGATTTCGCTTGCTGTAGTTATT
>NC_051406.1:8933393-8933680 GCF_015228065.2 Penaeus monodon
ATTTTCTGTACGTATTTGTATCATAACGTTATTTCCTCTTTATCTAACTTGACTTATTACCGTATTCATTGATTTTTCTACACTGTTACTCTTTCTTATCTGTCTCTTTAAGGTGATGTTAAGGCTGTCTCGATTTAGTGGTCAAGTGACTCTCTCTCAGCGTTGCCAATCCAATTTTCTCTCCAGTGATGCCAACGTCAATATTTCCCGATAGCGCCAGTGTCACTCGTGCAGGAAAGAGGAGAAAAATATTAGCCTCCTTTTTTCTTCTATATGTATTAAAAATT
>NC_051406.1:8934044-8934171 GCF_015228065.2 Penaeus monodon
TAAATGTTGTAATCAAGATATGTTGATAAAAAGGAAGGGTTGTAAGGTGGAGAGGATGAGCTATAAAAAATGTTTACGTTGATTATGACGTAAAATGGAAGGAAAAGAAGAGGATTATGGATGGATA
>NC_051406.1:8934203-8934293 GCF_015228065.2 Penaeus monodon
CGCTGCGTCATCTTAAACACAGTCTTTTAAAAAATTGTTCATGGCTCTATGTACATCGTAAGTGGGTGTGACAACCAAGCTACGTTGCCT
>NC_051406.1:8934646-8934727 GCF_015228065.2 Penaeus monodon
ACCTAACACACAACCGTTTCTATTCATCACTGAGTCTAAGGTCCTTAAACTGTGTCCTTTCTCCCCAGTTATTATTCATTC
>NC_051406.1:8935388-8935707 GCF_015228065.2 Penaeus monodon
GCAATAATATAATGATGTCGACATGCATCCCAGTTGCAAACGGGGCGTGACGTCACCATAGCTTCGGGTCATTCATTCTATATTTATATTTCATTAAGCCGAGAGGTAGGGGGGGGGAAGGGGGAGGGGAGGAAGCTTCGGGGTGGGGGGGTGGGGGCGGGTAAACTCAGCTGAAAGGCACTTCTGTTCTCGCTTCTCTCTCTCCTCTTCCTAAGCCGCTTTCACATTTCAGATGATTTACGGAAGAAAGCGGAAGGGAGGAATGAAAAGATGGGAGAAAAGGAAGTGAGAGGAGAAAGAGAGAAGGAGATGGGGGAAT
>NC_051406.1:8936591-8936729 GCF_015228065.2 Penaeus monodon
AAGAATTCAGAGTCACGACAGGGAGCGCGATGAAGCGTGGAGCAAATTCATTTTAATGCAATGCATACAGTTGCAAAAGCAAATGGGAATGGCCGTCAGTCTGGATATTCGAAAACTATTCATAAACTCCGGAATGTC
>NC_051406.1:8936756-8936854 GCF_015228065.2 Penaeus monodon
CAGTAACCTGCAAATACAATTTCGAAAAGTGTTGAAATGTTAGGCCTATTTACGAGTCTCAAAATTAAAATTAAATTTGCTGGTCGGAAGGGGGATAT
>NC_051406.1:8937092-8937376 GCF_015228065.2 Penaeus monodon
TGATGGAGAGAGAGTCAGAGAACTGCAGATCTCATTCCACTCATGTGACTAGACATAAACATATATAAACAAAGAGACATAACTGTTACACGGAAATATAACTGCTGATATGATATGCATATAAACATAAACACAGATATAAACTGTCGCGCACGCATATAAAGACTGAAAATACGGTACATAAGGATATAACAAATTATATAAAAAGTCAAGAACCAAATAAAAACTTTAGTCGCACTTGCAGAAACACACATAAACAAAACACGCTCTTACATGTACACATG
>NC_051406.1:8937489-8937631 GCF_015228065.2 Penaeus monodon
CAACAACAAAAGAAAACGCACACAATACTTACCATACTTGAAATATCTACTTATACTACAAGCATACAATTGAACGCAAGTCTGTAATGAACCGGGTCTTAGGTCAACAGATCGATCGTCGCAGAAACAAACGTCAAAGCTC
>NC_051406.1:8937847-8938099 GCF_015228065.2 Penaeus monodon
AAGAATCCTGGGGAACTAAAGGCAATGGAGATGTTATTCTGATGTTTCCCTTTACATGCTATCCGTGCCCTTATTTTGTCTTTCTCTTCCTCTGTTTCTCCTTCATTTGGGATGTTCCTCCTCGCTGAATATATTGTGTCCGTTTTAGATTACATTCGTTAGCGAACACGTGAGACAAAAGCAACTTCGGGACACGACGGGCTTAAGCACACATGAACAAACTTCTGCTCGAGTGTAAACGCATTTAATAAT
>NC_051406.1:8938420-8938634 GCF_015228065.2 Penaeus monodon
TTCGCACCCAAAAACGACTTGCATTTCGAAGTCGCCCAGACACACTTTCAGTCAAGCTCCACGTCGTTTATTTTATACACAAGAGTAACACCGTCGTCTCTTGGGAGGAAATCTACAACTTCCTGTCTTATCGTGCTTCCTATGTGTTATTCCTTCGTCCTGAGTCTCGTGCAGGGCCTTTCCTGCTTCTTGGCTCCGGGGAGAGAATTGCCCG
>NC_051406.1:8938915-8939041 GCF_015228065.2 Penaeus monodon
AATTTTTTAAAAAATTATCAGTTTTAAAATTTCCCGAAAGTAGTCCCCATTTATAAAAATTATCATTGCGCATTTATATCATTAAATTAATACTACCATTATCATACTATTTAATATAATACTTGA
>NC_051406.1:8939524-8939800 GCF_015228065.2 Penaeus monodon
CAAATCCACCCTCCCACCATGAAATTCCGGACACGTTAATGATTGCAAATCTCGAGTCAATAAATTCACCTCATGTTTAATCATGACTCTACAAGATCATGCACAACAGGAGCCCAACTCACACGCTGATGAGAAAGTTGAGGAGTTTAGCTTTTCCCAAATTCACCCCCGGGGGTTTTGAAACATTTTTAAATTTAAAGGGGAAATTAAAAAAGTTTGTTGATGAAGCCCTCTCGCGGCTAAATTTAAAATGAGTGTATAACCTTGTCAGAAAAG
>NC_051406.1:8940805-8941121 GCF_015228065.2 Penaeus monodon
GCTTAGTCGGAGAGTATGGGGAGTATCATGTAGTCTAATTAAGATGATGAAAAAGGTTCAATTGCATAGATCATTATTGTGTTTATTTGTTCAGCTTGTTTTGTACTTGGGATCGCCTGTGGTTTAATCTAAAGGCCGTTTCTCTTTTAACCTGCCGTTAAGTTTCTTTCATCCTGGTAATCTCTTTTCTTTTTTCTTTTTGTCTCCTTTTTTGGGTTCTTTCTTTCTTCCCCCTTCTCTCCCTCTCCCTCTCCTCTCTCTCCCTCCTCTCTCTTTTCCTCCCCTCCCTTAATATATATAATAATATTTTAATAGA
>NC_051406.1:8941367-8941707 GCF_015228065.2 Penaeus monodon
CCTCGGTTTTTCCCTCCCCACCCCCTCATGCCATCTCTCTTTGTTAATCTGCTATTTTTCCATATAAAGTGTTACATGTTTTGAGTCACAGTCGATATCCCTAAAAGCCATGTATTATATCTAACTACAGTGTGGGGTCAAATGGAATTTTTTCAACATGCAAAACATAATTCACGTACAGACATACTTTCAATTCAAATAAATACGTAAACTTGTCTAACATAAAGGCCTTGAGAAACCAGAAAATCGTGACTTAAACGTATATTTGCTTTAATGCTTGATATCTCTCAGGACGGAGGAGGATTTTTACTACATAAACGGCCTTATTTTTTCCCTTTTT
>NC_051406.1:8942443-8942819 GCF_015228065.2 Penaeus monodon
CATGAGGCATTTCGGTCACTCTTTGTAGCATATATTTTCCTTTCCGCCGTTCCTTCTCGATCTTTCTCTGGATGGGTTTTTACGGGGTTCCCCGGGATGTCTCATCTCCATCATGCACTGCGCTTCCCCTCCATCCCCCTCCCCCCCTCTACCTCTCCCTCCTCCTCTCCTTCCTTTTCCCCCTCTCCCCTACCTCTCCATCCACCCTCTTCCTCCCCTTCTTTTATCCTCTCTCCCTTATTCCTCCCTCTTCCTCTTCCTCTCCTTCCCTTACACTCCCTCCCCCATACCTCCCCCCCCTTCCTTTATTCCCTCCTCCCCTCCCCTTTCCCCTGTCCCCCCTTCCCCATCGACCCAGAAAACTCCTTTTGTGTCA
>NC_051406.1:8942984-8943048 GCF_015228065.2 Penaeus monodon
CCCGCCCGTCTTTTTTGTCTGTTTTCTGTCTGTCTGGGCTGTCTGTCTGTCTGTTCTGTCTTTC
>NC_051406.1:8943234-8943474 GCF_015228065.2 Penaeus monodon
AGTTCTTTTCTTCGGCAAATGTATCTACAAAATCATTAAAGCTTATCTATATTGGGATTTCGGTTTAATTAATTTAGCAAAGCCTATCCTATGCGCTCTATTTTTCTGCCCTCATTTCGCATAGATTTGCATGAATTTACATTATTTAATTGATTTGTTTTGACCATCGCATAACTGATGTTTCCTCCGCTGTCATTCTATGCACCAAAAGCACACACAAAATTTTCCCCACCCGGTGGG
>NC_051406.1:8943692-8944018 GCF_015228065.2 Penaeus monodon
AACTTTCGTCTCGCCGTATCTCCATTTACAGTCCTTTAATTTCACCTGAAAGCGTCATTACTTCACCTTAATGCTGGTTTAATTCCGCCATTTTCCTTGCTTTAACTCCCGGTTCGTCTTATTTGCATCCCTCTTGGTTCTTATTCCTTTATCCCCGTCTCTCTTTCTCCCTTTCTCGTTTCTCTCCCTTCCTTTTCCCTTGCTCATTGCTTCTTCTTTGACACGTACGAAGACATGCAAAAATATGCATTTGTGTTTATATCTCCGAGTCAAAAGCCATGCACATATGGGTGTGTATGTGTGTTTGTGTAGGTACATATATACAC
>NC_051406.1:8944260-8945417 GCF_015228065.2 Penaeus monodon
TGCAAATTAGGCAGAAAGGGAATTAAGTAAGGGAAATGGCGGAATTAACCCAACATCAAGAAGAGTGATTACGCTTCCAGGTAAGAACAGAAATAAAATTAAGGAAACAGAATGACAAAGCAAGAAGGGAGAACATAACCAAGAAAGAAGCACAAATCTCGGACAAAATAGTAAGCGAATCAAAAATAAATTTACTCAACGTGAGGAAAGACAGAGAGATCGCGTAGGACAGACGTTGCTGATTCAGATATATAATAGAAAATAATAGAAAATACATTCACAGAAAATCAGGATAAATGAAAAGAAATTCGTTTCTTTGCCTTTTTCACTAATTTCAGTAATTTAGTGTTTAAGATTAGATGATTCAGAAAAAAAAAAACATTTAGGTAAATAATTTTCTCTGTGTTTTCTAGGAAACTTATTGTTTTACCTTATATTCCAATTCCTACAGTCTTTAGGAAAACTAGTTGATTAACGTACCAAACCTTGAGCAATTAATATTCACCAAAGTTGAACATACTCTTCGTGATTACGTCGTAAGTACAGTTGCGTAAATAAGTTCTTGTGATCCCTCTATTATTGATACATGTTCTCTTTCACAGCATCTTGGCTTAACATGTCCTATATAAAGTCACTCAGCAACTTAAATACAAGAAACAAATAGATGTTATGAAAGAAAGTGAAGAAGATAATAGGGACGTAAAATAACAACAATAACACCACTAATGATAAAACGTTCAGTGATATTTGAAGACAATACATAACAAGACTCTCCACACACACTGTGTCGTATATCATTGTTTCGTAAATATCTGGCGTATTAATGATGATTTAGCTGTACGTATATATGGAAAGAAGAAACCTTTATCTTGAAGAGTACGTTATATTATAATGATCATTATATCATTACATTTTCGACTGATAATCCCAAATACTAGTCATACTGGATCGGCTCGACATTGGTTCGGAGATGAGATATTTGATAACGCGGAAAAATTCAATGAAAACCGACCAACCGCCTTTCCCCTGATTTTCCGACGCTAATACAGTGACACTTACACTTTAAACGGGAGGGAGGAAAAACGACTGTCTGATTCTTCAAATATATCTCTTTCATATAATTTCATATCTACACGACGATCAAGTCTTGTTATTGC
>NC_051406.1:8945571-8945945 GCF_015228065.2 Penaeus monodon
TCATCCTTCCACTGCAGGATAAAGTTATTTAGGCAGTGTCATTCTGGCCTGATTCGGTGCCCTGTGTATGCATTTAAGTGTTTATCTCTCTAACTACAAATCATCGGTCACAGGCTTGCAAAATACCCGTCTTTTCTCCCAACCATCGGCAAAGGGGCGCGGAAAATTGCACGGGACCAAATCACAATACTGCAAGTATTTGCCGTTGCGAGTTGCAGAGATTTAGCGTTGAGCGCAGAAAGGCCGCCCTTGCGAAAGAAAACGGCGCTCTTCCAGGACTCGAGAAGGGTGGCTGAAGTAAACTCAGCGTGTGAACGTGTAACATATGGATAGAAACCGTACTCTTTTAGCATCGGTATATACGAATGTATACA
>NC_051406.1:8947821-8947967 GCF_015228065.2 Penaeus monodon
GAATGAGGGAGAGAGCAAATCCGAATTACATTTTCCCTGTTTTCAGGAGCGGAAGAAAATGATTGGACAATTTCTCTGACATTCAATTCTTGCACTGAATGTTTTCGGAAACCCAAATCTAAAGCGGCAGAGAATGTCGTTAATTC
>NC_051406.1:8948365-8948577 GCF_015228065.2 Penaeus monodon
CCTCTCTCGTTTCCCTTACCTACATCTACTCTCCACTTCACACACCCTGGCAACCATCCGACAAACGATTGGCTAATCCGTCCAACCGATCATCCGTTTTGCTTCAATTGATCGTGAATCATTGATCACCTCGCTGCCCAGGACGGAGGAGGCGGCGCAACGCTGCACAATATTCAGCTTCACTCTTCGGTCGCGGAGGAATGCAGGCTGGC
>NC_051406.1:8950261-8950482 GCF_015228065.2 Penaeus monodon
GAGGGGGGGGGGGTAAGAGGGATTTTTTGAAGCAGGAACAGACTCAGACGAAAGACGTAAGTACGTGATTTGAATACATTTGGAAGCAATTAAGTGCTAAGGAACATCTCGTAGACTGGCCAGATTCTAAAATGGATCTTCGGGTCGTAAAAATATTTCATGCTTTGTCGAAAATGATTTGTATTGCACAGATTTCATCAATTGCTTTTATTTAGATTTTC
>NC_051406.1:8950644-8950978 GCF_015228065.2 Penaeus monodon
AATCTCAATTAATCTATTTAATTTTCGTTTCACCATCATGTAATTTATAACTTCATCTGTCATCATTATCACCTGCTACTATTTCTCGTTTATGGGGAGGGAAAGATTATCTGAACGGCTGCACCGTTATATAAATATTATTCAAAGTATACATGTGATTTCGTTTTCAGTTTAAACAAGTGCATAACGTCCTGCTTTGTCAGCGTCATAATTCATACTGCTGGAATTAATCATCAAGCCTAATAATTTATTATGCATTTTTTCGTTTACATATTTGTCGATTATAATGAAAAATGTAATGTATGTTATATCTGGAATAAAAGAGACTAGTTTT
>NC_051406.1:8951218-8951458 GCF_015228065.2 Penaeus monodon
CGAAACTGCGTCAGTGACCAAAGCAACACAGACATCACGTTGTCGACTTGGTGTGTCGTGTTTTATCGGGCGGAAATATTAAGGGCGATAATAGCGCAGCCAATCCACGCTGCGTCGACCATGGCTGCACACTCAAGCTCGAGTTGCCACTAACACCCAAAGACGAAATCGGAAAAGAATTTCACGTTTTAAGAAGTGAGACTTATTTCTGTTATGAGGAGAAATGGTGCCACAAGTGCG
>NC_051406.1:8951478-8951666 GCF_015228065.2 Penaeus monodon
GAATTCATATAATCCGATAGCTCTAAACATTAAATCACATTCAGTGTATGTTCTATTTAATATGCTAGATATTATACACTGTAGTTATACACTGTATATAATACTTTGTAATTCGTATTTACAACATTTTACGCCATATAACATTTATATGTATGTATATCCTAACGCATTATTTATCCCCATTATTT
>NC_051406.1:8951710-8952239 GCF_015228065.2 Penaeus monodon
CATGTAATCCGTTAATCAAATTATAATGTCATTTACGCATGAATCAAATCGAACTGTATAAAATAACTATAACATATCCCATATATAAATCCTAATGCATCCATTGCATATACAGTCCTTTGCAACGTGGAAAATCAATGTAAAATCTACACGAGCGAACGGTTGAGCTTAACGTATAATCCCTCTCTCGGTTTCCCTTCTCCTCGACAACGTAGACGCTCCTCGGGACATTCCTGGCGTCGTAAAGGAGAATGAGGGATCCTTCGGAGACGATAAGAAGGGCTGGGAGCGGGAGGGGCGGCGGTGTCTTCGATACAGAGGATAGGTAATTCCCGGTTCCTCCGATCTATTTACTTGTCTCGGAGCTCCTAGCCTTGATTTCACGTTCTCGTCCTTGTCTTCGTGACTTTTCTCAATTTCAGAGTCTATACTCGTCCCTAATCCTCTTCCTTATTTCCATTATTCTCATACATCTTTCCATCTCATCTCCTGCACCTCCATTCATACGCTTTCATGAGGAAGTAATATG
>NC_051406.1:8952417-8952568 GCF_015228065.2 Penaeus monodon
TTACGTCTCCATCTAGCCCATTTTCCTCCTACCTGCCCATCCAACCCCAGACGCCTTCAGGGGGATGTCAGATGCCAGCCCCCATCTCCATATCATCCCCACTTTTTTATTCCTCTATTCACCCCCTTAAATTTCTTCATAAGACATCCAT
>NC_051406.1:8952799-8953307 GCF_015228065.2 Penaeus monodon
ACCCCCAAACGTCTTCAGGAGGAAGCCATATATACCTGACGAGGTAAGCCCAGAGCATTGGCAGACTTAATCGCCTGCTTGGCATAAATTAAGGAGTCATTAAAACACAATACCTCTCGCCCTGGAAACGGGCTCAAGAGATCCGCTTAATGGTAATGCTTTAATGGGGATGTTTCCTTTACACGCGGGTGCAAATAATCTCCCTTTATGTCTTGGAGGGAGAGAGAAGAAGAGAAAAAAAAAGATAAAAAATATTAGGAAGACAATGAAAGCTTCTAACTTATCCTTGGAAAATGAGACTTTGGGGCTACAGGCGTATCAACGTTTGTCTTCTCCTTTCTTTGCCTGTAAAGAGGTTGGTTGTGTTGCGGGGATAATTACTTAGAAGGAATTAGGAAAAGAGGGTGGAAAGAAAGTTAAGGCAGAAGCGGAGAGAACTGCTGAGAAGAGAAGGTGAAAGAGAACAGTAAGGGAAGAGATCTGTAACAAGAGAAAAGTGAGGCGAGCT
>NC_051406.1:8953620-8953817 GCF_015228065.2 Penaeus monodon
AAGGTACAGACAGAAATAAACAGAAAGACAATATGTGATACCCCCCCCCCCCCACAAAGAGAGAGAGAAAAAAGAAAACGCATTCACCCAACATATTCACACTCCCTCCCCACCAAACCCCCACCGAGGAGTCATTAGCAACGCCAATATACGTATGGGTTTCGAGTCTTCATTATTATCCAAACGGGGGATGGGTA
>NC_051406.1:8953874-8954194 GCF_015228065.2 Penaeus monodon
TGATCTTAGGAACACCGTAATGAAACTAATTTCAAGAATTCTCAGGGCGCAGAATAGAGTTTCCAAAAGGTTTCATTCCCAAGGCCAGGCGGGAGAGAGAGGAAGGGAATGAGGGTCAATCTAGTTAAACAATAGCCTTGAATAATGCAATCCTAGAGGAATTATAACGTGGGGGAGAGGGGGGGGGGTGGATTTCTCTCCGCATAATGTCCATATATCGTTTTATTTTAGTACTGACTGTGGGGGCAGGTCTGTGGCTCCCTGTTGAATCCACTCGGTAGCTTGGTGCTTGGAACGTGTTGTGCGGTTTTGAACCTTCG
>NC_051406.1:8954723-8954840 GCF_015228065.2 Penaeus monodon
CCGGGACAGAGCAAAGGCAGCGGGTGATGGTGAGCACACGGCTTTAAAGCAGCTTCGTCTGTGGCCGTCATTGGTCCTGCGTTGAGGTTTTAGGACAGTGCGCATTGCTTTGCTCAT
>NC_051406.1:8954944-8955727 GCF_015228065.2 Penaeus monodon
TTGGGTGATTTAGAGGCAAGGGCGACCGTCGTTCTCGGCCTCGTATTTGTCGTCATCAAAATCGTCGTCTTAATCTTGCTTATCTTTAAGGTTTCCACCTCTTGTTTATCTTCTCTTATCCTGGTCATCTTCTCGGTCTCTCTTGTCTTGTTTTTATTTTCGGCTAATCGTCTTATCGGTCTCTTGATCCTTCTTGTTTCTCTTTGCCTAAATCATTTTACCGATCTCTTAATTTCATCCTTCCTTATCGCTTTTTTTTTCTTTTCTCAGTCATTGTCAGAATTGCTTGATTATCATTTATCTTCATCCTACTTGTGAGAAAGATCGTTATCTCTAAATACTATTGCTTAATTGCCTTCATTTTTTATCGTTATCTTGTTCATTTGTCATTATTTTCATGTCAATAACACTACAAAGTTATCATGATTGCCTATACGACAGGACGCTCCTCCATTATACTCGTCACCATCATTATGGATCACTAACATCGCTCTCTCTCAATTTCCTTTCTTTTATTTCACCCCTCCTCCTGTTATCATTTCCTCTTCCTCCCTCTTTCCGTAATTACTAACGCTCCCTCCGTTCTATCCCCCCTGTCAATTTTCGCCGCAATAACGCGATTATTACTCACGTGCTTTCGCCACTGCTTACGGCCGTGCTGGGGAGTTTACCTGGAAGATAGATTGTTTTTGTTCATTATCGGAAACTACTGATAGATCTAGAAATGCTATGTAAAGTAAACTAACACAGCAGTTAATGAATGAAAGAATGAGCAATAGAAAT
>NC_051406.1:8956637-8956860 GCF_015228065.2 Penaeus monodon
ATATTAGTCCCTCTCTGATTCAACCTAAAGCCGGACAGTTAGACCTTTGGCAAGAAAAAAAAATCCTAATGAAACCCAAACCACAATTATCGAAGCTTGTACAATAACAACACAAACAACACAGAAGTCAAAGCTTCAGTGCAGACATCGAAGCTGTAACAACACAGATGTCAGAGCCATCGACGTTTGTAGCAAGAACTCAGCCATTTTCCTGAAACTCGTC
>NC_051406.1:8957135-8957300 GCF_015228065.2 Penaeus monodon
TACATACATACAGGCAGACAGATTTTGTCCTTTTACCTCCGCTCGATTCGGGTCATTCGTCATGCAGACTGTATTTTGCATATTCCGCCCACGATTCCTCTCTCTTCATGATACTTCGCTCGGCTTAGAGTCATGTTTTATGGCTTATTGAATGCATGAGGGCAT
>NC_051406.1:8957657-8958437 GCF_015228065.2 Penaeus monodon
ATTCCATGATCACCTTAAAAAATAATCTTAAATAACAGAATTGCAAAGCATAGGGAAAGCTCGCTTGCAAGATACTTCTTATATAAGACGTTCGAAAGGGCAAGCGGAACACAAAAGACCCGTGCATTGCAATGTTGCAATTAATCTCCAAAGGAAACATCCTCTCGCTCCTCACGACGGACGGTGGCACGGTATCCCGCTGTCCATTTCTGCAACAGATTGGTCCGTCGTCCTTTGCTCAGCCGGTCGTCAGAAAGGTTGGAGGGGGGAGGGGGGAGGTAGGGGGGAAGGATAGGGGAAGGGGTTGTGGAGGGATAGGGGAAGGGTTGGGGAGGGATGGGGAGAGGGTTGGAGAGGGGTGGGGAGAGGGTTGGAGAGGGGTGTGGGAGGAATGGGGAGTGGAGTGTGGGAGGGATGGGGAGAGGGGTGTGGGAGGACGTGGGGTTTGGGAGGGATGGGGAAAGGGAAGGGGAGGAGGTGGGGAGGGATAGAGGAAGGATGGGAGAAGGGGAGGGGGTTGGGGAGGGGGTGGGGGAGGGATAGAGAAGGGATGGGGGAAGGGGAAGGGAGCAGGTAGGGGAGGGACGGTGAAAAGGAGTGGGGAGGGGTTGGGGGTGGAGAGAGATCGGGGAAGGGGAGGGGAGGTGGTAGGGGTGGGGAGGGGGGTGGGGTGTGTTCGTCTCGTCAGAAGAGAGTCTCCTTTTGACTTGGATTTGGCTTCGGCCTCGGGATGGAAGATTATCTCAAGGGAGGTAAGCTGATGGGAAGAAAGGATGCTGT
>NC_051406.1:8958754-8958917 GCF_015228065.2 Penaeus monodon
CTCCCCTTTTACACAACACCTAAGCACACGAGCGAAGCGAGGAAGAAGCCGGAAGTACAATAAAGAGATCGATAAAGAACACGAGCGAGAGCGCGTGTGTGTGAAAGGTGGAGATCGCGGGATATTGAAGAGTTCTGAGGGGGAGAATCTGACGGCGAAGGCA
>NC_051406.1:8959932-8960536 GCF_015228065.2 Penaeus monodon
AACAGGGAACCGAGGAGAGGAAGAGAGAGGTGAAAAGGGGAGTGGGAAGAGGAGCTAAAGATGAAGCAGAGACGGATGGCAAAGGAAGGAGAAGAGGGTGAGGAGGGGAGACGCAAAGGGAGACGATGATGAAGATAGATATGGGGAGAAGGAGAAAGAGGGACGGACTAGGGATGAGAAAGGGAAGAGAAGGGCTTCGTGCGATGGCGAGAAAGGAGAAAGTGATGGTGATGGAGAGAAAGAGAGGGGATTGATGAGGGAGATATAGTAGAGGAAACAAACAAAGAGCGAGGAAAATGGTCGAGGAGAAAGCTCTGTTTAAAGTAAACAAAACTAAAAGCAACTTAAAGCAGGCCTTTTAAGACAGTAAATACTTTCTAAGTAAATCAACAACCTCAAAATACGAAGTAAATAATACCTAACAGAGACTAAAACATCGATGCAGGGAAAAAAATCACAAAAGCAATATCAGAAGCAAGAGAGAAACGCAATAACAAGGAGGAGAAGCAGAGACAATAAATCAAACGTTTTAAGAAGACAAACAGATTCTTCATGGCCATCACTTATCCAACAGGGGCGGTGCCCTTGGTTTGGTCCCTGTAGT
>NC_051406.1:8961116-8961452 GCF_015228065.2 Penaeus monodon
TAAGACGAAACCAACGAAATGTGAGACTCCCAACAACAATAACAAAGACAGTGACCATTCATAACCACCGCGTTCAAGCCGCGCTCCTTTTACATGCAAAAGAAATCTCGAATCTACATGTGATGATAATCCGAAATACTAAACTTTCCATTGAAATTCCGAAGCGCATTGAGTGCTCCTTTGACAAAACGTTACAGCCTCTAAAAGCCTCGCCACTCTTGCAGTTGTAAATAATACTCGAGGCCTTTCAAACTCCCAACCTTGTTCACAATACTCAAACATTTTCCCGTGACTCGATATTGCACTTAGAATGTTTTATAGAAAGTATTTACGTCC
>NC_051406.1:8962592-8962755 GCF_015228065.2 Penaeus monodon
TCTATCCCTTTTTCAGGACCGCCCTCGCCCGCTCCCTTCCATCACCCATAGGATCTGCACTGTCAATATAACAAGACCTCCCAGCCTCTTATAGCTTGTTCCCCTTCGCCAACAAAACAGGGAAGGCGACCCATGCTTTTCTCGTATAAAAAAGGAAAGATAA
>NC_051406.1:8962853-8963039 GCF_015228065.2 Penaeus monodon
TGGAAAAGCAGACGAGAAAAAAGAAATTGACTGTAATGATAAGAAGGAAAGAGAAGGTGACTGTTAATGTGGATTTCTTCCATTGAATATATGAAGAGTAATGCTATAAAATGGAAGGAGGTAGGAGGCTTTCATGTTTCCCGGAAAGAAAGGTAGATGGAAAGAATATAAAGAGAGCGACAGAAG
>NC_051406.1:8963524-8963603 GCF_015228065.2 Penaeus monodon
ATGACTGTTCTCGGTTCGTGCGCCGTTCAACCAACCCTAACCCAAGCTTTCACCAGAGTGGATGAAGGCAGTGAGCATA
>NC_051406.1:8963923-8964158 GCF_015228065.2 Penaeus monodon
CTGATTGTGACGATTCCCCATATTGCATATGCATGTGCCCTAGACGCGCTACTGTTCACGTGTGCGGTGCAATGGGCGGCCTATTATTAGCGTGTGATTGCGGTTTCGTGCGTATGTTTGCGTGGTGTTACTGCAGGCTGGTAAGGTTGGTGTTTAATCTCACGGATTAACGAAGATGGATGCAGATTAACGGGGACTTCGATAAATCAGGGCAATTGCAAATATAGGCATACAT
>NC_051406.1:8964378-8964546 GCF_015228065.2 Penaeus monodon
CACACACGCGAATATCGGTAGATGCAACATTTTCGAAAAAAAATCACGTGAGGCCACTCTTGTTTAGGGCCATGGCACACACCTTTGTTTACACAGGCGGATACCAGAACCTGACAGTGTTTACGAAAAGATTTCATAGGCAAGCGAAAAAGCGAACAGTGAAATATC
>NC_051406.1:8965133-8965230 GCF_015228065.2 Penaeus monodon
GCCTCCGCCGTCGCGCTCCTCCTACGCCTGGCGCGAGTGAGCTCCCAAAGTCCCAAAAATTTCCGGGGCAATATCTATCCGGCTGCACATTTTTTTC
>NC_051406.1:8965277-8965390 GCF_015228065.2 Penaeus monodon
GAGCTCGTTCCGGCGAACTCGTAAAGTTATTTCTATATTTCCGCCGCTCGCTCGTAACTTGCGACCGTATCTCCTGTTCCCCTTCATCACATTTTCCTCTTTTCGTCCTTTCC
>NC_051406.1:8965524-8965704 GCF_015228065.2 Penaeus monodon
GTTTTCATAATGCTTTCATTTTATTCTCTTTATCTTCGTTTTCTCTTATTATGTCTTTATTGTTTCCTCTTTTTTCTCAACGTTCGTTCGCCTTTTGTTTTTATCATTTGGTTTCGTGCTTGTATGTTATCACAATTTCTTTGTATCTCTTTATTAGCCTATCTTGCTATTCCCCCCCCC
>NC_051406.1:8965757-8966009 GCF_015228065.2 Penaeus monodon
GTCTTCCAGTGTTAGCTAGAATAAGCCAATTATCATCACACCGTTGTTATATTTTTATTATCCTATTAAAGCTAAAAATAATTGAATGTGATGCCCACCTTGCCTATTTTAGTGCCATTAAATGGATGCAACAACATGTGAAAAGGTTCGCATGTTATCCAGTTTTATTGTATGACTCTCGTCCACATCAGTGCGACATTGTTTATGCAACTGCTCATGTTATTTCAATCACTGTTGTCATAAATGTGTTGC
>NC_051406.1:8967910-8969388 GCF_015228065.2 Penaeus monodon
CCCTTTATCTCTCCCCTTATCTATCGACCCCACAAGTCAGCCGGTCACGTGTTGAGCAGTCCTGAGAGATGGAAGTTTCGCAATGAAGTTGTTGTGTTTGAGGTCGCTGGACAGTGATACACACTTACTGATGATGGCATTAATTAGAATTCCTGTCAACTAATGTGGGCATTAAGTGGTGTTACCAGTAAGTAGCGTGGGCATTAATCACTATTTCCGTCAACTGGTGTGGGCATTAATTACTATTCTTCTCAGTTAGTATGGGCATTGATTGGTATCTTAATTAATTAGTGCGGGTATGAACTAACGGAATATTAGGGCGAAGAGAGAAGAAGAGAGAGAAAAGAAGGCGGATTACGAGATATGGAATAAACTACGAAAATAAAAAAGCTGAAAGAAAAAAGTAGGAAAAAAAAGATAAAGGAGAAAAACAAGACATGAGCGAAGAAAAAGAAAACAGAAAATAAATAAATAAAGCAAAACGAACATAAACAAGAAAGAGAATGAAAGCAATGGCAGAATGAAAGAAAACAAGAAAAGAGTGGAAAGAAAATCAAACAACTGGAGAGCAAAGGGGGGAGGGGGGAGAGAGAAAAGAGAGAAAGGGGAAGATAAGGAAGGAAGAAAACGGGGAGTGAGGAAAAAAGAGAATGAGGAAAAGAGAGAAGGGGGAAGAGAAGGAAGGGAGAAAAGGCGAAGTGAGGAAAAGAGAGACAGAGGAAGAGAGAAATAGCAAAAAGAGGAGAGGGGTGATAAAAAGAGAAAAGTGGGAAGAAAAGAAAGAGAGAAAAGGGTGAGTAAGGAGAAGAGGAGAGGAAGAAGGAAAAGAGGGAGTGACAAATAGAGAGAAAGAGAAAATAGGAACAAAAGCGGGGATGTGGAAAGAGATAAGAATAGAAGAGAGAAGATGAGCAAAGGGAGGGTTGGGGGAGAAAGACGAAGAGAAAAAAATGAGAGAAGGAAGGAGTGAGGAAAAGATAGAAGGGGAGAGAGAAGGAAGGAGTGAGGAAAAGAGAGAACGAGGAAGAGAAAGAAGGAGGAAAAACGTGGTGAGGAAAAAGACAAAGAAAGAAAGAGGTAGGAAGAGAAGAAAGAAGGATTTAGTGAAGAAAGAAAATGAAGGAAGAAATATTGAGGAAGAAGAAGAGGTAACTAGGAGGAGAGGAAAGGGTGGGAAAGAGGAGGGGGGTAAATGACGAAGAAGAAGGAGCGAAGAGGGAAGAACATAATAGGAGAGAGGGAGCGAAGGAGGAAGAAGAGAATAGGAGAGAGGGAACGAAGGAGGAAGAACAGAACAGGAGAGAGAGAGCGAAGAGGGAAGAACAGAATAGGCGAGAGGGAACGAAGGAGGGAGAAGAGAATAGGCGAGATGGAGCATAGAAGGAGAGAGGAAAAGAAGCAGCGACTCGACCGGCCGAAACGAGCCATGACTTGCCGCGTCAGGCCGGAAAGGACGAAGGCTGGAGACAGGCCTATGT
>NC_051406.1:8969534-8969622 GCF_015228065.2 Penaeus monodon
CGTGCAGAAGTGACTTATCTTAACGCTAGGATTGGCACAAGCAAAGGGGCTATGGGGATTGCTGTCCATTGTGATAATGCTGACTCCG
>NC_051406.1:8969791-8969935 GCF_015228065.2 Penaeus monodon
CCTCCAAACCCCCTCTCTCTCTCATGCACACAGACGCAAGGAAAGTTTCCGAAGACCAAAGTTTAAATTGACACATGTAAACGTCTCGACAACTTAATCTTGTTGTTATGGCGACGGCATACAGCATATGAGAGCTAAATATAT
>NC_051406.1:8970084-8970276 GCF_015228065.2 Penaeus monodon
TGAGTATAGCAGTAGCAGCTTTATCGACAAAATCGATGTCAATCTGGCGCTCCGTTTTGGCACTGTTCGCAGCCGGGCGGGACCAGTGCATGCTGTGGCACCCTATAACACACATGGGAACTGCGTGTGACACAAAGCAACCTATTGCCTCCAATACAGTCATTAAGCAACATGCAATACGGTATTCACTGT
>NC_051406.1:8970739-8971038 GCF_015228065.2 Penaeus monodon
CCTACGGACGATCCCTCTCTTACTGCAACAAATATTTCCGGACACCAAACCCAAGAAACCCACACAACTAAACCGCACGCCTTCCCAGCGCAGACCCAGCTTCGTTTTATCTGCAAGGACTGTGGTTGCCAGCCGCTCTGCATACTCGTGCCAACCGCCGGCCGTATATCCCGCAGTGCTGTCTCTATCTGGCACAGGACCGGCTGGCAGTACTGTATGCTGTCTTTTGCTGCTGGGATGCTGGTTATGGCGTAAGGAGAGATGGGAAGTCTAGAGGCATGAAGATGATGAGATGCGGA
>NC_051406.1:8971376-8971762 GCF_015228065.2 Penaeus monodon
AACCCCATCATTTTTCTTGGTACCAATCACTACGCATGCCCCGCCACTTATAACAATCGCCTCTTCCAATAGATAATTTAGATCGTCAGAAAATTTAGATCATCATAAATGAAATACACCAGACACACAAAGAGCGGCTGTAGTAAACAAGAAGAGAAGAGGGATTCAGTGTCCAGTAAGTTTATAATTGGATACTTATAAAAAAGGATTGAATAGCCCAATTAAGTGGTGGGAAAAATATGTTTTTATTCTTTACTTAGAGGATATGGTATTACCAAGATTCCTTTGTGTGATTCACATAGTACTTGTAGTTGCGAAAACAGCTTCGTATATAAAATATATATGAATAGAAAACGTAGTTAAAATAGGAATTAATATGGAGAAAC
>NC_051406.1:8972081-8972256 GCF_015228065.2 Penaeus monodon
GAGATATTGGACAGATAACGAAAAAAATCCATAAATGGGAGAAATCAGCGCGACTGAGCTGTATAACGACGCCATGCTTTGTTAGCGACACAAAAGCACGCGCCGCCGACACACAAAGAGGCACCGATGTTGACGGAATAGCAAATATACCCTCCCCTCCTCTCTCCGGTCCGTA
>NC_051406.1:8972937-8973266 GCF_015228065.2 Penaeus monodon
ACTCAGCCCAAACAGCATCAAAGATTTGTCCTCTACAGGCACACACGAAGCCATCAAGAAGTCAATTAACATACCGACATAAATCACAGGTGGGAGGCATGCTACCAAGAGGGGTACCAACGGAAAGACAGGCTAAACTGCAATAACAATTTAATAGTATTTCTGCCGCGGTCGAGCGTGGGTGGAGGGTGACCAGTGCTGAAGTGGCAGTGGGTATGCCAAAAAGGTAGTTAGAACGGTTACAGAACTGCAGGTAAAACATTGGTGGTTATGTTCTTGCTATTATAATGATAATGATTCGTCTATCTAGCCACACATCATACTATTAA
>NC_051406.1:8973624-8973830 GCF_015228065.2 Penaeus monodon
ACGAGATAGATATCAACTTCAATAAGTATAGTTCAGACTGATAATGTCGAAATAAACTGAATTTATTTAGATTATCTCTGATTATTCCCTGACGGATTACAAAGATTAAACCATAATGGATAGTGACAAGATTAAACAATACCAATCAGACTAATTCCAAGAGAAATTACTGTATGAGATCAACCTAATTACATTCCAGACACACC
>NC_051406.1:8973885-8973962 GCF_015228065.2 Penaeus monodon
TCTATTTTCCCAGATCTCACATCCAATCATTAGTCTTAACACGTAATCTCGCATGTAGGCCTACCGTTTATCATTAT
>NC_051406.1:8974014-8974176 GCF_015228065.2 Penaeus monodon
CGGGACCGAAGATTTGGTCGGCCTAATTCTGTAATCTGATCAGGCGCCGTGACGTTGCCATTGGCCCGACAAGCCGAAAATGTGTCGGCATTGTCGGGTGCCTCCTAATGATAATTCGGTTTTGGGAGAGAGACTTTGAATACTAAAATGCGAGGAAGGTGT
>NC_051406.1:8974237-8974328 GCF_015228065.2 Penaeus monodon
AGGGGAGAGGGAGGGGTTCATACGCAGGAGCTAACCGATGTTATTTGTGGATTTGGATGGGTTTGTGTGGGTTCAAAGGTTCAAAGCGGGG
>NC_051406.1:8974698-8974866 GCF_015228065.2 Penaeus monodon
CAAGCAATGTAATAAGCAATTCCTCCATGGACCAATCTTCCTTAAAAAAAAAAAATAAAATCAACTCTCTCATCATCTCGCTACGTGGCTTCCATGTGGTACACAGGAATTGATAATGAACTGGAGAACGAAGAGCGGGGGGGGGGGGGCCGACTGAAAGGACTGTTA
>NC_051406.1:8975448-8975942 GCF_015228065.2 Penaeus monodon
ATGAACCTGGAAAACCACCTAGTTCCCATCATGTAAGGGAGGGTTCCGCCTGGGTTGTTCGTGAGGGATGCATTATTGATGTTACGCCTACGGACCGTTTGTGAAAATACCGCCTGAGTGAGGGGTCTTGCCTTGAGGGGAAGGGGCAGGGGAGGGGATGGGAGCGGAAGGGGGTATGAGGTGTTTTTGGGATGGGGGGGGAAATTTAGGGGGAGGGGAGGGGGAGGGGAGGGGATGGAGGGGAAGGGGAGGAGGGATGGGAGGGGAAGGGGGTATGAGGTTTTTCTTGGGATTGGGGGGGTATTTTTGGGGGAGGGGAGGGAGAGGGGGGAGGGGATGGGAGGGAAGGGGAAGGGGGTATGAGGTGTTCTTGGGATTGGGGGGGTATTTTAGGGGGGAGGGGAGGGGGAGGGGGAGGGGATGGGAGGGGAAGGGGAGGAGGGATGGGAGGGGAAGGGGGTATGAGGTGTTCTTGGGATTGGGGGGCATATTAA
>NC_051406.1:8975974-8976438 GCF_015228065.2 Penaeus monodon
TACGAGATGTTCTTAGGATGGGGTGGGGGGGGTTATTTTAGGGGGAAGGAAGGGTCATGGGATGGGGATGGCGGGCGGTGGGGGGTGGGGGGAGAAGGAATCTGAAAGTTTTTGGATCGGGGGAGGGGGATATTTAAAGTAGGGGGGGGGGTGTCATGAGAGAGAGAATTGGTGTGAAAAGAATTGAAGGGAGGAGAGGAGTCCGATATTAGGGGGAGAAGGGGAGGGGGGAGAAGGGGAGGGGGAGAAGGGGAGGGGGAGAAGGGGAGGGGGGAGAAGGGGAGGGGGGGAGAAGGGGAGGGGGGAGAAGGGGAGGGGGGAGAAGGGAGGGGAGGGGGATATGAAGGGGAAAGGGTTCGGGGATCAGTTATAAAGAGAGGGCGAGTTAAAGTTTTTTTTTGGGGGGAAGGAGTCTGGAAGTGGGGGGGGGGTGAGAGGGGGGGAGGGCAAATGTCTCGAACTGT
>NC_051406.1:8976880-8977129 GCF_015228065.2 Penaeus monodon
GCTAATATTTACACTAATAATAATTTTCGCTCGATCATTAACAATATCAATGCCGGTATTGTATTATCAGCATCACTGCATCATTTATTAACTCTGATTCTTTCAACCTAATTTGTTATTACCATCACGACTTTCATAATTTTCAACATTTGTTCATGTATTCAAAATAAGTTTTCATAAAATTATAAATGAAGATGAAATATAATCATATACAACAGATTACAGAAAGGATTGACGTAAACGGCTTTG
>NC_051406.1:8977359-8977486 GCF_015228065.2 Penaeus monodon
CTCACGAAATATTAGGCTTATCAGCTTTCTTCTCGTTTCTTTCGCTGTTTTCGTTATCATTATCATCATTGTTTGCAAATCTATTGTATCTTGTTTAATATATTTATGTAATTCTTACTATTGCCGT
>NC_051406.1:8977695-8977934 GCF_015228065.2 Penaeus monodon
TGGGTTTTTTTTTCCTCTCCCTTTCCCTCGCCTGTGTGGTTTTCCAAGACATCTTGTAAAAACCTTCTCAGTACATTTCTCTTCGCTTCAGTATATTAAAAAAATCCTCTCTCATATGTTTACGTTTCCACTTATCAGCTTTCTTCTCGTTTCTTTCGCTGTTTTCGTTATCATTATCATCATTGTTTGCAAATCTATTGTATCTTGTTTAATATATTTATGTAATTCTTACTATTGCC
>NC_051406.1:8978092-8978391 GCF_015228065.2 Penaeus monodon
CTTTTTTTTCCTCTCCCTTTCCCTCGCCTGTGTGGTTTTCCAAGACATCTTGTAAAAACCTTCTCAGTACATTTCTCTTCGCTTCAGTATATTAAAAAAATCCTCTCTCATATGTTTACGTTTCCACTTACTCCTTCTTTCTTCCCCTTTCTCATATCTTCTTTTATTTCTTTGCCTGCCCCAATTATTCACGTCCATGCTGCTTCTCGCTCACCAAGCAGAGCCAGTTTGATTGCCTGATTGTTTGAAATGATGTATTTAGTCGTAATAAAAGCTTTAAAAATTTGTTAAATGTTAAG
>NC_051406.1:8978838-8979460 GCF_015228065.2 Penaeus monodon
TCACCCAGGAAAGACACAATAAACGTATGGCATCAGACAGGGATGACCATTACCGAGAAGTCTCCTAGCTCAATATCGAACATAAAGGCAAAGGGAATCTGACTTTTCCTATGACTGAAAGTTTACAGAAGAACACAATCTAAACTTTTACTCGCGAATTACTTACTACACAGAGGGGCTAAAACAGAAGCTCTTGCCAAGCTATGTATGAAAAGGTTTAGCAAATGAGAAGCAGATGGTATGGCAAGCAAAGAGCTCAGTGTAAGCAAAGAGCATGGCAAATAAACCCCATGACAAGCAAAGTAGGTAAAATCCAAAACCCAAAACATAAAGAATACATTACAAACATGACAAAGAAAACTCACGCCAGGCTAATGAAATACAGAGAAACCCCCCCATCTAGCAGAGGAATGGCAAACAAAACCTACACTAAGCAAAGACCACGACAACGAAAATCCACAGCAAGCAAAACCCATGGCAAGGAAAACCCACAGCAAGCAAAACACATAACAATCAAACTCAATACCAAACACAGTACATGGCAAACAAAACTCATACAAGGGAAAGCACATAACATACAAAACCATGCCAAAAACAGCACATGACAAACAAAACTGACACT
>NC_051406.1:8979524-8979729 GCF_015228065.2 Penaeus monodon
GACAAATCCCGTGGCAGGCAAACCCATGGCTCGCAATTAGGCTGAGTGGAACTGTTATCGAGGAGTCGACTTCGACCCATTGTTGTTTGGGAAGGTCTCACTGCCTCCCTTGCTGCTGCTACTTAAGGTGATGGCAGGAAAGCGTGTGAGGTCTGGCTGTCTCTCCATGCCACACGCACACGCAGAAGAGTTTGACGTACATGTT
>NC_051406.1:8979753-8979863 GCF_015228065.2 Penaeus monodon
ATCGGCATCCTTCACGCGATTCCTGGTGCCAGTATGTTGATGGCAGGTCGTGAGGTTAATGAGGTGGAGGTCCTTTTACCCGCGAGTCGGATGCATTGTTTGCATGCATG
>NC_051406.1:8981042-8981393 GCF_015228065.2 Penaeus monodon
CTGCCAACACAGTTCCCTTCGAGTTACACTTCCACATGAAATCAAATCAAGCTAACCTCTAACGAATGCGAGAGATGAAGGCATTAATTGAATCCAAACAAACGGGAAATCAATATCTCATTTAACTAAAACAACATAATTCGTAATAATTTCGTAACTCTGTCTCGTATCAGTTCCATCGTGGATTAAGATGCGTAGATCACGATACTGGAGAGATTGGAATTAATTCATTTAATAAAGTCAATATATTGGTTACCTGATACGTTCATGGCATTTAATTTCAGTAACGCTTCTATGTCAGATTTTGCGATGAAGTTACTTTTTTTAATGACTGTTAACTAGAACAGCAGA
>NC_051406.1:8981441-8981659 GCF_015228065.2 Penaeus monodon
TTTATTGATACACCGAATCTACAGCAAATCCACAGAAAAAAATAAAATGCTCGTATTGATTCATTCTTATGCACAAAAAACACTTACACCTTCCCATGCAGAAAACACAGGCCTTGTGGAGATTTCCTCCACCTCCACGTACAAGATATGTATTTATGCGCCATTAAATGTATGCATTCACGCTATCATCTCATACACACAAAAGCAAAATAGAAAAT
>NC_051406.1:8981900-8982019 GCF_015228065.2 Penaeus monodon
TGCATAAGCGCCATCTTGGAGACACTTCGTAAGATTGCTTCATCAACGCGCAACTAATGGCGTTCTCGGGGCCGTGGTTTTCCCTCGGGCCGCTTTATAAACTCCGTAAGTCATCAATG
>NC_051406.1:8982207-8982286 GCF_015228065.2 Penaeus monodon
TGTGTGTGTAAGCGACGTAATGTTTTATTTTTCCTTATTTTTTATATATACATTTGTTTCTACGGGAGCAGATTTTTTT
>NC_051406.1:8982312-8982637 GCF_015228065.2 Penaeus monodon
TGAGGAGGAGTTCGTCTACTTTTTGTCTTCATTTGATTTCTTGTTTTCTAATTTCCTATCTTAATTACATTTTTAAAAAACAAAATCGGTTCATTTTTCTTTTTTAGAGAGATAAAAAATGTTCTTCGTAGAAGTATTATATAACCTTCTTCATCAAATCTCTATCATTAATCATTGCTGTTTATTATCAAGTGGGTGTAGCAACAAAACAGTAAGACATGTTGTGATTAGGCACATCACTGTTACTCGTTATTCACTACTACTGTTGCTATTCTGCCATTACCTGAATTTCCATCTTTTGTCTCGTTCATTCTATATATTAACA
>NC_051406.1:8983046-8984038 GCF_015228065.2 Penaeus monodon
TTGCCCTCGAATCCTCTCTCACCAAGTCCAGATATCGTTTACTTCCCCCGTTCTCAGATTTTCTCTATCTTGCACATTTTCTCCTTCTCTCCCATTCTCACCTTTACAGTGGCATCATTATGGAAATTCAAACCATGAATCTTTTGATAAAGCCAAGCAGGCTGTATGAATGGAGCCTCTTCACCTACTAAACTCTGACATTATTCATGAGATTACTGTATATGTTGATAAGCGTTTAAAAGAGTTTTCTTTTTTATATTTGTAAAACTAACTATCGGCAAGAATTATGTTCTGTTTCATTTCTGACGTTGTGTGCTAAGCTGGTATACATTGGTCTGAATAAACACTAATCCCAAGGCAGGAAGTTGCCTTTATTGAAGCTAAAAACTCCGAGCTACATTAAAAGACAAAACACTTCGCAAGTAAGGCAGCTTTGTGAAGGAAAAACGACCTTCAGCGTATTCATCTCCTCTCCTCCTATTTTCCCCTTCTTCCTTCTTCTTGTTAGGATGCACACACTTCATCTTCCTTAAATCTTACTGAAGAACGTATTAAGACACTCTTACAAACCTTTATTCTTGCTTCGCTTACTCCAGGTTCTCGCAGCTTGGAGGAAAATTCTTGAAAAATGTTCCTCTTTCACCTATCTTCTTGTTTTTTCGTCGAACCAAGTTGTGTTTACGTTGTGCATTGGCAATAAAATGAATAAGTGATTGAAAATTTTTATATATCTTTTTTACGGAAAGCGTTGGCACAAAGCAAAACAATACAAACAGAAAATGTAAGAGAATGATGTATAAGTGTGATATAAGGAGAACTTCAAATACGGTATGATGTTATATGCAATGTGCAGTGCGATATACAATTTCAAATAATATGTCATACGTTATGTAGTTCATATAATGAAATATAATGAAAAGCTTTTTTTAACGCTTTGAACCTGATTTCATCACCATTCCTCGTCGTTCTCTGCAGTTCCTCAAATAAAAAGG
>NC_051406.1:8984075-8984366 GCF_015228065.2 Penaeus monodon
TCCGTCGTTACCCCAAAACAGAAAGGTCTGAGACGCATGAAAACAATATCAGAAAAGGTTAAAAATGCCACGGGGTTATTATCATTTTTTTTAATCCCTGGTAATGATTAGACGCGAGAGATTATTAAAGTTGTTTACGAACTGACAGAGACAGAAAAAAGAAAAGAATTCTAGATTATAATTATCTTTTTTTATTTTCTTTCTTATTATACTAAAATATATTTAAATTCACATGGGAAAATTAACGATCGAACAACAATAACTGAAAAAACTTAGTGTAATAAAAAAAAA
>NC_051406.1:8984388-8984510 GCF_015228065.2 Penaeus monodon
TGTTCTTGAAAAGTGAGAACAGTAAGAAATAATAAAAAATAATAATAACAAATAATTCGTAATAATACAATACTTATCAGGAAAATATTGGAAAAAATAAAATATATCAAAATGAAAAGAAG
>NC_051406.1:8984704-8985420 GCF_015228065.2 Penaeus monodon
GGTGGCATCGAATAAAGAAAATTAAAACTTTTAAAGTGGCATGATCTACATAGTGTGCATTTTTCTTTTTCCGCAAAAGAATCTATACAGGATAAAAACATAACAAATACTGATGAACTGAAAATCTAATACAACAAATACATCTTCTAATTGTATTTGTTTTGCAGGTCACTCAAGCCCACGTCTTTTGGCAAATGATTATCAAAATATGTTATGACAGGATGGTTTTTATTAATTAGTGACAAATGATAACAGCTTCCGTGTGTAATTAACTGCATGCAACATCCTAATTAAATTCTTTGCCACAAACGTGTCTGCGTTCACCCATTTTGTGTGACTGTTTTATCATAGTGTTTTCATTTGGGATTTCAAGGAATGAAACACGAACTTAACGAAATTATTTGTAGTGGTGGGAACAAGATAATAAAAGCTGATCCCAATATTGGGTATTGAGCCATATGGAATTATCATTAAAAAAGGTGATATGCATGAAGATGATTAATAATTTTGGTTAGGAAAGTAAAGAATACAAAATATTTGTATATGTGTATAACATAAGAAATCAAGTGGCATTATATTGCAAATTTTCCTATCAACATCTTTTTCCCATTATATAAAATGGAACATTCAATATAACATTCCCAACACTGGTTTCCGATACTGCCATGATTCCCATTCCGAAATAACAGACGGCTATTCTCCCTATGTCAAAATCC
>NC_051406.1:8985544-8985734 GCF_015228065.2 Penaeus monodon
TTTTTCCAGAGCATGAATAACTAAGGCATTTGCAATTTGAACATTTGACACACCTGTTTCTATTATCTGCCTCGAACTCACATCTCGTAAACAGGGTTTTACGAGGCACTCCAGACATCTGTGTAAACTAGGTAGTTCAGAATTCATGAAATATATCATGAGTAAATGCATTACCGCGAAACCCAAGTTT
>NC_051406.1:8986251-8986373 GCF_015228065.2 Penaeus monodon
AGTGGATTAGAATCTTTATCTTGTATTTTCTGAGTGAAAACAAAGTACGAGAAATATCAGAGACCACTGCATAATTTACATCAACGTCAACCAAACACAGCGAACAAACAGAAAACCACTTA
>NC_051406.1:8986418-8986505 GCF_015228065.2 Penaeus monodon
TGAAAAGTGTTCGATGGAAAAATACGAGAAACAATAGTTGTTATTATCACCGCGAAGCCTTTATCACCCATACCTCGTGCCTCATAG
>NC_051406.1:8986545-8986791 GCF_015228065.2 Penaeus monodon
CGTTTCAAGGTCGTTGGATCTCCTCTTTCGCGGGAGGAAGAGGAAAGGGTAACTCTCGCATAACTGAATCCGTTCTTTAATGGGGAAGTCGTATGAAAATTTCAGCCGGAAAATGGTCAGTGAGGTTTGGAAAATCGTGGCGGGCGGAGGGCCAAGGGGACGGCGCTCGCTCTTCCTTTCCTTTCCGTTTCTCGTTTTATTGCCTTGTTTCCGTTTCATCACTGCTGTGCCTTTGTTTTCTTTTCT
>NC_051406.1:8987494-8987618 GCF_015228065.2 Penaeus monodon
GGTTGAGAATCACAATGGGCATATGAAATAGAATGGGCATATAAAAACTCTACGGTGCTATTTAGCCAGATTTCATTACTTCCGCCACTTCAATTGAAGCTAAAACATTTTTCGCAATTCAGAA
>NC_051406.1:8988180-8988334 GCF_015228065.2 Penaeus monodon
ATAATCCTACAGGTAGAGAGAACACTAAAGAATATTGGAAAGGAAGCACCAGAGAATTCTCACTGAAGATTGATAGATGACAGAAAGACTATGGTTTTTTTCTTATAATCTGGAACGGTATTTTTTCTTCTCTCCGCCCCCCCCCCACCCAATC
>NC_051406.1:8988522-8989493 GCF_015228065.2 Penaeus monodon
ACCAACTTTCCCCCTCTTGTTTCTCCTTCCGTCTTCCAAACACCAAACTTATACCAGCATCCGAATCCCCACAGCAGCCTAGGATAATAGACCAAACGTCTCTAGTTATCCAACCCATCATTATCCCTGTGTCTTGGCGGGGCCCGGTGGGTTCTCCACGGTCAATCGAGAATCCCATACCATTGCATCCTCGCCTCCCTTAATTGGTGCAAGGGAAGTTTGTCAATCAGCCAAGTCGTCCGCTTCCTTTTGCTTGCTATGAGGACGGTGAATGAAAGAGGGAAGTAAGTTATGAAAAAAGATGATCTGTTCACAGTACACGCTACGGTAAATAGGTTCCTGTGATTAGTGAGAGGATCATGCTATTCCTGGATCTTGCTTTGTGTCTTCATCAGTTTTCCTTCGCACTGATAAAATAGTGCATGTATTACAAAGGTATGATGTTCGGTAACTAGCTAATAAGCTTTCCTTTAATTATATTCACGAATAATATCTTCAAACATCCACTTGCATATACTTCCTTTCTTGCCGAGATCTTGGAATTATTCCTCTGTGCTCCACCGTTGAATATCTGTGATGTATTTTAGTCATAACAAGAGTTTCTCTTTCGACCGACTATTACTCAAACACTTCGACTTCGTTAGAGTCTCTATATAAATATTCTACAGTATTTCGGGTAGAGACCAAGTACCGTCTTATCATTGTCCGCATATACCTAACATCTCCCCTCCCCTTTTCATTCTGCATGCGTGTATATGTGCGTTTCAGTATTTTGAACTTTATAATCAGGCATTGTAATTTTATGAACTATTTCTAAACCGCTACTACCCCTAAGTACATTTCCTGCTTTGCCTTAATGCCCTAATCATAGAAATGCATGGTAATAGGAGAATAACAATCAATAATCCTGCTAAGCACCCAATCCCCTCTAAGTATCTGATCTTAATTGGTTTAGAAACGTGAAAGGGAGA
>NC_051406.1:8989849-8990077 GCF_015228065.2 Penaeus monodon
GAGAAGTTTGTGTGGGTGTATATATCATTAATCATAACGTTTGCATAACAACGATTGTTGAATGATAATGACAACAATACCAATGCTAATAATAGTAACGATGCTGCAGTTGTTAATGATGATTTTATAATAATAGATATCAAAGAATACAGTCAATAGTTTCCCTCCCTAAGAAAAAAAACACTTACTGTTTTCTCTTCCAGATCTTCCCCTTCTTTTACATGCCTA
>NC_051406.1:8990184-8990538 GCF_015228065.2 Penaeus monodon
AAAACTCACATCCTGTTAGGGATGTGGCATCTTCTGTGCAGTAAGTGACCTCAGATGTGCAGAGGTCACGAAGGGGGTCGGATGAGCGTGATAGTACACAATACGAGGTCATGCTAAATCACCTGTGTGTGTTTGTACCTTCATTGCCGTCGTGAATGCATCCTGGGTATAGTTTATGAATAGGGTCTGTCTTTGTTGATCAGTCTGCTTATTTGTTTTGATATAATTAAAGCTGTCTCTTTTCTACATCTGTACAGTAATGATGTTATACTATTGTTTTGCATGTATCCGTTTCAGAATATTTACCCGTTTATTGAATTTTGAGTGGAATGAAATTGTTTTTTAATCCACTTA
>NC_051406.1:8991159-8991327 GCF_015228065.2 Penaeus monodon
ATGAAAACCCGCAAGAAAAAGGTATTTACAGTGGGTGTTTTGTCTCTGCGATTCATAGTGCACATAAAACGGATATAAAGACGCAAAACTACCGCAATGCACGGAAGAGCAAAGACACTTATGAAACCCAAGAAGACTGAGACAAGCGGGAATATCCGAGAAAACGCC
>NC_051406.1:8991623-8991956 GCF_015228065.2 Penaeus monodon
AAAAAGTGAAATAGGGCAGGAAGATGATATAAAGAAAAAAATGAAAAGAAGAAAAATTAAGGAAACTGAAGGAAGAAAATGAAGAGAATAAAACGACTGCGAAGAATTGGGGAAGGGAAGAGAGAGAGAAAAAAAGATCACATGGAGAAGACCACGAACAAAAATCATTTGACAGATTTTAATTCTGCATAGAAAGGCAGCTCTAGGGCAAAGAAAAAAAAATTATGCAGATACTGGGAGTTAGAGATGGAAAGGGAGGGAAAAACGAGGAAGAACGGATATGACGTCACCGGTGGTTAACGAAGGGTATCGACGATAGAGAAAGCACCCGAT
>NC_051406.1:8991993-8992430 GCF_015228065.2 Penaeus monodon
CGAGTGAGAATCGACAGAGCGAGACATTTGAGGTCAAAGGTTCGACGAAAGAATAGACAGTCATGCAGGTACTTAACCATGCTCCATGACCACCCAATAATGCAATTTCTGAATCATCCTTTCAACAACAACTTTTCTTTTTTTTTCTTTTTGCATTTTGCTCTCATTTTCTCACTTTCATTCGATAAAGAACCGTCACCTTAACCTCTCCCTTTGCGATACCTTCCAACCAAATTAAATTGCATCCTTTTCCATCTTTCTCTTCTTCCTTTCGCCTCGCGAGGATTTCGCTCTAAAGCCCGACCTGGCGGCATTACGCAGAGGCTCCTTGAGGCGAGGCGAGGCATGTACGGTCGCAGTATTGACCTTACGTCACGCCATGGCCGACGCGCCGCCCGGGGAGGAGCCTTGCCTTCGTGGGGAGCGGGGGGGGGGGG
>NC_051406.1:8993440-8993881 GCF_015228065.2 Penaeus monodon
AGGAGCATTAATTTCTTAAATGGAATGTGCAGAATGTTGACTGATCTCCACATTTCGCCTCCATTGTATGAAAGGAAGCGCGTGCTCGAGACAGAAATAACTCAAGACAATGCTCCGTGTTTGAAAATACAGAATGAGCGAAACGAAACCTAAAACAAAGCGCACAATGACAACGAAAAGAACAAAAGAAACGAAAGAAGTCGGCGAAACTAATGACGAAAAAAAAATATGAGAAAGAAAGGAACACAGGGAGAAGGGAGAACAAGTAAACAGGAAAAAAAAAGAAGTTAGAGAGGAAAACAGGGAGGGGATGAAGTGTCGTTTGCGGACCTAATCAGGAAGGTATCAATCTTATCACAAAGAAAAACACAAACAAATGGGTGACATATTCATCTATGTCTATCAGTCTGAATATGTATCCATATATCCATCTCCCCCTCC
>NC_051406.1:8994522-8994898 GCF_015228065.2 Penaeus monodon
TCGGGATCATAGTGACAATATCACCGCAACGACAGTAATCACCACACACACCAATAACAGAAAACATTTCACATATCTTTCCGTTCCGCACATACTTTGCATATTGAAGAATGGAGGGAAAAAACAAGACGTCACTACGGCACAAGCTTCACTCTAAGGCCATATTGTCAATTCCATCTGAGGCTGAAGGCGAGGGAAATGCAGGAGGACGGGGCGAGGAAACGGGACGAAATACAGGCCATAAATTCATATTTCGGAAGGATGATGCGCCATTCGCTGAGTGGGATTCAGTTCGTTTTTTTTTCTCGATTTTTAAAAATCTTTTTACGTGGGCTGTTAGACCCTTTTCCGTACTTTTCCCTGTAGGCGCACAAAA
>NC_051406.1:8994962-8995309 GCF_015228065.2 Penaeus monodon
GCGCGCGCGCTTATATGCATGCATGTATACCTGTGTACCCGTGAGTTTCGTCTATTTACTCACCAATAATATATACTTTCAATCCCAATTTATTTTCTTGTTCTTGTATAACAGTATTGCCAATTTCACTGATATGAGAAACGTCTTAAGATGCCGATCTAAGATGAAATACTACCGACGCACGCACGAACACACACAAACACGCCATAAATTCGATCCAGGCCCAGAGGCGCACAGGCAAACACACGAGACTAACATTTAATCTAAAGCGATTAAATTCCTCTATACCCCCTCCCCCTCCCCTCCAACAGCGTAGCACCCTTCCCACACCCCTTTCCACAGCGTAA
>NC_051406.1:8995359-8995736 GCF_015228065.2 Penaeus monodon
TCCCACAGCGTAACCCCCCCCCTCCTGCACCCCACCACAATATAATCCCTCCTACCCTCTCCTCACGCCCCACACCCCTTTCCCACAGCGTAACCACCCTCATATACCCCCCACCTCAGCTTAAATCCCCCTTCCTCCTCACCACCTCCCCCCACACACTCCTCACGCCCCATACCTCCTTCCCACAACGTAAGCCCCCCTCATACACCCCCCCTTCCCCACCACCTCCCCCACACTCTCCTCACACCGAAAACGGGACGGAGCGATGACATCACCTGACAACATTTCACATCACCATAATGGAGGCCTATTGCCGGCGCTCTTTCATAAATGCTTTACTAGTTATTGCGCACAACTTCATTCATTTCCATAGTCGG
>NC_051406.1:8996845-8997159 GCF_015228065.2 Penaeus monodon
AAATAGATAAGATTTTCCTCCACATACCAGCTGGCCCCTTCCCCTTACCTGTACACGCATGCCGAGCTTACTCCATAGTTCAGGCGCAACGAGCTGCCTAGTTCTCTTGCTTCGGGCGACGCTCTAGACGCAGACCTGGCAGGTCGTCGACTGATCCCGGCCTCTGTGCGGGAGCAACGGGCGCTGGAGTCACCTGGGGGGAAGGGGGAATGGTTAGTTATCTTAGTTGTGCTGAAGTTAAGCGGTTGGTCTGTATTCCTAGGATCGCCTCCTTGGCCAAGTAGATGCAGAGATACACAATATTGTAGGGTCTC
>NC_051406.1:8997532-8997697 GCF_015228065.2 Penaeus monodon
CCCTACTTGCCACCATTCATCCGGTTCAGCCTCCAATTTGCATATATTGATCAAAACATATTAAAGGTCTCGAGGTTATAATGAAAGTTCGTGAATGTCCAATATCCTAGTCGTGTCTGGTGCGTTTCTGGACAAGCTCTGCCATTAAGCCTTTGGTGACACCGC
>NC_051406.1:8998002-8998281 GCF_015228065.2 Penaeus monodon
GTTTTATGGATGTCAAAAACATTTTTGGGGGGTATTTTTCTATAAGTGTATGTATGTTTTTGTATTCTCGGGTACATGTAATGACCATTTTTATTCCCCTAATCTTAATGGCAAGGATATAAATACAAATAAAAGCACAAAGTTAACAAACTTAAATCAATATATATATAGAGAGAAAAAACAAACACACATACACACAAAAAGATAAAAACACCAACAACAAAGCAATTACTGCATTAAGACGGAGAAACAAGGAGGAAAGAAAAAAAAATGAAACTT
>NC_051406.1:8998342-8998663 GCF_015228065.2 Penaeus monodon
ACAATCCATTACAATAATTATCGTACATATATCTCTCTCCTGACTATATCTTCTGTCGCTTCTGTCCCATACAAGTCCCATGTATCACACTTGGGTCGTTGGCTCTCCTCTCTCTTATATCATTTTATATTGACGTTCCTTTATATTAGTATTGGCTGTTATAGTACTGCAGCTTTTTACTCTGGCATTGGCTCTTTAGTAGTCTTTATTTATGGTATTATTGATAGTTTTTTTTTGTATTATTGGCTGTTGTAGTATTTTTCTTTTTTACTTTTTTTGGTTCTTCAGTACTGTTTCTTCATATAACTCGTGGTTGTTGTG
>NC_051406.1:8998785-8999470 GCF_015228065.2 Penaeus monodon
ACATTAATGTTCATACTATTATTAACTCCTACAGTAACGTTTCTTTATACTAAAACTGTATCTTGTAGTATTTTTATTAATATAATTCTTAGCCGTTACAGTACTTTCCCCTCATAACCTAACAAGTGATTGTACCGCTGTTCCAAAAGCTACGTGGGACATCGCGCACTGTATTGTTTCACTTGCCGATGCCATATCGTATTACAATAGTCATTTGTCTTTGTTTTTTTTCCCCTCTCTGTGAAAATTAGTAAGTATGTTTCATTTTGTAACTTCTGTAATGTTTTATTATTTCTGTTAGAATTCATTTTGTTGAATCAAGATCTTTTTATGTGTCTCTATAATTTTCCGCCGGGCTCTTCTTATTGAATACGTAATAAACAGTTTATATAATTGTTTATAATTCCTCATATGATCCGTTTATTATACATATAATCATTATGATTTCACACATCTCCAAAACACTTAATGTAATAATACTCTCTCATACTACAGGTAATTCTCTTCCATTATATATAATTTTCTGCTTTGATCAGGATAATTTCTTTAATACAAGACGCTCGCCCTTTAACAATTTTATATAAAGAAGCAACCCAGTTTTATGGTCATTAAAATCTTTTTTCAGGATCCCGGGAGCTAATCTCGGGAAGAAGCAACTGCGAAACAGGCCCCCGCCCCCACACCA
>NC_051406.1:8999545-8999628 GCF_015228065.2 Penaeus monodon
GTGCGTGAACATGCTCTTTATGTAGTTCTTGCTTCCTGCACAAACCACGAAATGTCTTGGTCAGAAAGCTAGCGAGCACTTAA
>NC_051406.1:8999998-9000271 GCF_015228065.2 Penaeus monodon
GTAACAACGCGATCCGATCCTCTGCAGAACTATATCGAGACGCGCTACTATGAACAACTTATTAAATCACATTCCTTTCTTATCTTTGTTCTGAATTATTCCTTCCTATTTCAAATTTTCCTTCAGCTGTTCTCTCTACTTCTTCCCAGACGCGGCAATGAGATTAGAAATAATGGATAATAAGTATACATTAAAGTCATGTCGTTAAATCAAAAGATATTTTGTTTACTAATTATTCTTTTTTTTCCCATTCCCTTCCTTCCCAACTGACTC
>NC_051406.1:9000643-9000746 GCF_015228065.2 Penaeus monodon
GCCCACGAAAGTCTCATCTGTTCCCGACGTTATGGAACAAGTTCGAGAAAAGCTCCTTGTTTTCTTTCATTCCTGCTTTCTTTGCCTTTTTCCATTCCTGTTT
>NC_051406.1:9000896-9001650 GCF_015228065.2 Penaeus monodon
AGTCGCTATCAGATCCGACAGCAGCTTGAGATATAAAGAGGGGAAAGGGGAGAGGGAGAATGATGAAGGGAGAAGGAGAATGAAGAATAATGAGAGAGAAAGGAGAAGGAGGAGGAGGAGGAGAAATAACGTTGGAGGGACGGAGAAGGAGAGAGGGAAATGAAATGGAGGGGAGAAGGAAATTTTAAAATTACGTGGGGGGTAGGGGAGAGGAAGGAAAATCAAAATAATTGGGGGAAAAGGAGAAGGAGAAATAACTAGGAGGAAGGGAAATAGGAAATAGTGGGGGAGAAGAGAGAAAGAATGGGTGAGAAAGGGTATGGGAAATAATGAAAGGAGAAGGAAAAAGGATATAATGGGTGAAAAGGGATAGAAAAAGGTGGGAGAAGGGGAATGAAAAATGGCGGGAGGAAGGAAAAAATAAATAAATGGGGAGAAAGGGAATCTGAATAATGGGAGAAGTAAGAGAATAAGAAATAACGAGGGAAGAAGGAAAAACGGGAGAGTAAGGGGGAGAATGATGGGGGAGATAGCAGAAAAGATAGGAGATAAGGCGAAGAGAAATGACGGAGGAAAATGGGAAATGATAAACAGAAAGAACAAAAGAATTAATCGCAAAGGAAGGAAAATAATTTGGGAGAAGGGGAAAGGACGGTGGGGGGGGGGGGAATCTAAATCACGGGAATAACGCGAGAAAAAGATAAAAATACAGAGGCAAGGAAATTATGGGGATGAAGGTGAAACAATCGGAGAT
>NC_051406.1:9001705-9001964 GCF_015228065.2 Penaeus monodon
AATGGGAGAGAAAGGAAATCATGGGAGAGAAAAGGAATAAAGAATGGGTGAGAAGGGAAAATAAAGAGAAGGTGGGAAGAAAAACAAGAAGGAGGCAATGAGAAAACAGAAAAGTAGAGAAAATGATGGGGAGCCAGGAAAGTAATGGAATAAATAGGGAATAATGCAGGAAAAAGAGAGAGGCCTGGGGGGGGGGAGAGAAGAAGGAGAAGGAAAGAAGTGATGATAAAGGAATGGAAGGGAGAAAGGGAAGGAATGG
>NC_051406.1:9002216-9002302 GCF_015228065.2 Penaeus monodon
CACACCAACCATGACGAGAAAAAGCACCGCAGGACAAGACATAACAAACAATATTCTAAGTTATCGAGAACAGCTGTACATCACTC
>NC_051406.1:9002485-9002654 GCF_015228065.2 Penaeus monodon
TGGACCAGCCGAAGTCCAGCACTGTCACCATCAGCTTTTATGAGAACCGCTTTCGTGTGGCGTGATATTTCACTGTCGTCTGTCAGAGGGAAAGGGGAGGGGGGTGGGAGGCGTGAAGGGGGAGGGAGTGGAGGGGGGAGATAGGGGTGGGGTGATGTAGACTAGAATG
>NC_051406.1:9003315-9003391 GCF_015228065.2 Penaeus monodon
TGCCGCCAGATTTCTAGCGATGATCTTCAGGAGCTCCGTAAAGCGATGCTTGTGGCGGGAATCCCTGAGATAAGAG
>NC_051406.1:9004100-9004354 GCF_015228065.2 Penaeus monodon
CACACACACATGACCTATAAAGAGGTAAGCCCAGGTGTCCCCCGCAAGCGAGAGGCGGCGCGCGCGGACGTGACAGAGTTGGGAATGCGCGGCGCCACAGGACGCTCGAACCGCGGCTCCTGCAGAAGGGCGCCTCTCCCGCTGATGGATGGCCTGAGGTCGGCGACGCAGGGGAGAGATATTGCCGGCGAGGTGGGGCGTCCTGGGGGAATGTGGGCGTCCTTGGATTCTTGTAAGGAGGAGGAAAAGTAATG
>NC_051406.1:9004539-9004708 GCF_015228065.2 Penaeus monodon
GGCGCTGAAATCAGGGACCCTAAATGCAAGAAGAAAAAACAGTAGCTTTGTGACGAGAATTCTAATGTAGCGTTAACGAATTCGAGTAAAACTGTGTTTTAATTTGCGTTAATTATATTCGAGACAATTCAGCGACAATAAATAAATTAATTCCTCATCCTCTCGCTTT
>NC_051406.1:9006281-9006615 GCF_015228065.2 Penaeus monodon
CCCTCGCTATATGAGAAATACCTATACTTGTTTTTATACCCTGCGATGTGGATTTACGTATCATATCTTCCCTCCTAAAAAAAACAATTTTCATTTTCCCCCGAACAAAGAAGATTAACTGATGCTCACATGACATTTTTTGGAAAAGGTGTCAAGATGCGGGAGAAGATTACCGTCATATTTTCCTAGATTACGTTTTAGCGGAAAATTGCTAGATATCACTGAGCTTTCGCTCACGTGTAGCGGAGTTCTGCATCCCAAATGAACGCGCTTGAACAACAGGTTAGAAGCAGTAGGCGTTATTTTACTGTTTTGAATTCGGTTTCGGGTTTTG
>NC_051406.1:9006757-9007548 GCF_015228065.2 Penaeus monodon
TTGATAGCGCGGGCGTGTCCGTAGATGTGAACATTTGTGATAAAAAAATTAAAAAAACATAGGAGAAATACATTATACTGTTATTACGCGAACGATTTTCCAAAATAAAAAATAAGCATGTGTATAAAAACGTATATCGAGTTATTACGAAATTCCTCCTTCGATGGGGAGGGTTATTACTAAATACTTGGCGTGAAGGGTTGCAATCGAGACTTCAAAACACTTCATCTAAAAATGCTTCAAATTAAGCCATACTGATCGGAAGTGGCGTGAGATAAATGGGGAGATGCTTCAGATTATCCGATAAAGGACTGAAAATAGCATTAATTGAAAAAGAGGCGAGAAATACTTCACATTAACCTATAAATAATTATAAAAAAATAGATTCCCTACAAAACTGATTGGAAAAAAAAAGACATACTTCAAATTATCCGAAAAATTATATAAAAAAATACTTTAAAATAACCTATAAACGACCGCAAGAAGCTCAGACATCAAGAAAACGAAAAAACAAGAGTAAAAAAGAGAGTAAAATACTATGAAAAAACGAAAAAAAAAAAAAACAAAAAAACACGGGTGATCCTAGACGGCGACGTACAACCAGCGCCAAGGACGGTGATGCAACGCCGGTGGCACAGGTAGTCGAGATAACGTGACCCTTTGCTCGTAAAGAGATGCGCTTAAGCTTTCTTGGCAAGAGTTATATGAAACTGAATTTGGTGGGGAAATGTATGATGGGGATTTTTTTAAATGTTTTTTAAATTTTATATATCTGGGTATTCATTATTGCT
>NC_051406.1:9007684-9009122 GCF_015228065.2 Penaeus monodon
ACGTAGAAGGGGTAGGGGAATAAGAAAAGGGGAGAGAGGAGTCAAGAGAGTTAAGAAACAACGGCAAAGACTCACCTCCTTCCTCTTCGAAAATCCATACACAAGAGAATGATCAGCTGCCAGGGTTTGGAGATTGGGTTATGTGTGTTGCTTTCTCTCTCTTTTAGAACTTGGGTGTTTGTGTAGGATGCTATTGGTACCTCATATAGGATCTCCGGTTAGATGTAGTGATGCTGAGCCCAGGCTGTTGTGATGCTCCGTGCATAGCCTTTTATATTTCTCCCTTTATATCTCTCTCTCCTTTTTCAAAAAATATTTATTTCCATTTCGTACTTTACCAGCTTTGTCGAGACCTTGGTTTGAGCATTCGACACTCCCACTTTGAAACGTTCCTCCTTTCGTGAGGCAACTGTTACCAAACTCCGAACGAAAGTCACACCGAGTCTGTCTCACTATTTCTCTCCCTGGCACCTGCACCCCATTATTAAAGATGATTCTCACTGCGGTTCGTTCAGTGTTGTGCAGTGGGAACCTTTCAAACCGCTTGCTCGATGGTGTTGCGGGGCCAGTCGGCAAATGCACTCGTCACTGTCTTTGGCCACTGGTCTGTTCTTCCTCTTCTTTGTGAGCAAGTCGAGTCATTGCACTATGAAAGGGGAGGACAACTGGTTCACCTTGCCTCACCGTCTCCCTAGCGTGAACTGAGGACGGCGAACTTGGGTCACACGCCTGGCTTTACTCGATTCAAGGGCCGTACGAGATGTTTTCCAACACTGCCGACTTCACTCTCCTATCATCTTTATTTTTTATATGTGATAGTACACTTTTTATTGAGTTCATATTGCTGGCAGTATAAAAACGATCACTTGATAAGCTCGTATAAAATTTCCGAGATCTGGGTCAGCCCATGCTACAGCCCACAATAGGAAAAGCGGATGCTGCGTTCGCGCGTCTGGCAGCGGCGCGTGAGGCATCTCCCAAGGGTGCATCGATCCTAGATAGAAACGATGCCTGATAACATCACTCATTTTCATTCATTTCCTAATCCTTGTCAAATTTCATTGTCAGAACTAAAGGCCAAATGAGAGGCGCAAATGCAATCGTCATCAAACCGACGTCAAAGAGAGAGATCAAAGCTCAACAAAGAAACCACAAGCCTTGGAGAAAGACGATGAATATAGAGATAATTATAATAAAAAACGGCGGGAAAGACTAGAAAAATGAAGAACAAAAAAAAAAAGGAATCGTGGCAAGTTCATCGGGTTCCTGATTATTCAAGCACGGCCTTTTCATCGAATCGGTTTGATAAGTCTCGTTAAGTTCGAGATCATCGGTCAAGATTTCTGCTCTACTTGTCAAGTACACAATCCTAACTACTCATCTTCGCAAAGGGTCCTCCGAGACAGGAAGGAAAAAATCAGTTAAAATGGAAGATTAC
>NC_051406.1:9012236-9012775 GCF_015228065.2 Penaeus monodon
CACTTTGAATCGAAGGACAAAGCCATTCAAAACCGTATGACGAACATGAATGAAAGGGACCCTGGGCTGGGAAATGAACACTGAGCTTGATGATGACCAGCATTGGCCCGTGTTCGAAATAGGTCATCTGATCCTATGGTAAGGTCAGCTTCATTAGGGTTATGAGGATGTCTGTTGTGTTACACTGTAGGAGAGCCCTATTAGCAGTGAAAGGGACAGACAAACATGAATAGGAAAAGTGCTCTTATAAACATACAGAGGAGCAAATAAAACAGTGGAGTCACCTTATCAGCAACTAAAGGGAAAAACAAACAGAAGCAGTAGAAAACCCCCATTAGAGCAAAGAACAAACAAGCAAATACATTAAAAGCACCTTATTAACAAAGGAAGAAACAAACAAAACAGCAAGGGCATCCTCTTACCCAAAAAGGAGCAAGCAAATACAAATAGTAAAACATCTTGTTAACAAACAAAGGGCCAACTAAACAAAACAGTAAAAGTATCCAATAAAAAAAATACACACACACACATGCACAAAC
>NC_051406.1:9013324-9013762 GCF_015228065.2 Penaeus monodon
AGTAAATAAAATGAAAATACAGAAACGGTAGAAACGTTATCAAGCACTATAAAGAAAACAACATGAACAGATTCTCCATTAATGTCACACCAAATATTCATATTTTGTCATTTCCTTCTTAAATAATGTATTTTTTTTTTTTCAATAAGTCACGTTGCGTTCAATATCTGAGATGACTTCATATCAGTCATGCATATGAATAATTTATCACCGCAACTATATGTAGCTGCTGGAAATTCTCGTATCGATACAAAACGAATTCGGAAGTATGTCAGCTCCAATGTCACATAGTCTGAATACTAGATATCTCTGCACTGTAATGTATGATCATTATTATCCTTTATTAGGCATCATTTGGAACATATCGACCTCTTGAACCCTATAATGCGTATGATTTATTCACGAACCGGGTATATCTAGGACCTTGCCATGGCGTAA
>NC_051406.1:9014668-9014842 GCF_015228065.2 Penaeus monodon
TTTAACTGTCAATAACAATTTAAACATCACCGACATGAAATGGAGACAAAGCAGATGATCAGACGCAGAAATCTTTCGCTGAGGGAACAGCTGGCCTTGACCGTGATGAGAGAATGGCAGCGCACAAAGGTCAGGTGATTGCTGAAGCATTTTACAAATCTAATCTGTTTAGTA
>NC_051406.1:9015576-9015737 GCF_015228065.2 Penaeus monodon
CTTCCTTTGCTTAGATTTTACAACGCAAGACCAAACACGTTTTGAAATTTGAAATATATAAGCTTGCCACACAATCCTTCTCGACCCCAATTAGTTTCAAGAACACTACATGACAGAGAGAAAAAAACTATAAAAGAAAAAATGAGATGCGTCATAAACGA
>NC_051406.1:9016506-9016690 GCF_015228065.2 Penaeus monodon
GGGTGGGGGATATATTTCCGATTTGCAATAATGCTTCAACAGGAATCCCGATAAATGCAACAACGAAAAGGGATCGACTAGGAGTGGAAATTTATTACATATTCTTACGGGAACAGAGCTGTGCTGTGTTGGACGTGGGGTTGCGTGTACGTCAGAGGTGGAAGGAGTTGCGTTACTAGTTGAA
>NC_051406.1:9018393-9018656 GCF_015228065.2 Penaeus monodon
CCGCGATATAAATGACGCCATTTGTTACTCCCACAGTCGTCTACATCACCGCGTTCTCGCCACGTGCAGTGACTCGCTTGCGTGCAGAGACATGTGTGTGGGTGTGGGTGGTGGAGTTGTGGGAAAGCTGTTATCATCTGGGATTATTATCGTTTTTTGGTATTTGTGTTAGTATAATTTGTCATCAATTCTTAATTAACATCTGAAACATACTGTAGTTGGTATGAATATCAATAGTTTGACAAAGAAAAAAATATGCACAT
>NC_051406.1:9019472-9019704 GCF_015228065.2 Penaeus monodon
CTCTCTCTGTCTCTCCCCACTTCTCTCTGGTTCTCTGTTTTGAAAATAGAATTATCCAGTTTCCAAGAACCTCGGCCTTAATACAAGATGGGTAGGGCTGAGTTAGCGCACGGTACAGACTCCCCCCTTTGTAAAGTGGCTCAGCACTTAAGGCTTTTATTCAGATTGTATTACTCAGGAATGTCGACCATGTTTAGAGTTATGCGTCGCCGCAGTCTTGGCCATTCGCTTG
>NC_051406.1:9019907-9020300 GCF_015228065.2 Penaeus monodon
GTGTGTTTTGTGAATTCGTTCCCCCTTTTTGTTGCGAAGTTTTAGGAGAACTTCTTTTTTTTTTCTTCCTTTCCTTTTCCTGAGAAATGCCTCTAGTTTTCTCTCTCTTTTTTGTAGATGTTTACGTTTGCTGCGGACAGACAGAGAGGGAGAGTTTGTTAGGATATGTATTTTTGTTTTGTTTTCTCCCCTTGTGTTGCACGGTCCGTAGCTCTTCCTGGACATGCTCTTGCCATCTGCAATAGCTTGCAACTCCTGGTCCCTCGAATCCCCTTTTCCCGGCCCCTTCTTGACGAGAGTTCCGTGGTATTCTTCTCGCTCGCAAAACCACCGTTTGCGTTGTTGAGCATATGACATTAAAAGAAACAAGGTGAGTTTTCAGCGCTGGGGGTG
>NC_051406.1:9020753-9021290 GCF_015228065.2 Penaeus monodon
GCAATAACTTCAAGAAACAGGCAAACTTCATGCACAGAAATGGTTGGTATTATGCTAACAATATATGTCCCTTTGTTCTAAAAAAAAGGTCCTTGAGAACTCTGAAGAGCCCCGGAGGCGTTACCTCACGTAATAAGTGTCTTAGTAAGAAGTGCAGTGTATCATTTATTTGTCTTTCTTTCCTCGTCCAGTTAGTGAAGCTGTAAATGTTTCGCTCCATCAACTAAATCCTCTGCATAAATCTAACCACAATAGAATCACAATATAATTACTTTAAATCTACAACCATTTTATTTCACCACAAAATAAATAAATGAATAAAACAAAGAAGGAAAATAATGGCGATATCAAAACAACGAAATTCGTGAGGGATGCATATCATGGATTTAGTTATTTTGATCACAATTCATCTTCAGCGTCAAGGTCTCTGTTGAATATCTCGGTCAGTTACCTTCAAAATCCACTTTCATTACTGGACAAGGATTAATGCAATCCCCTTGCAAATTCACGATGTCAAATTCAATCCTGTTGGGTTGG
>NC_051406.1:9021602-9021794 GCF_015228065.2 Penaeus monodon
GTAACCCTAAGCGATATTTCTCCTCCAATTGTTTGAACATTTAACAGAAAAAAATCTGGTCTGTTATTTGAGATTCTAAGTCTCGTATCTGTAACATTTATAAGCGATAAGAGATATTTAGTGTAAAGCTGTAATAATCGTTTCAAGGCTTATAGGCAGTCTCGCTATACAAAAGAGAGAGAGAGAAAAAGG
>NC_051406.1:9021817-9022802 GCF_015228065.2 Penaeus monodon
GGAAAAATACTGCATACCTACCCATTCACACACAAAAGCGAGGGTCGAACTTGCATCGTACGACACAAGAAAGTGCCTGTTAATCCTCTATATACAATCATTGTTAGCGGGTGACCCAATTAGCTTATGTTACGCTGCAGTCATTGTACCCTGCAGTCATTATGTTATGCGACTGGGAAGCTGGGCTTAGCATTCTTTTCGCCCCAACTCTTTGAGGTGTTTCTGTTTATTTGCTTGTTGGTATTTTTTCCATGGCTTTCTTTCGACTTTTCTCTTTGTTAATTTCTTCTGGTTCTTGTGTGGAAGGTATTTATTTTGTTTCTTGTGCAATGTGCTTATTCCTGTGATTCTATTCTTCGGTTGAACCTTAGAATGTGCTGAGATTGTTAACAAGAGAGAGAAAAAGGATCCAAATACTATGCAAAATATGCCTGAGAAAATGTGCTGGCGTGATCTCCAAGGAGTAATTTCTTTTATCTATGCTATAGGGTATGTTAATTAGCTGAAATACGAACAAAAATGCGATTTAATTATCCTTCGTACCTAGAGAGGGAAGGTGAACGGACGGTACTACAAACAGTTTATGATTTTAGAATCTAGATAGAAAAAAAACTTTACCCAAAAATCATAATTAGCACAAGATTATGGGAAGTTGTTCGTGATCTTAAAAGATGATTAGAAAATTTAATGAAAGTACTTTCCAGAAAATTAAGTCTTGCTTGTGTGTACATTTGCTACGTACTGTACCAAATCTGGCTGTGTTTATTGATTTCACTTTTGTATACTGAGTTTAATCATTCCTGCACCAGGTCGCTGCAGTTTCAGCCAGGCAGCTTTCACGAAAGATGAAAAAAGATGACTTCGATCAAAATTTATAAATCTGTCGGGTTAAAATGCTGCAAATGTTATGCTCCTTCTGAATGATACAGTTCTGCTTTCTAAATATATATTGCACCATGATCTGTCTCGTTTTCTAGAATTTATC
>NC_051406.1:9023365-9023909 GCF_015228065.2 Penaeus monodon
CCATCCAATAACAAGAATATATTGTGTGATAACTTCATTAGAGCTACATACTGGTATATCATATCGCAATGTATTACACTACTATAGCATGATTCATATGGCGGTGTTGGTTTCGGGGGAGGGGGGGGGTGCTTCAAAAAATAACCCCTATCACAAAACGAAGGAACACCATCTCAAAATTTCTCATATTCATTCTTTCCTGGTCTCTTTGACTATAGTTTTTTTTTTTTTTTTGCATTACATTTAATCTTACGAAATGGTATATGTCTTTCAGTTCGAATCTTTGAGAAATAATGTTAGATGACTGATGCGAAATTTGCACGAGAGAGAATTGAAGATCAGTATTTTGAATGATTTTTTACGCTTTTCTCCTCTTTCTTCCATTAACAAATCCTTTTATTTCGCAGATAACTATAAATCTCACAAGATAAGGTAATCCCAAACCGCCATGATCTTCAAGAGAAAAAAAATCGAGGTTGAAAATTAAACGGAAAATGAAAGTTAAAGAAGAAGAAAAAAATGAATTGAAGTTGATAAAGATGGG
>NC_051406.1:9023936-9024734 GCF_015228065.2 Penaeus monodon
AAATGAGGTTAATGAAAGAGAAGAAGTTGAAATTGATACGAAAGAGGAAATAACGGAGTTGATAAAACAGAAAAAATAAGTTGATGAAAGAGAAAAGAAAGAAAGTTGATAAAAAAGGAAAAAAAAAATCCTATCACCCCTTCTACCCATCACCTCTCGCACGTTTTTAAATCACGACCTTCGTTATCATTGGCTGCATCGAACACACGGCCACTCTCTCCCCTCTAGTCATTTAGTCTCCCCTCCCTCTCCCTCAGTCCCCCAACCCTATCACCTTCTACCCACCCCATCACACTCTGCTCCCTCCCCCCCCCCCACCCCCCTCTCTCTCCTCCCCACGACCCACCCCCCTCTCCTCCCTCCCCACGACCCATCCTCCTCTCCTCCCTCCCCTAACCCATCAACCTCCACCGCACACCCTTTTATCCCTCTCCCCTCTACCTCCCCCCCCAAAAAAAATCTTTCTCACCCCCCCCACGCCTCCATCACCGTATCCCCCCTCCCCTCCCTCCCCCCTCCCCTTGAACCCTTCATCCCTTCCCCCTAAAACCCCTGCCTCTTCGCATACAGATGACTTTATCATCGGTACTCCCCAGTTCCTCCAACCTAATTAGGTGACAGGTCCCTGGACTCCAAATGCGAAAGAACTTAATTAGCATAGACTAATCATGCTGAGACGAAGGTACATCTCGACTTTTCTTGACGTCTGTCGTCTTTATTTGGTCTTTTAGCCCTCACTCTCACTTTTACTGTTTATATGTCACTATCTTCTTTTTACATACATATATTTACAGAACC
>NC_051406.1:9024959-9025675 GCF_015228065.2 Penaeus monodon
CATACATATTACTATCATATTTTTAAAATACTATTTGAATAACATATATACCAAAAGTATATACTAGCTCAACCCCCTCGGAGGAAACAAAAATCTGCTCAGTGAAAATAGTAAAAAAAATTCATTTCTTGAAATTTTAGCCTTTTACCAAAATATTTCTCTACGTTTTTCATCCTCTTATCCCTGGGTTCAAATACTTAAATGCATATGGCTAAAACACTCAAAAGACTACTTTATTTATAAAGGGCCTTAAGGAACGTTACCAGGCAGAAATTTTCTTTCGGAACCTGAACAATTGCCAACTGGGAAACATTATCTCTTTTGATCAAAAAGTTATTTCTGGAACTATATCCTCGCACGCGATTATTATTCCGTTATTTCCCTTATCTACAGATCCATCAGAGTTTCACAGGGGAAATTTCAACTAGATACATTTTTTTGTTTCCAAGGGTTTTACGTAATACGGGGGCATTCAAATTTTAGCCTTGGAAAAAAATTTAAAACCCCTGTAACTCATTTTTGCTTTTTCTAATTATTTCTGTTCAAGTTTTCCTGAGAAAGGGCAGTTTTTTTCCCCCACCTATCCTGCGCAGCCTTCTAGCCTAGGGCATCCTGCCTATGTTTTTCCCCATATAAAGTTTTCCGGGGGTAAAATTTTCGTCCCCGGGGTCACAGGGACTGAATTAAAGGAACTAGTCCAGCCAGCCAATGGGAAT
>NC_051406.1:9030917-9031565 GCF_015228065.2 Penaeus monodon
ACTTATAAATTAGATAATTCGAAATAGAATATCAAACATGAACGGAGTCCGTCACTCCAACAGCTCGTTCTGGAAGCTTCTAGCACGAAGCAAAGAGAGCGAGGTAGATGTTCCAGTCACAAAATATCATATAAAGTAAAAATTTTCCATGAATGTTTCAGCAGATGCTCTGGTTCAAAGTCTTATAAATGTGAACCTACTCATTCTCTCTACTGTTATGGGAAAACTGATTATGAAGGAGAATAAGACTTGCATTCGAAAGATCGATAGGTTTCTCGTGGAAGGTGAGAGAGTGTCACTTTTTCCTCCTGCTTTGCTCGTGATCAGGTGTGTGGGCTTCATTTCATCAAATGGATGGCTGATTATGAAGGTAAAAACTCAGTTTCTTGTAACAGAGAGCGTTAAAATTGTAATGTGATAGAAGTAGTGTAGTTAAGGCCTTAATTGGAAAAGTTAGAGATCAAATGTGACTTTTTCTTCTGTCTTCTGATCCGGAACCGACTTGACACCATAACCACATCATGAATCCATAAAAGAAATAAAATGAGAAAATAAAGAAAAGATGGTAACTAGCTCAGGACTCCGATTCGCCAAACAATAAAGTGCTGGTAGAGGAAGCAACTTTTCAGTAAAACAATAAAAATATCA
>NC_051406.1:9031726-9032374 GCF_015228065.2 Penaeus monodon
TGATATTTTTATTGTTTTACTGAAAAGTTGCTTCCTCTACCAGCACTTTATTGTTTGGCGAATCGGAGTCCTGAGCTAGTTACCATCTTTTCTTTATTTTCTCATTTTATTTCTTTTATGGATTCATGATGTGGTTATGGTGTCAAGTCGGTTCCGGATCAGAAGACAGAAGAAAAAGTCACATTTGATCTCTAACTTTTCCAATTAAGGCCTTAACTACACTACTTCTATCACATTACAATTTTAACGCTCTCTGTTACAAGAAACTGAGTTTTTACCTTCATAATCAGCCATCCATTTGATGAAATGAAGCCCACACACCTGATCACGAGCAAAGCAGGAGGAAAAAGTGACACTCTCTCACCTTCCACGAGAAACCTATCGATCTTTCGAATGCAAGTCTTATTCTCCTTCATAATCAGTTTTCCCATAACAGTAGAGAGAATGAGTAGGTTCACATTTATAAGACTTTGAACCAGAGCATCTGCTGAAACATTCATGGAAAATTTTTACTTTATATGATATTTTGTGACTGGAACATCTACCTCGCTCTCTTTGCTTCGTGCTAGAAGCTTCCAGAACGAGCTGTTGGAGTGACGGACTCCGTTCATGTTTGATATTCTATTTCGAATTATCTAATTTATAAGT
>NC_051406.1:9037257-9037905 GCF_015228065.2 Penaeus monodon
CTATTTGGCTGGCTGCGAGCTAGTTCCTTATACATTCAGTCGCCTGTGACCCAGGGGAGCGAAAACTTTGACCCCAGGGAAAACTTTATATGCGGAATAACATAGGCAGGATGACCTCAGGCTAGAAGGCTGCTGCAGAGAGTAGGTGGGGGAAAAAACTGCCCTCTTCTCAGGAAAACTTTGAACAGAAATAATTAGTAAAGCTCAAACTGAGTTTACAGAGGTTTAATTTTTCCAGTGCTAAAATTTGATATGCCTCCGTATTACGTAGAACCTTGGAACAAAACAATGTATCTAGTTGAAACTTCACTGCTGAAACTCTGATGGATCTGTAGATAAGGGAAATACACGGAATATATAATCTGCGTGCGAGGATATAGTTCCAGAAATATACTTTTTGATCAAAAGAGATAATGTTTCCAGTTTGTGCAATTGTTCAGGTTCTCGAAAGCAAATTTCTGCCTGGTAACGTTCCTTTAACTGGCCTTATAAATAAAGCTAGTCGTTTGAGTGTGTTAGTTCCATATGCATTTAAGTCATTTGTAACCCTAGGGACTATAGATGAGATGAAAAACGTAGAGAATATAGTTTGTGTAAAAGGCTATAATTCAAGAAATGTAATTTTTTGTTACTATTTTCACTGAGCAG
>NC_051406.1:9038328-9038527 GCF_015228065.2 Penaeus monodon
AATAAAGACGACAGACGTCAAGAAAAGTCGAGATGTACCTTCGTCTCAGCATGATTAGTCTATGCTAATTAAGTTCTTTCGCATTTGGAGTCCAGGGACCTGTCACCTAATTAGGTTGGAGGAACTGGGGAGTACCGATGATAAAGTCATCTGTATGCGAAGAGGCAGGGGTTTTAGGGGGAAGGGATGAAGGGTTCAA
>NC_051406.1:9038554-9039042 GCF_015228065.2 Penaeus monodon
ATACGGTGATGGAGGCGTGGGGGGTGAGAAAGATTTTTTTTGGGGGGGGAGGTAGAGGGGAGAGGGATAAAGGGTGCGGTGGAGGTTGATGGGTTAGGGGAGGGAGGAGAGGAGGATGGGTCGTGGGGAGGGAGGAGAGGGGGGTGGGTCGTGGGGAGGGAGGAGAGGGGGGTGGGGAGGGGGGAGGGAGCAGAGTGTGATGGGGTGGGTAGAAGGTGATAGGGTTGGGGGACTGAGGGAGAGGGAGGGGAGACTAAATGACTAGAGGGGAGAGAGTGGCCGTGTGTTCGATGCAGCCAACTGATAACGAAGGTCGTGATTTAAAACGTGCGAGAGGTGATGGGTAGAAGGGGTGATAGGATTTTTTTTTTCCTTTTTTATCAACCTTTCTTTCTTTTCTCTTTTCATCAACTTATTTTTTCTGTTTTATCAACTCCGTTATTTCCTCTTTCGTATCAATTTCAACTTTCTTCTCTTTCATTAACCTC
>NC_051406.1:9039070-9039617 GCF_015228065.2 Penaeus monodon
AAATCCCATCTTTATCAACTTCAATTCATTTTTTTCTTCTTCTTTAACTTTCATTTTCCGTTTAATTTTCAACCTCGATTTTTTTTCTCTTGAAGATCATGGCGGTTTGGGATTACCTTATCTTGTGAGATTTATAGTTATCTGCGAAATAAAAGGATTTTGTTAATGGAAGAAAGGAGAAAAGCGTAAAAATCATTCAAAATACTGATCTTCAATTCTCTCTCGTGCAAATTTCGCATCAGTCATCTAACATTATTTCTCAAAGATTCGAACTGAAAGACATATACCATTTCGTTAAGATTAAATGTAATGCAAAAAAAAAAAAAACTATAGTCAAAGAGACCAGGAAAGAATGAATATGAGAAATTTTGAGATGGTGTTCCTTCGTTTTGTTGATAGGGTGTTATTTTTTGAAGCACCCCCCCCCTCCCCCGAAACCAACACCGCCATATGAATCATGCTATAGTAGTGTAATACATTGCGATATGATATACCAGTATGTAGCTCTAATGAAGTTATCACACAATATATTCTTGTTATTGGATGG
>NC_051406.1:9040723-9040798 GCF_015228065.2 Penaeus monodon
GATGATTCTTCCGTATACTTCCATATATACAGAATTACAGAGAAATTTATCATGCCTCACTGCTACTCAGTCATC
>NC_051406.1:9040881-9041131 GCF_015228065.2 Penaeus monodon
TGCTTTATTGTCTGTGTACTTTATAAAGGTTAACGAAATTAGAGACCAATTTTGTTATCAATTTCTAACCCGAGGTTATATATTTGTAGCAACGTAAATATGTGAACAAATTTTCTAGTACCCAGCTGTAATGAAGAGACAGAGACTAGGCGTAAAACATCTACTTTAACTGGCTCTCTATCAGCACATCTTTTTAATAGTAATTTTAGAAGTAGAAAGAGAGTGAGTGATATATAAGAATATATACGTG
>NC_051406.1:9043024-9043116 GCF_015228065.2 Penaeus monodon
AACAGCTTCCTAGTCCAAACACGGAACAAAGGGCGCCGAGTCCTACCCCCCCCCCCCGAGCCAAGTTTTCTCCCCCCCCAGCCAAGTGGTCT
>NC_051406.1:9043587-9043750 GCF_015228065.2 Penaeus monodon
GAACGGCCACTGCCTTTCGCGCCCCTCATCCAATCTTTCTAAACACCGATTCGAACGCGGTGGCACCAGGGCCGGGGAAGAGGTCGGCACTTCCTCCCTTCGGACGTCGTTTCTCGGGCAGCCTACGTGTTCCTCTTCGCTCCGGGTCTTCGGGGCTCAGGGC
>NC_051406.1:9044159-9044823 GCF_015228065.2 Penaeus monodon
CCTTTCCCTCCCTTATTCTTCCCCACTCTTTCACTCTCTCCTCTCATTCTTCTCTTCCCGCTTCTTCTTCCGCATTTGCATTATGATTTGTCGCCACGAGATCAGCGGAACGAATGGGCGTCCGCGGCATGCGACGGGATTTACGTGGAGGGAAAGAGTTTAATAACAAGTGGAAATCAAGACTAATGTGTGTTTGCGCAGAAGCGGAAAAAGGGGAAGAAAGGAAGGGGTGTCTTCTTTATTTCTTGTTTTTATCTTCGTTGTGTGTCTGTGTATTCGTTTTTCAGGTCATTCGTTTGTTTGATTCTTTACTCTTTTTTATCGATTTTTTTTTTCAATTAATTATTATTATTTTTTTTTTATCTTTTGAGGAAATTGGGATATTATTTGTTTTTTTGGATTTTTTTTTCTTTTCCTTTTTTATTATTTTTCATCAAAGGAAAGGTAACTTTAGGTGAAAATGTTACTTGATTATTTTGATGGTGAAATGAGGTTTATATTGACGGCTATTAATTTCTATCACTGTTATGATAATTGATGATAGAGTTAATTCTAAAATGTCACATTGAACGCTGCCAGATTTTGTTTATAATGTCAGGCGAAATGATTAATATCACACTTACTATTTCATCCCCATTCTGCTTTCCTGCATTTATGCTCGAAA
>NC_051406.1:9045271-9045378 GCF_015228065.2 Penaeus monodon
CCCCCCGTCTATCAAAAGGATCGACGGAAATCCTCTACCCGGGCCTCATGGGACTTTTCTGTTTTGTGTGGTTCGGAAGGCCTGCGTCGTGCAGCTTTTCTAATCAA
>NC_051406.1:9048561-9048675 GCF_015228065.2 Penaeus monodon
AACTGGTAGGGGGAATATTTGAAAAAAAAAGAGAAAAGGGTAAAATATATGGGCGAAGGACTGATAATAAAATGAATGAATAAACATAACGGAAAGAGAGGGAAAAATCCGGAT
>NC_051406.1:9048725-9048873 GCF_015228065.2 Penaeus monodon
GTACTTACACAGAGACCAAAACAGCAGCATTCTCTGCGCCCCCCCCCCCCACCACCTTCAAAAAAGGTTGACCTTCCTGCGTTTTATGGTTGGCTGTAATACTAAGGCCACAAATCTGGTTGGCTGTGCCGGGCTATATGGCTATCGT
>NC_051406.1:9049468-9050052 GCF_015228065.2 Penaeus monodon
CCTCCCTTGGCCTTTCCTCTAAAGCTGTTTGCGGAATGGCTGACTTACCGAGTGAGCGCCACTAAAGTTAATTGAAGTGTTGAGAGCGCACCCCCTCCCCCCTACGAGATATTAAGGGTATGCTGAGGACGTCGGCAGCTTTAGGAGGCCGATAGGATAGATACATGACATCCTTAAGGATCTGTTGGTCTGGTCGTATCTCAGATAAACTTTCCGTTCTGTGTGATGAGGATTATAAAGTCCACTGTATGCTCCATGGAGATAAGCGCACTTAAGGTTGAAGTGCCCGTGTGTAGCGAAGGCGAAATGACCCATAAAACAGGTAGTCGGCTCGACCACATGTTGAGATCCCGGCGCCCATCACGCACGCGGCGATGAGGCAGGAATCTGGGAGTGTTTGAAGGGCGTTCACGAGGCGGGGAAGTGCCATGGGAGTGCCATGGAAGTGCATGGCGCGGAGGGAAGGGGGCGGGGGAAGGGGCGGGGGGACGGGCGGAGGGAGGGTGTGCGGATGGGGCCTTGGGGGCGGAGTTAGGGCCTTTCGTTCGTAAAAATGGGGATGGATTTTTTCATATCGGACATAA
>NC_051406.1:9051034-9051323 GCF_015228065.2 Penaeus monodon
CCACACACAGAGCCACCACTGGGAACTGTAACTTGATTCTTCTTGCCAAAGCCACACAGGTAATTCTAGTACCTGCATCCTTACCTCTGAGACAAGAGCTACCTGATGCAGTAAGATTATCACTTCGCAGAATCAATACCGCGGCAGATAATAGCAAAAGTTTCACTGTTTCAAGGCCAAGATGAAAGCAATTATCTCCGATCATTGATTCGTCCCCTTCCCCTTTATCTCTAAAAGCGTGTGTACGTTCAAGGTTAATTGCGAGATAGGGATTTTTTTTTTTTTTTAT
>NC_051406.1:9051394-9051668 GCF_015228065.2 Penaeus monodon
ATATTAGCCGGAAGTTTCTTCTTGCCAATTCTGCCTTTCGTCTAATCAAGCATGAATGAAGATCTAGTTAAAAAAAAAAAAAGACTTTTCTTATATTTTATCTTTATGGCAAGATACTCGTTTTTCTTTTAAAGATTTATACATTCATGGGGTTTTGGACTTTTCCCCCTTATAGAATAAATGATTTAGACAAAGTCAATATATTCATACCAATCCGTACACAGACATCGAAAGGGCATCGCGTTTTCATTACTTGAAGTCGTTAATCACCATC
>NC_051406.1:9051697-9051871 GCF_015228065.2 Penaeus monodon
TCTTTATCTTGACATGTCTGTTTACAATGAATTTCCATATCGTATTTTGCTTTGCTTCTAATTTATTACCTTATTCTTTAAAATTTTAGGTGCCACGCCCAGGGTATTTAAAAAAGGGAAATAATATAGTTGTCAAATTTTAAATACCTTTGGTGAAAAGAGAGGATTATTTTT
>NC_051406.1:9051963-9052092 GCF_015228065.2 Penaeus monodon
GTTTTATTACACCCGAAGTATGTATATGCAGTGCTATCTTTATGGAGGTCTCCAGTTCATTTCCCTCTGTCTTTCTGTGTGTCTAAAAACACCTACATATTGACAAGGATGACGAATTAGCGAGAATCT
>NC_051406.1:9052137-9052383 GCF_015228065.2 Penaeus monodon
GTTATGTTATGATCAAACAAAGTTTTGATCAGACAAAATCGAAACTGGCAACTTGAATTCTGAAATCTGCGTGTGTAATCTTTAAGGTTCGATGATCCACTCAAACACTTTTTTCGGCCTAATCAACTGTGGTAAAAAAATGATGATATATTCCATCAAAAGCATTTGAAAGCAATGATTCCTTTATGTCTACATGTTTCACTTGTTTATTCACTTATTTAATAGATGTTTATTAACGTCCCTTAT
>NC_051406.1:9053249-9053452 GCF_015228065.2 Penaeus monodon
GTATAACTTATTACATGTGATGAATATCATAGTTTAGAAATTCAGTGCTTATTGCACAGTCATTTGTCAGTATAACCAATTAATTTATAAACATATCTATATGACAGTATGATTATGATAGCAACATATTTATTTATTTTTGATGCGCCTTCTTTCCGTAAGCATGAAAGGTGGATATTTTAAACACTTATCAATTAAACACT
>NC_051406.1:9053886-9054646 GCF_015228065.2 Penaeus monodon
CGGAATCTTTTAAGAACGTTCTACCGGACGCTAACAGAAAGATGAAATACCGTATTGGCAAAACACGAGTTATAAAATCAATTTGAATAGAGTAAAAATCAGATTTAAAAGCTATTTAGAGGTTATTTTCGGTGTAGAGCCTCTAGTCAACTCCGGTCCTCCTCCAAACTGGCCCTCTCTTCCTTTTAACGCTAATTTTGGAGGTATATAATAATGTAGGGGTAAATGGAATGTTACGAAAGCTAATGTTGTTACTGTAGACTGATTTAGTATACCAATAACCAGCCGAACCTCCGCTCTCTTCCTGTTCAGAGTGGAAAACTGAGGACGTTGGTTAAAATCACCCAGCCCGCTATGTTTGCTCGTGCCCAGAGAACTGACAGGAAATCGGTGAGTCGTGTTTCAGACTGAGACTCGTCAAAGGTGACAGTTCCGCGAGTCAAATAACGTATTGACTGTGATAAAGAAGAGTCAGTGATGCATTAGGGTGAAAAAAAGTGTTGGCAAGAGACAGAACTGTTTCAAACTGTAGCGAATTACTTATTTATCTTATTTTGTATAGTTTCATGTTCTTGTTTGATAAAGGGTAGGCATATTTCCTGTCCAGAATTAACCAGCAATCAGTAAGAGGGTTAAGCTAAATTGAAATTATAAACATCGGGGGAAAGTAACGTATTCTGATATCATGAAATAATGAACAGTAAACCCCAAAGACTAAAGAAAACGGAAAATCAATGAAGGGGAACCTAAAGTAGCAATC
>NC_051406.1:9054690-9054766 GCF_015228065.2 Penaeus monodon
ATCTTCTAAGAGACCCAGGGAGAATTAATCACAGGGTTAACCTGGAAGATATCAACGCCCGCTATATGTTAATGTA
>NC_051406.1:9054855-9054956 GCF_015228065.2 Penaeus monodon
ATATACCCATTCTATATGATGTAAATAACACAATTAACATGGTGTAATTAATGTAATTGCTCCGGGGTCTTGAATAGTAAACTGACTGCAACTGCAACTAG
>NC_051406.1:9055002-9055111 GCF_015228065.2 Penaeus monodon
CTGTACTCATCTGTTCCACTATATTTGGGCATTTTGCGTATTTATGTAATAACAAAATAAAGATATGGCTGTTATGAATTATTTTTAAAATAAAAATGGAATATGGGTG
>NC_051406.1:9055141-9055512 GCF_015228065.2 Penaeus monodon
TTACCATTCCTTGACTATTTTTCGACAGTCGCGGGTACGTATTGTGGTGAGTGTGATCTTGGCGATAGACCTTTTTTTTTTAGTCAATATAGTGGAAATAGGGTGAAACTTATTGGCATTTGCATAAGTGACGGTGTATTAAGCGAATCTGTTTATTGTGCGATGTCTGGAAATAAAAACAGAATTGATTTAAATACCAAATAATTCAGATGTGATCGAACAGCTAAACTAAAGGGTAAAACCGGTCTGCGACTAAAAGGATATTGTTTTAAGATTATTGTATTGAGACAACGGCGGTCCAGGGCTAGACGAAAACAACTTGCTTGCACACACACACAGGCACAAGCATACGCACTTTGAAAAGCTGTGAC
>NC_051406.1:9055602-9055971 GCF_015228065.2 Penaeus monodon
TGCGAGGCAGAAATACTAAGAATAAATCATAATAAAATTATAAAGAAAATACTGCTAGTCTAGTATTATTTAAACATCAATTAAATTAATTCATATTCCTTATAATACTTTATAGCATTTCTTAAGACAATTAAGTTCAGTAACTAAAGACTAGATACTTTTTATCAAATGAAAATGAAACGAAACCAAAACTAGATAACTAAAATAAAGCTTCACATACAAATATCAGAACAGTGTAGGAATGACACGTACTTATATCACATAATTCCAAGTTATATATGACATAAAAGACACAATTTTGTTATTAACATATGCGCAAACATCTGAACAAAACATTAATACCAAAAATAGTTGACTTACAGTGCGGTC
>NC_051406.1:9057052-9057772 GCF_015228065.2 Penaeus monodon
ATGATTACCTGCACAAAGTCCAAAATCTAAATCGAGCTTTCCCAAGGCAGCCTCTGTAATGATTTTCGATACTCACATCTCACCCGTGCGTGTGTGTGTAACCATAACACCCGGCTGCAGTGGCCAAGACCAAAGGCATTGCCAGTCGCGTCCAAGGGGAAAATTCAATCTCAGGGACACTCTGATTCTGTTATTAAGTGTGTAGGTGAGCAGTGGGCGCAGATCCCTTTTTTGTTGTTGATATTATTGTCTTGTGTAAATTTTTTTTTATGCGTGTGGGAGGGGGAGATAGAGGGAGTAGAGGGAAAGAGAGAGCGAGAGAAATACAAAACTGGTTTGGTCTGGTATTGTTATTGTTGTCGACAATCTGTGGGGGTGTTTTGACTGACTTCTTTGTTGCGAAATGCATATAGGACGAAGCCAAGAAAATGTGATGAAATAAATGGCAATATTTAAAAAGAAATATCTTTATCATTAGGAAGACCGGAATCCATCGATTTTGTCTGCGCAATAATTCACAGAACTGTTTCTTTATTCCCCTCTTAGCTTTATGCTGTTGTTGGGGAGAGACGAATATAGATCAAAGAGACAGGTAAAGAGAGTAGGATGAAATCCGTCATTTCAGAGGTCTGATTTTATCGTTTTCCGTGACTAAGCTGGCTGAGGGAATTACTTGCTCTATTCTTTCTAGATATTGCAAAGTAAAACAAAATATATCAT
>NC_051406.1:9058228-9058390 GCF_015228065.2 Penaeus monodon
TAATACGTACCGTAGGGAATCTGCTTTAAAGCAGTTTAAAAGTCTGCAGTTCTGCCCTGCAGTTACGAGTAGACACACTAAATAACCTTACCAATTCCAGAACTGCAGAGAATTCCCAGTAGATTTCCTTTACGAAACGAAGAATTCACATTCATGCATCAT
>NC_051406.1:9058708-9058963 GCF_015228065.2 Penaeus monodon
GACCTCCCGCTACGACGTAGACACCAACAGGAGCGTTTATTGCAGTAACCCGATGAGATTACGATCGCTGGAGTTGATTCGGGAACTCTTAAAGGCCGAGATTAAAGGACTTTAATGCGAGAGTTATCATCAATCTCATTGGTTTACGAGGATTTCTCCCAGTCGCATCTCAGGGGGGCGGATGACAGCGCCCGCCCGTAAATGCTGTGGTCGCTTGTCCTTGTGGATTTCTGGAAAGGGGGTCAAGGGGCAGTG
>NC_051406.1:9059014-9059089 GCF_015228065.2 Penaeus monodon
GATCTTGATCATTGGCTTTTATTTTCTTTTGGAAAGGAGGGTTATGAGGGTTTTAATGATAGTGACAAATCTAAT
>NC_051406.1:9059319-9059568 GCF_015228065.2 Penaeus monodon
GATTTATATAAGCAATATAATGGATATCCGCTCGGATGCCCCGAAATATGGGAACTAAAACTCCATATTCCATAATTCCTCTTATTCCTAAAATAAAGAATACTGATAAGGACAAAACCTGAGAAGAAATAGCCAAGTAAATAAAGCCAAACAAATTTAATCGGTAGATGGCAGCCATCTTTAGATCTTGCACAAGCACCGAGGCTCAAGGCAATAATGAGAGTGAATCCGTTACAATATTGAAGACCT
>NC_051406.1:9061049-9061257 GCF_015228065.2 Penaeus monodon
ATAGTACTACTACTGAATTTTCGTGCATGATTTATGGTGGCAGGACAACAGTAAGGGTAGAGACAGGTTTATTTTCGCATCACTAGGCTTTAATTACAATAAGGAGTAATATACAACAAAACCAGTAGTAAATTAGCCGCATATCCGAATGATTCACATACTAAGTTTGCTTGATGACATCAATAAAAAAAACAAAAAAACACACATT
>NC_051406.1:9061308-9061395 GCF_015228065.2 Penaeus monodon
TGATACCATAGCTGTAAAGCAATCAATAAAGACACAAAAAAGTTGTGGATATTAAGGCAGATGCTAAAAAAAATCCAGCAAAGATGT
>NC_051406.1:9061528-9061890 GCF_015228065.2 Penaeus monodon
GAAATACCTGATGGATTTAGGCCTGACATGAATTGTTACACGTGTCATTACCTTGTGAAGCTATTGATAACTTGGAAAAAAGAAATAAATGAGACAGACACTGAGATATTAAAAAGAAGAGTACATCCACTGTACCTGACAGCCAAAGCATGAATTAGAATGCCATAATAGAAATAAGTGGAAATATCTGTACTAGCGTTTCCTGGGGGAAACTACCCTATGGAGGTAAGAAAGAAAAGCTGTACAAGGCAGAGGTAAATCTATGGTAATGTAATGGGCTTATCCGGTTTTCCCAGAAGGCATGTTGGTTGGCTTTGCAAATCAACAGCGGTCTAAAGGATAATGTTTCTAGTGTTTTGTTT
>NC_051406.1:9062269-9062409 GCF_015228065.2 Penaeus monodon
GTAATACAGTCAGGTAGACATGGATATGTACTCAGATGGAATGATTGCCGTAACTGTGATTAAAAAAAAATCATTAAATCATAAAAAAAAGAAGATTATATTGTTTCCTAACCTATACAACTTGGAAGGTAAAAAAAAAT
>NC_051406.1:9063190-9063950 GCF_015228065.2 Penaeus monodon
TTAACAGTAATGTTTACATGTACGCTATTTTTACAGGAACTAATGACGTGAATATATAGATGAATACATGAAAACTATCTGAATAGATACATACGTTTATCATCCTGCATTATGGGAGTAATCTTCATGAGAGCGAATTATGGTGAATGGGTGTTTGTGTGTTTGCAAGCGGGCACGTGACTGTGTACCGCCATAGTATAACAGTTCATAAGGGATAAGAAGAGAGAGGAAAATGGAAAGGATGGAAAGAAAGAATGAAAGAAAAATTGAAGATGAAGAAAAAAAGAAAATATTCACCGTAGTACCATATGAACAATATAAATATGATTACTTTTAAAAGAACAAAGAAAAAGAAAAATTGTCGGTTCAAAAGCAACTATAACTGACATTTCAGTGGGAGAATATTGGCAGGTTCCCAGCGCAAAACGAGTGAGGGAGACGAACGTAAAATGAATAGCAATAAAAAGAAAACAAAAGAGATAAATAACAAAAGGATAAAAAAATAGCGACTCCATTAAAGTTTGACGTTCGCTCTCACGTTAAATGGAAGCTGACTGTTCCTAGCTTTTGATGTATCGCATGAGGGGTATTTGGTTCGGGATATGCCTTGATTATCTGCTGTTTTTGCTTTTTTTGTTGTTTTTGATACTGTTGTTGTCGATACTGTTGTTGGGACTGTTACTGTTGCTGTTGCTACAGTTGTTTTTCCTGCTGGTGTTAGTTCTGTTGTTATTGTTGCTGTTGGTACTACTGTTATTCC
>NC_051406.1:9064102-9064315 GCF_015228065.2 Penaeus monodon
TGGGTTGAGTTTTCATTTCGTTTTTGAGTAAAGGGGTCTCTTAATATTCATTAACCTAAATGTAATCACCATCAGTATAGTTGTTTAATAACTGAAGTGTTATCTGATAAACAAATCTTACGAAATTAATGTTGATAATAACAACAGCGGCATTTACAGCGAAAAAAAAAAAAAAAACTGTGGAAATATTATATCACAAAACGATGACAATGT
>NC_051406.1:9065483-9065670 GCF_015228065.2 Penaeus monodon
GGCTGAAAAAAGTATCAGAAAAAGCAAGCATAGACCGTTGCCGATATTATTATTTTTCGAATTGTGTTAGTGCGACAGAATTCATAACTGACAGCTAGACAGTAGACTATTGACGTTATCTCATGGATAAACGAATGAGGGAAATAATAGGAAAAAATTACCAATACTGCCAATGTTATGGGGAAGA
>NC_051406.1:9068331-9069381 GCF_015228065.2 Penaeus monodon
TACATACACACACAGATTTGTACAGATACATCACATTAAACGGTATTGCATAGATGAACTCTCACAGCAGTTTTCAATATGCCATTCCACTAATCTCACCTTAATCACTGCAAAATTTACTCGCCTTATCATAAAAAGTATATTACTCAGAGTCATATAAGGAAAGAGCTTGTATGAGATCTAGTTTGATGGAATTTAAATAAATATAATTTCGATTTCCACCAGTCTTGTATTCCTTTAAATAATTCTTCCCTTTTTAAGTAATATGGATAATGAAGAGAAGTGATATTGAAGAAGTTAGGGGTTACACCACTGGTGAAGATGTGAAAAAGCACTGATAGTGATCGAAAGGATTCCATGTATGATAGAATTGTATTGTATTGTTACTAAATAGTGCTGTGAATATTTTATAGCGAATGAAATGTTAGAGAAAATGTGAAATCAATAAGCTTTGATGGTAAAAATGTAGATGGAAAGTCTGTAATGATGTTTTCCATAAATTCTAACATTGAAGATGAAAGAACATCGTTAAAGATGCAGTAAATATGCTCTGAGAGTGAAATGATAAAGGAACATCATTAATGAACATGTAGTGAAAATGAAGGTAAAACTTGTCTAACGAAGATGTAAATAAATGCTTATAGTGAAGACGAAGGAACATGGTTATAGATGTCGTAAATAGCTTTTGATAGTGAAACTGAAGGGGAGTGACGATAGCTGGCTCCAGGGTACAAATGTCTGGATCAATGTCGTTAATGAAAATGTTGAGAATGAGCTGTGGCAGTAAACACTGACAAAGAGAGAGAGAGATAAAAAAAACATCGTTACTGAAGATGTTGCGGATAAGCGGTGATAGTGGAGTATAGCACATCTCGATATTAAGCTTAAAGCTGATCGCACAGCCTTGAATCGGAGACTTTCTGGAATACATTGACCATGCCAGTACTGAGCTACGAGTCAGCACCGCCAGTTAGGTGCCTGTTCTAGATATTTATTTTTTTCTTGATCCAATTTCTTTTCTATTTTGCCTACCCCTCCCTCCCTCCCTCC
>NC_051406.1:9069536-9069740 GCF_015228065.2 Penaeus monodon
GGTTTCTCTGTCTATCTTTCTGATAGTCATTTCCTTGACTCTTTTCTGTTAAAATAATTTGACTGATTTTTCGTTCCCGATTTTCTTCACTTCTATAACTAGATAGCATTGGAAAAGCCCGTATTCATATTCCAGACATATTCTTAGTTATCATAGATGGTGTTAGGAGACAAGAAATATTTTCGTCACTGAAATCTAAAGCAG
>NC_051406.1:9070082-9070461 GCF_015228065.2 Penaeus monodon
CCTTAACACTTATTGTTAAACTGGCATGTACAATTCACAATACGATTAGCCAATCTTCCCTCCGAGACAATATAACTATTCATTCGTAAGTAATTGATTTCCTATTCAGTTAGTCAGTTCACGGCTACGATCAGTGAGCTTCAGAATATCAGTCAGACAACTATCGTTTGCGGTTGCATAACTAGTAACGGCTTGGTTTCAAGTCTATTTTGGGCTGAAGTTTGATCAACTTTGTAAAGAAATTAAGGGAGTTAAAACGCCTGGAATTAAACAAATTAAATTGTTTTTTAAAGAAAGATAAATTGGCTGGAAATTGTTATAGAAGAATTTATAGAAGAATTTCTTTCATATTGATTATAGACACGTGATCAGCAACTAC
>NC_051406.1:9070485-9070699 GCF_015228065.2 Penaeus monodon
AATAAACATGGCCACGGGAAAATGTTTGCCAGACATATTTCATATTAATTTACTTATTTGCTTCTCTTTGATGATGCGAATACGCACTTAGAAGTATAATATAAAAATAACACCGATGCATTTCAATTAATTTTCGCCATCAACCTGATAATTATGAAATCATTATCGCCATCAGACTGTCTTCAGTCAATAATCTGCCGTGACTGTTTTTTTT
>NC_051406.1:9071898-9072051 GCF_015228065.2 Penaeus monodon
AGAAAAGATTAAACCGAAAAGGAAAGATAGAGAGCAAGCAAATATCACCCTTAACCGACGAGAACAAAAGACCCGAAGGTTTAGTAAGGTCAAAGAAGAAAAGAAAATCCGACGTATGCAAAGTCGCTCGCTCGTACATAAGGCGGAAGACGT
>NC_051406.1:9072887-9073739 GCF_015228065.2 Penaeus monodon
CCTCTCCCCCCCTTCAAAAAATGCACCAAAAAGATTTTCTAAACAACCAGTAAAAGAGACGATAAAAGAGGAGGAATAAAGAGAGGACCGGGACACTGGACAGTTCCCTTACCCCCCTTTCTCTCCATCGCCCCCCCCTCCTATCCCCTTTACCCTACCCTCTCCCCTGCCCTCCCTCCGCTATCTACTGCCCTCTCCCCCCCTTCCATGCCTTCTCCTCTTCCTCCTCTCCTCCTCCCTCTCTCTAGTAACCCCCTCCTCCCTCCCCGTTATCCTCTGTACTCTCCCCTCTCTTCCCTCCCGTCTCCCTCCCTCCCTCCCTCAGTCTCCTATCCCCCAACTCCCTCATCTCCCCCTTCCTTCTCTTATCCCACTTCCTCCTTCCTTCCTCTTCTCCATCCCTTCCTCTTCTCCTTCTTCCCCTCCTCTCCCCCTTCCTCCTCCTCCCCCTCTTCCTCCTCTCCCCCTTCCCCTCTTCTCCCCCTTCCTCCTCCTCCCTCTTCCTCTCCTCCCTCTCTTCCCCTCCTCTCCCTCTTCTCCCCTATGAGGTGTCAGGGGCTACTATCCACCGTCAGTGACACTTTACCGCCTTTTTATGCTCGCTTTTGAGAATTTTACTAGATTTTCCTTTTAGGGTTCCTCGGGGGGGTCCAGAAATGGTATACCAGAGCGGTCTTGAGAGCTACATTATCTTTTGTTATGTTATTTTCATAGGGTCTTTTTTGTAGGGGGGTGGAGTTCGGAAGTTATTCTTGAGAGACGCAGTCTGACTCCTGTGTTTGAAAAGTTTGCCATTTTCGGCTTTGTAAAGTACATTTCTTCTTACTTGCACCGGATTTAGAAAAAGGAGAG
>NC_051406.1:9073818-9074456 GCF_015228065.2 Penaeus monodon
GGACACCCGACGTTTTACAGAGTGAGTCTCCAATGTGCCTTTCTCGTACTCGAGTTTTTAATAGCTATGGGTAGATGAAGGTTTTAACCCAAAGCAGTATAACAAAATGACAAAAAAAAAGTCTCACCAAGATAAAGAGGAATTCATAGTTCTTTTATTGCTTACAGGATATACAACATGAGAGAATAAGAAAGAATCCCTCAGGAGCTTTATTGCATCTCGAGGGCGTAGGGAGGGAGGACTTCTATTATTGCTTCCAGGGTACACAACGAAGGAAGAAGGAGAGAGAGAGGTTAAGGAAGACGGAGACGGGAGGAAGAAGAATGTGGATGAAAGAACAGAAAAAGTGCAGTTAAAGAAAGGGGAGAGATGGAGAGAGAAAGAAGGGGACAGGATACACAACGAAGGAAGGTGGAGAGAGAAAGAAGGGGACAGGATACACAACGAAGGAAGAAGGAGAGAGAGAGAGGTTAAAGAAAAGAAGTCGGGAGGAAAAGGATATGGAGGATGAAAGAACAGAAAAATGTAGTTAAAGAGAAGGGAGAGAAGGAGATAGAAAGAAAGACACAGGGAAAAATTGAAGAAAATGAAGTTGATATTGGCAGACGGAAGAACAAAAATGCATAGTAACAGAAAGG
>NC_051406.1:9074596-9074734 GCF_015228065.2 Penaeus monodon
GAAGGAGAAAATGCAGTTAAAGGAATGGAAAGAGAGAGAGAGAGAAAAAAAAAACAGTTAAGAGAATAGAGAATTATAAAGTCAACGATCATCCTACGCCACAGTTGTTGCTTCCCGACATTATTTCAGTAATGTTTG
>NC_051406.1:9074799-9074999 GCF_015228065.2 Penaeus monodon
CCCTATGTCTGGAAATTATTAGAATGAAAATAACACTCTAAGTTATTAACTGAGATTGAAATAGCTTAGTTTTCCGTTCGATTTTTAAAAATATGTTTCTTGTTACATAGAATTTTTATATCATGTTTAAAAAGGAAATACTATTTTCTGCGTTTGGTGTGGTTTCTTTTTAAAAGAAATTCTTAAATAACGATTGGACA
>NC_051406.1:9075720-9075931 GCF_015228065.2 Penaeus monodon
AAAAAAACGAGAAACGAAAAAAAAAACGCATATTTTTCACCCAGATTCGAGTTTCGTCCAGATGTATCCAATACGAGAACCGGGGCCTGATGTCTTCTCTCGTTTTGTTTCAGCCTCGAGACGGAGTTGTTCCCACGCGTTTTGCAAAAGTTTGACAAAGCCCCGAGCAAAGTGTTATTGCACAGAACGCTCTTCGGTGCGTTAGCCCTGT
>NC_051406.1:9076519-9076796 GCF_015228065.2 Penaeus monodon
CTACTTACTCTTGATGTAGTATATCATTTAAACATTATCAGTTATCAAGGATCCAACCCTAATAATGCCCTTCCTTAATGGTGGCAAAGAGGGCACTAGTCTGGACGTGGTTAGATCCTTGAAATGCAATATCGTTGATGTGTGTTAGCGTGGATGCAACCTGAATACAGCCAGGTGAGGGCAGGTTCCAGTGTGTATACTTCAGTTGTCTTCAGCCTCATTAGTGTTCAGTGAGATACTGTTTAAAGTACTTGAAGAACGGGGTAGGTTTTGAGTT
>NC_051406.1:9076974-9077342 GCF_015228065.2 Penaeus monodon
ATCGCAGTTAAGATAGTTTTCATAGTTTTTATATAACTGTAGCGATTACATCCGGTTCTTAATAGTATTGAAATGTTTGGATTTCACGATTCGAGCAAAGCAACAAGATGAAAGTACGAGTGTATTTAGCGGTATTTCGGGTCATGTACATAGATATTGTGACTTCATATGCCGCGTAAAATTAATGATAAGTACAAAATAGAACACAAGTTAAGGTGTATGATACAAAACAGGAAAATCACGAAATAAAAGAAAATAAGGATAGCTTCGTGGAAAATGAAAATATGGCATTTGAAAGTTGCCATGCCTTTACTCCATTAGTAGTTAGAAAAGGATGTGAAATAACTGATCATATATAGAATCATCCG
>NC_051406.1:9077468-9077587 GCF_015228065.2 Penaeus monodon
ACACCAGGCAATGGCCGCCACCTGACAGAACCGAATTCCTTGTCCTTGCCTTTGCGAGGGAGTTCGGACAGAATCATCCGAAACAGGCAGTGACTTAAACATCCATAAAGTGCGCAATT
>NC_051406.1:9077668-9077734 GCF_015228065.2 Penaeus monodon
TACGGTCGCTGAAAGTGATGAAAGTCTTCTCGCTGTGAGAGGGAGTAAAGATTGCTCACAGGTCGC
>NC_051406.1:9078299-9078641 GCF_015228065.2 Penaeus monodon
CATTTGTTGTGTGTTAGCGACATACATTAATTTTGACTGATATATACTTTAAAACTCGACAAACGAAGAGCTTACCAATAGGTCAAGAAACATAGAGAAGAAATTTTGCGGTTAGCTTATAGTCAAATTCTCATAGCAATGCAGTGGCTCCCAACGAAGGGGCCGAGACTGTAAGAGTTATCCAGGGGATCGTGAAATCTTGGGGGGGGGGGGGGGAGATGCTGTATGTCTGTCATTTTCTTTGGAGGTCGCCAGTTTGACGTAGCAAGGATAATTTATGGACTCACGTCTTTAGTGAATGTTGGCATTAGGTAAATAAAGCATGTGCAGATTTGCTGAATC
>NC_051406.1:9079126-9079636 GCF_015228065.2 Penaeus monodon
GCTACAACACAACCCTGAGAAACTGGTGGTCAGCAGCGCAAGAGCACTCACAAAGAGTTTCGATCTCCAAAGGCTCTCGTGGCCACATGTCATTGATTACTGAAAGTGGATTCTATTTACGTTGCAGTTAAAATACATCGATGCAGATTAATCAGATGTGAACGAAAGCTCTTATGTCGTATATGTATTGTTTTCGTGCATTAGTTCTGACATATATGTAAATTATTTTTTCTTTCTTTCATCGAGGTGAGAGACGCATGAAAGCGCGACTTACAATTGCAAATACATGCATGTACCTACTTATGTATTGTCTGCTAATTGATTTGCATATGAGAAACGATGGAAAATAAGTGTCAAAAGTGATTTTAGCGGAAGTCGCTGACAGACAATTTCTGATTTACATAATGGTGGTATCTTCCAAATGAATTTCTAATTCATTTATATATCTTATTCCGCAATAAAAAAATTATCATATAAAGCTTTTACATTTTAAATATCGGAAAACAGGTT
>NC_051406.1:9079736-9079992 GCF_015228065.2 Penaeus monodon
TAAAGAACATACAACATCGCAATAACGCATAACACTGAACGAACCTTGCATGATAACGAAATCTTCCTCACTGGATCAACAACGTAAAAGTTGCAATATCATTTTAGATATTGCAAAAGTAATAGAGTTTTTTTTTTTTAGATATTGTTTGCCACATTTCTGTAATCAGTTGAAAGCTTAATGTTACGTAGCGAATAAATCAGTGTATCTATAAAAGTGATTGCCTACGTTTTTATGCAAGCGGAAATTAAACAAT
>NC_051406.1:9080883-9081375 GCF_015228065.2 Penaeus monodon
TTATTCTTCCCTACATATTCCTCCTTCCCTGCATGTTTGTCTTGCACAAGTTTGCAATGCCAGTACTTTTTCTTCTTTTTAATCTTCCTTTTCTCTCTTTTTTCAATATTTTTAGTCAATTTATCGCTCACGCAATTACGACTCCCCCCCCTCTCCCCCTTAATACATCCGGGAACTGTCGCCTGCATTTCACGAAGCCGCGATAACCATTATCATTGACGAAATTGTTATTGGGTCCAGAAGAGCATAAAACACGCGTTGGCACCTGACCAGAAGCGAAATCTATATAAAACGCGTCGGCGCTGATGGATAAATAGTTGCCTATTGCTCCGTGTCACAGTAGTCTGCCGCTTTGGGCATATGATTAACCAGTCAAAAAGATGAGGAAATATGTGAATGCCAGACGAAGATGAGGAAATGCGCCGGTGTCAAAAACACTGACAGTTTTGTTACCGCTTTTTCAAGGGAAGCATTGAGCGAGAAATTAAAAAA
>NC_051406.1:9082263-9082516 GCF_015228065.2 Penaeus monodon
GATTATAAAAATCGTGTGTGTGTGTGTGACCCATTATCATGGTAATATCCTCCTTCTCCTCCTTTTCATCTTCATCACCCTCCCTTCATTCCTCTTTCTTGTTCCCTTTTTCTTGCACTCGCTACACGAATATCTTGACCGCCGCTTTACGAAAATCTATCCCCGTCACATCCTTGAAATACAACCATTTTTCATATTATTATTCCAAAAACTTCCTGGCTTTTGCTCCGAAAAACCTCACTCACTTTCTCCC
>NC_051406.1:9082778-9083108 GCF_015228065.2 Penaeus monodon
CCTTTCTCTTAATTATTAATTTGTCTTTGAATTCCTTTCATTGTTGTTGTTCTTTTCTTTTGATACTGATGATCTTGATGAAAAAGAAGCGTCATTATTTACATCATTATCATTTCACTTCTTTCAATCTCTTATTCTTTTTCATTTATTCTCCCTCCATTTCTGTTGGTGAAGAGAGAAGAGGTAATGGTATGTTATGAAATTATTTCTATATAGAAAATATTTTCCTTTTACACCTTTTTATGTCACTTTATTCTGTGTCTGGAAAAAAATTAGACCCAAAACTCAGTCCATTCTACCTCTCTGCCTTTTTATTTTCTTTAAATTACA
>NC_051406.1:9083144-9083244 GCF_015228065.2 Penaeus monodon
ACTGGTCACCTGATAAACCTTGATGGATAAGAAGGTCTATGGCATTTCTATTAGGATTTATTTTATTTTTGATAATCTATCAACAAATTCATTTCTTAAC
>NC_051406.1:9083625-9083791 GCF_015228065.2 Penaeus monodon
TGTCTCAAGAGGAGGAAGAACTATAAAAATACATAATGAAAAGCTGGTTTGAAAGAGAAAACAAAATATTAATAACAATTCATCTTATTCTCTGTGTTTTTATTATCTTTTTATGTCAGTTTATTCTTGTCTTAAAACTTCTGAACAAAAAATGAAATTCACACTA
>NC_051406.1:9084118-9084347 GCF_015228065.2 Penaeus monodon
CATCACGACTCGAAACCCATTTTAACAGTCTATTGTGTAGCTCGAGTAATACAACCCTTGACGTCAACCTGTTCTATTTCCCACGGAATTATACAATACACAACGCTTCATACAATAGTTTCGTCCCTCGTCGATACTGAATACATTTATTTATGCTGTTGTATTTCCTTTGGCCTGACACAGAGTCGATGCCTTGACATTATTTTTCCTTTTTTTATTTTCCTTCTTT
>NC_051406.1:9084377-9084473 GCF_015228065.2 Penaeus monodon
TTTTTAAAAGATACATAGACTCCTTCGCTGTCATTGTGATACATGTGCCGTGTCATCCTCTCCCCCCCTACCCCTTCCTATTCGCAACCACGGTCC
>NC_051406.1:9084506-9085155 GCF_015228065.2 Penaeus monodon
TCACCGCAGCGCCATCTATTATCCGTACGATCATGTCCCTCGCGTCTTTTGGGTAATGTTATTAGTTATTGACCCAAGATTCCTGTCTCTCTTTTTTTTCGCCCGTCTTTCCTGATCTTTCTCGTTTGTCTTCTATTATGTTCCGTCTGCTTCTTCCGTATATTAATTTTCCTTCTCTCTCCCTTCCGTTCTTCATTCTAGTTTCTTCTATTTTCACCTTTTCCATCATTCTTCTTCCTCTATATTTTCATTCCTCCTCATTCTGATTCTACCTTTTCCTTATTCCTCTTCATTCTTCCTCTTCCTTTTCTCATTCCTATTCATTCTTATTGCTCCTCATTCTAATTTCTTCTCTATTTCCTCTCTCCCCATTACTTTTATTCATCTCATCAATCTTTCTTTTCTTATTTGCATTCTCACTGTTCTTCCTCGGCTCATTCTCTTCTTTCTCCTCCTCACTCCTTATCTTCCTTTATCGTTCGCCTCAATCGCCTTTGCTCTTCATTATTTTCCTCCATTTTTTCTCATTCTCCTTCCTCATTTTCCTTATTCTTCATTCTTTTTTTCTCATTCTTCTCCCTTTTTTATTTTTTTTTGCTTTTCGTTTCGTCCTTATTATTCTTCCTCTTCCTTTTCTTTCTTTCCAAAT
>NC_051406.1:9085370-9085447 GCF_015228065.2 Penaeus monodon
TTTGATCTGAGAAAAGCAAAAGAGAAAAGCAAAGGAAATTAAATTTGAGATAATGAGGTTCTGATAGATGAAAACGA
>NC_051406.1:9085645-9086034 GCF_015228065.2 Penaeus monodon
TTTGTAAGGGCAGATTAATTATAATTCAGAACTATATATTGGTAATGATAATCCAAACAACGAAAACAGATAGAAAATATATATGATAAAAAAACAAGAAACAAAAAGAAAAAAATCCTCAACCTAAACAGTTAACAAAGAAAAACAAACAAACACACAGACATAAAACAAACACACACACAGAAAAAAAACAAACAAACACACAGACAATAAACAAAAATCCTTAGGGACCAAACCCTTACTGGTATGAAATGGATTATGGATCTAAAGAACGCCAGAGGCAGTGGCCGATCACTTAAGTGGATTCCAGAGGCAAGAGAAACGACCTGATATAATCAAGTTTTAAGAATACACTGACGCGTGAGAACCATAAACAAGTTCCGATTTTT
>NC_051406.1:9086910-9087020 GCF_015228065.2 Penaeus monodon
CACCCTTTTATTCTGATGCATCTTTAAAGCTAATCACTGTAAGCATAATAATCATCAAAACTATTTTTTTGTTTGAATACACGTTGCATAGATGACAGTGTCCGAAAGAA
>NC_051406.1:9087102-9087631 GCF_015228065.2 Penaeus monodon
AATTTTAGGGAAACTGACTCTAACATGAAAACTGAGTATCAATCTTACTATCTCAGGCCCTGATTTTCTCTGCCGCTTCATTAGGACTCACAGGACTAATTAACACTACACCTTCAGACTACGTCACGTCACGCCCCGTCAACCGCGCTAAGTATTCACACCCTTCATCACGTCATCGTTTCTTAAGCAACTTCAAGTTCACGCTCCGCCATCAAGTAATCCTTTCGCCCTATTAAGCTTGGGCTGAAGAAGTTGGCCATAAGTGAACTGCTTTTAGACGAAGAGAAAAAAAAAATCAACTATAAAGAAAATTAGATGGATTATAAAGCCATAAAGCCCTGAGGAAAAGACAAGTTGAAAGTGAATACTGGATAATCTCGAAAGAAATGGAAGGTGATGGCGTTAGCTATTTTCATTTCTTTCGGATGTCAAGTTTTATATTTATTTGCTAAAAACACTTTTTTTCGGGAAGCAATTATGCCAAAAGAAAGATTGGTTCTATGCTTAAGGATTGAAACATACTACACTG
>NC_051406.1:9087753-9087943 GCF_015228065.2 Penaeus monodon
TCTGACACTATACTTGATTTGATGGTATGGGATATGACAGTGTAGTGTGAATCTGCTCTCAAGCCCTCATATGGTAAAGACATGAGGGCGGATCCAGGAACTTAGCTGCGACCAAACGAAGGAACAATTTCCGATGCCAGGTTTGAAGGAACTCTCGCGTTCAAACGGTATAGGTTATAGGTTCGATCGT
>NC_051406.1:9088792-9089032 GCF_015228065.2 Penaeus monodon
TTTCATCCTCCAAAAGCTTCCCAAGCTTATGGCCCCCGAGCCTCCTTGGGGTTCAGGCCGACTCCGCCAAAGGCTCTTGGGCAACAATGAGGGTCGTTATCCCATGACAGCGTCGATTCGCCCGCATGTCAAGAGGGTTTGTTTCTTGAAGGACAGTCTCGCAGGCAGTGCTAGAACTTGAAGCCTTTTGAAGAACTTTCAGATCTTTGAAGATCTCTGTGAACCTTTCAAGATCTTGAA
>NC_051406.1:9089706-9090045 GCF_015228065.2 Penaeus monodon
CCGTTTAATGAGATGTCACAAGTAACAAATGAACACGACAACTGAAAGATATAAACAGATATATATATCCGCGCCGCCCCAACTTCCCCTCGCCTCCTGCAGCGCCTGTAGGTCACAAGGGCGAGGGGCGAGGCAGAACAAATTGCAGGACGAGGGGAGAGGTCATAATCCAATACGAAGGGTTCTAAGGGGATTCGCAAAGGATCGAACCCCTTATCTCGTTATCGTGTATAAGCAATCACTGGGAGCGTTGCCTCGGGTAGTGCGGGCTGCTCTTTGCTCTCCCCGCCAGGCGTTCTAGGGAGGTGTTCAACTTTTATCTTATGCAAAGGAGAGAGC
>NC_051406.1:9090754-9090940 GCF_015228065.2 Penaeus monodon
TAATGTTATGCTTGATCAGAAACTGAAAAGGCGACAAAGGAAGTAAAAACTGATCGCTAATAATTTAGAGGGACAAATTATATCGTTGTGCAATATCATTTGCTTAAAGATTTTACGCATATTTAGGATGTGCAAATGTTGGGATATTTTATGTATGTGACAAGGTGCGAGAACATGTATTCAGTA
>NC_051406.1:9091905-9091999 GCF_015228065.2 Penaeus monodon
TACGGAATACATTTTTATTACTGATAGTTTTATGGCACATAATGCGATATATCTAAAAAATCATAATTACATTACCATCAGCGTGGCATCTGTG
>NC_051406.1:9092050-9092138 GCF_015228065.2 Penaeus monodon
GTGGGAGATGGAATTTTGTTCAATTATGTATATATCCAATTACCTGTTCCTTCCTCGCTCAGCATGAATCTCTCTTTGTCTGTTTCAC
>NC_051406.1:9092431-9092711 GCF_015228065.2 Penaeus monodon
TGAACAACTGAATACGTAACCTCAAAAAAAGTCTTGCCAATTTGCGCGATCCTCCTCCACTCTTTCTCCGTCCGCGGCAGGTGTGGCACATTTCCGATTCTCTTCTCCTTTCATCAGAGTTCATGACGCCGGTCTCCCCTCTGTGTATTCTCCCTTTCTTTATCAGCGTCCCTGTCACTCACTCTCCGTCCTTTCCCTTCTCGTTCACGCGCCTTTGTCCTTGTTCGTCAGGAGATCGAATGGACATCTGATTCACACAAGATTATCTCTCAAGTTCGTT
>NC_051406.1:9093010-9093538 GCF_015228065.2 Penaeus monodon
AGTCACTTATTGAGAGTTCCCTTCCAGAGTGATCAATGTACAGCATCCCTTTTTCGGACTGTGACTCCTCCCAGTGATGTCGCCCTCTTCACGGTTACCATGGTTTCATTAGACCAACAGAGCATCATCCCGTGGAGAGAGAAATCGACACAGAAATGGAGATCACCCGTTAAAGAGAACGGTTTCTGAATCTTTAATTACTCTTCTATATAATTTCATTTCCTTTGTGGGAGAGAATATATTGGGTAATGTGTTGGTGAGTATTAGATTTACCGGGAAGTTGATGCAGGATGTTGTTACGTATAGATTTTGAAGTATGATTAAAAAAATATATATGTAGGCGAATAAGCGATTGGGTTAAATATTAAGGAGTCATAAATATAGCTTATTTATCTTAATATTTTTGGGTGGGGTAAGATTTAACAAGAATTTGATTTATTTTTTTACTATTCTTAAAGATCTTCCATGTATTTATAAGTGCATTGGATCTTGTTTTTTCATTATTTGAATTTATGTTTTTTGTGAATT
>NC_051406.1:9093585-9093825 GCF_015228065.2 Penaeus monodon
TACTCAGCTTTAACCCAAATTGTTTCGTCAATTACAAAATACTCGCAGTTGATTTCGAAAGTGCCACGTGCTTTGGCTAATCACATATTCCCGGCCATTAATCACGAGCATTCGGTAATTGCCCAGATTACCACAGGGACACATGCTGCTTAATTTGCATGGCGATCAAGAGTGTGTCACTTTTGAATTTCCTATCTGATTTCAGGTTTTGGGTGTGTGTGCCTGTGCATGAGGGTGTAC
>NC_051406.1:9093997-9094933 GCF_015228065.2 Penaeus monodon
ATGCAACGAAAATACTGTACGTTTTAGAGTGCCAGATTTAGGTAAAAGTTAGGTGATCATAACACAGTGATACGACGGGAACAGACAAACCAAGTAGACCATGCCGTGTGCCTGTCACGCTCTGTGTCACATCATAGCGGCCTATAACTCCCGTGTTCATAGCAATTATAATAGTAAAGCCATACGTAAAATAAAAAATAAAGACTGCTGTAATACTGAAGCTGAGCCTACGTTTCTAGTCTACTGTGGCAGTCCTGTGAGCAAAGATGATACCCATAAAGACCTACTATTTACGTTTCAATAAGGATATTGTGAAAGCTCCTCTGTGGTCAGGCGATGCGAGAAACGTTTCGATTGGCAGCTAAGAACGCTCTGGGTGAAAGCGAAGTACCGTGAACTACCCGTGGCGTGCTCAAGATTAGCTTTCAAGAGGGTTCCAAAACACTGCTAAGAATAAAAGGACCAGATTGTCGACGACAAAAGGAAACTAAAGAAGAACCATAAACGGTAAGGCCGAAAATGGCCGGAAACATGGATTCCAAAACGTCACTATTTAACGTTATTGACAGGGTTACGTGAGGCCTAGAAATTAACAACCTCGAGAAATCTTATTCATGTAATTCTGCCACGTAATTATACCGACCATTTCCGTGGTGAACTCTCTCCAGCAGCGTTGGTCACAATGCCGTCACCCTTATTACGTATAATACGTGTTCCAAATTGTTTAGGCCATGCTGAGCCTTGTTTTTAATACCTCCAAATGTCACCCCGGTGTCACCCAGTAATTCACTGGAAATAGTATAAATACCTGAAATTAAGTGTAACTAGCTTCCAATAGGTCCAGCGGTCGGTCTCCAAAATCCTAGAAATAATTTTACCTCATCACTACTCAGGTTGCCTGAGGACAAGAGATAATAAGTCTGCATACAAACCGTA
>NC_051406.1:9095120-9095753 GCF_015228065.2 Penaeus monodon
CTACAGAACGCCTCATGTAACACCCAACAATACGAAATATCGAATGTATTTTATCGGCCATTTCATGTTATCCTATTTCATCAGTTATTAAAACAAGGGAGCATCCTTTCGCCACATCTATTTAATGCAAACTCTCTTATACGATAAGTAGCCACATAATCGGATGATATAGCAGTGATCAACATATCAATTGATTAATCTACATAGACGCCCTTTACCTAGGTAGTACACGCTACTTAGTGGGTATACTAATTATATAACAGATGTTAAGCTCACTCCCATTCCTGTTAAAACGAAATGCGTATTATTTAGCAAATCAAGGGCTGTGTAGAAAGCTTTTAAAACAGATACTGTGTATCTGGACAATGCGTTCAGTAATCCTCATGCAGACAGGCTGTGCAGATGATTACGTATCAGAGCCAATGCTCTTTCTACAATGATTCACATGATGAGATGCTTTTATTTAAGCATCTTAACATCATGCTGACCTTTCGAATCATTGCTTTTAATAGACTTGTATATTTAATAGACATGTATATTACAATAACAGCACAAAAATGACATAGAGCTCCGTCACAATACGGGTAAACAAGATTATGAATAGCTTTTATTTATCATAAGCTCAAAATGAAG
>NC_051406.1:9096636-9097359 GCF_015228065.2 Penaeus monodon
TTTAGAGAGTTTGGTGCATTCGTGTTTGATTATACAATGTTATATTTTAATTTTTTGTAATTGTGTAAAGTTAAGGACATGTTTCTGGTTGAGGTTATTTATGAGCTATAAAGTGTACCAAACACTGATTTTCAAATTGGCCGCGCGAAAATTCGAAACACCTGTTAAGAAGGCGCGGGCACAAGACAGTGGGAGAGAGGACGCGGTCGAGGTTGGACGGTACACGGGTGAGGGTTTCTGGAGATACTTTATATTTCATATTTTATTACTAATGGGCTGCTCGTTTTATTTAACAAAGTGTCACCCGTTTAAGGTTAAGAGAATATGAGTGAACTAGTTGTCCTTTTACGTTGGTTCGTGGTCAAATAGTAAGGAACTCCCAGTAGTTTTGTTGTGATGACCGTTAAACACCGACACGTTCCAAAATGATTCGGTTTTAAGGTTGTACATAATATCATATACTTAGTCTTTTACAAACTTTTGTTTCCTTTAAATATTTATATTCCCATATATTTGAGTTCTGTATTTTCATTTTTACTTCGTTTTGTTGTTCCATATTAATAAATGATTTTTTTAAGAAAATAGTTTCTCTTTCTCTTATCTTGAACGATAATAACATACAATGAATGAGCAACTATTCGATACGAAACATTTTGGGTCATTCAGAAAGGATTCTTAATACTCAATACTAGTATCGAGATGAACTCACACCAATTCTTAATA
>NC_051406.1:9097702-9097959 GCF_015228065.2 Penaeus monodon
TTGCATATTTACATTTACAGGTATACAATAGATCTGTATAGATTTCCCTACCATACCCAGAAAAATCCGCGTGCACACGATAAAGATATCAGAGGTTATAAGCCGGATGAAATTCTGTCATGCAAATGCCAGAGAGATGACAGGTCGGAGGAGGAGGAAAGAACAGTCTGTCAATTAGTCATAAGAGAGAAAGGGAAAAACAGAAGGAAAAATTTGTTTTCGTGTGTCATTGAAAACCCTGGCGGAAACGAGGCAGA
>NC_051406.1:9098382-9098597 GCF_015228065.2 Penaeus monodon
GCTTCATTTCAAGTGTCAAGATCGTGACGCTTCCTGTCCAGATGACCTTAGCGAGTCAGTAAATCTGCAAAGAGTCAAGTGGAACAATTCCCGGCGGTGATTTTGTTGTGTCTGTGAAAAAGCTCAGTGACCTTGCTTTTGTGTGTGGGAAGCGCTGTGCCGTTTGCATGCTCCTCACGACGCCTCTCTAACCATTCTGTTATCTATGAAATAGT
>NC_051406.1:9099332-9099471 GCF_015228065.2 Penaeus monodon
TATTTTCTAGCTGAAAAATCTGTTTTTGTTATCTAAAGGTTTAATTTATTCTCGCCACACAATAATAAGAATACAAGAGAAAAAAATATATATATTCCATTATCTCTGAGAAACATTTAGCAACGTCAGAAAGCGACTC
>NC_051406.1:9099611-9099965 GCF_015228065.2 Penaeus monodon
AAAGACTAGTCAGTGTGCAGAGTGGGAGGAAAACTACACTGATGTCTTTGGAGACAATCATGAATATACTGAAGCATTCTCGATATCCTTGCGTAATCACTTTCTACTATGATATGAATGAAACGGCCTGAATTGAATCGTCTCAGTTAATTGACTTATAATAAGATCTCGTCTAAAAGCCATGCTGTGCTTTTATATTTCCCCGAAAATACTAAAAGACGTAAGGTGAAGACTATGTATCTAAACTTTAGGGGTAAGCAGGTGGCAGTTTTTCCCCTAAAATAAGCCTGGTGCAACAATATACCTATTATTAACTGATTTTCCTTAAGTTCTCTTGTACCCGCCAGGTTCTCC
>NC_051406.1:9100108-9100457 GCF_015228065.2 Penaeus monodon
TATATATCATATTCACCCAGATAGAAAGAGAGAGGCAAATTTATATTAAACCTAACCACATGTATAAACTGTCCCGTGGAATAAATGATTCATTTTCGAACATGTTTAAGCCTATCTCTGGTCGATTTGTCCGCCGGTCGTTGAAACCCAAAATAGCTTTCCTCTCTTGTATCCCGGTCTTGATTATGCCACGAAGATACTGTGCATATAATCATATTAGAAAGTATTTTAATATAATTATCTACATAGTATAATATCGTGCTCTTGACTGTTAATATCAATTTACGACAAAGTATCAAAACAAGTAAAAGACTCACTATCCACTTTTTCTCATAAAGTGAATTAAGCC
>NC_051406.1:9100777-9100841 GCF_015228065.2 Penaeus monodon
CCAATTCTTCCTAATCCCCGGTTTCTTTCTGGTTCCTATATCCATTGTCGATTTTTCAACACAT
>NC_051406.1:9101088-9101760 GCF_015228065.2 Penaeus monodon
TTAATTTTCTCAGGCAGTTCTACGCCAATACACTTCCCTCTATTAGACTGCATTATTTCCATCCTCCAACCTTTTCCTCTCCCTCCAAAAAAAGAGCAACTTTAACCTTTAATTCCCCTCACCACAAGAACCCTTTTCCCGTCGCCGTCCGCGAAGCAACGCCGATGGGAGAAAAATCATTACCCAAGACAGAAGGAGGTCTGGCTGCCTGCAAGACGCGCGCTCTGCCTCGCTCCTTTCCCAAGACGAAGGAGAATCTGAAACGACGTGTCTTCTCCCTCTCTCTCTCACAAGAAACCTCGAAGAGCTTTTCATTTCGCTGTCGTAAACCTTCAAATTACTCTTCCCCGCGCCGCGCCCGACGTTCTCGACGGCAGGTGGATGGGCCGTTCGCGTAAGGTAAATACGTTCCTTCAGCAGTAAATAGAGTTCTTGGATTCGTCTGTTGCTTCTCGTTCGCGCACGTAACGACTGCAGCCGTATTACCTGGGCTTGCATCTGCAATTGTGATGAGTACAGCCGAAGGAGAAGGAAGGGAAGAGGGATTAATACTGGAAATACGGAAGCGAAGCCGCCTCTCCTCAGAACTGCGCCATTCTTTCCCTCTTCTTAAAGAAGTGGACGCATTTAAATATTGACTCAGGTATAAGAATACAAAAGCGCAAGAGAATG
>NC_051406.1:9102168-9102276 GCF_015228065.2 Penaeus monodon
AGTTGATTTCCAGTTAATATCCAAATGGATATTAACAGATTTAAAATTGAGAACTAATGCTAAGAGACACCGTAATAAGAATAATACAAGAAATAGCTTTAGATAGAA
>NC_051406.1:9103579-9104088 GCF_015228065.2 Penaeus monodon
AACGCCATCAAATCAAATAATATTTTCTTAAAAACGCGTCTGACGATTATAAAAAAGATTACCAGGTCCACATCGACTATCTCTAAAGCCTTACAAGGACTGATATTCTCCAGTTAGGGACTTTGTCTCTGGCGGCTCGTGTGGCGTTGGCCGCGGGTGTGCCGTGCCCAGAACGGCATCTTGTGGAGCGGATAACCCAAGATCTTCATCGGGGCTGCAAAGCGATGGCGCATTCAAGCCGAGAGGGCGAGGCGCAAGGCGACCGAGGCGGCAATCTCACACGGATGCGCGGTAAGCCCGGGGACATCTCGTACAGGACAAGCGCAGCATCACACAAGGTCCCCCCACATCAGTATTTCTCCATCATAACATCAGGTCATGGGCAAGGACCAGGGCCACCGGGACCACGGCAAGTAACCCAAGATCAAAAAGAGGGCCAGGCGCAGCACGCGCCGGAAGCCGATGAACTGGTTGAGTCGGCGTGTGGGAGTGTCGAACAGGATCTTTTT
>NC_051406.1:9105293-9105518 GCF_015228065.2 Penaeus monodon
AAGTAATCCATAATTTTTGAAGTTGTAATTAGCGTCAGAAGTTTTAATACAACTCTTCGGTAATTTTCCCCTACGAGTCCCTTTATCAGGAAAGTTTCGCATGCTTACACTTTTAGAATAACTTAAAGAAATAATCTATTAGTGTATAGACTGAGGTGCCTCCTTGAAAGTTCCTCGGTAAGTTACTTTCATTTTTTGGAGGCTGTTACCTTCGAAAATTTCTTG
>NC_051406.1:9105788-9106093 GCF_015228065.2 Penaeus monodon
GAAAGTTCAATCCCCATTAATCGCATCGCTCCTCTTGTTCAGAAATCTCACCTGAATAAATTCCAAGCAGACCAAGGGACGTTGGTGCATGCTAAGTAATGACGACGAGTTGAACCACGATTAATACATATGGTTGAGACGTGACTTAAGCTTTTTTTGGTATACACAAGCGTATGAATCACCTTGTTATACTTGTAGCAATAAAGTGCTATCATCTATGCTGGTAGGGTGTCCATTACATAATCTTTATCTTTACCTTATCGTTTTAGCTTGTCATTCGGTCTTCCGTAAGGTTAGGCTGTAGA
>NC_051406.1:9106126-9106984 GCF_015228065.2 Penaeus monodon
GTTTGAATAATCCGTCGCGCACCCGCTTCAAGGTGCGAGGGAACAATCCAACCTCGGCGTGAAGAAAGCTCGGCCTCCACTTCGTCCTCGAAACAACAACCCAGAACTCCCGCTTCTGCTTCTGTGTCTGAGAGGAGATCCCGTTGCCAGGAGGAGGTCATCGGGCACCAATGAAACCTCCTTACAGCGCCGGTATCCTCCTTTACCTTAACTTATGCAAAAGCCAGATGTTATGCGCCGAGAGTCCGAAGAAGCTCTTGAGTATCTTGTAGGAGCTAGAAATCCTGCCACACTGCCCGTTGTCCATGAAGTGGTATATGCCGTGAGGAACTCCCTTTCGGATAAAAGAAAGATGCTAAGGAATGTAGGATGCTAAGGAATGTAGGATGCTAAGGAATTTCCACTAGGATAAAAGACAGATGCTGAGGAATGTAGGATGCTAAGATCTTGTAGGATCTAGAAATCATTCCACACTGCCCGTTGTCCAAGAAGTGGTATATGCCGTGCGGAACTCCCACTAGGATAAAAGAAGGATGCTAAGGAACCTCTTTAGGTCGAGGAGAAAAATGTATGTAGCTCCTTCACCCGAAAGGAACTATCAGCTCTTGTAACGTCGAGAACGAGAGATATTTTCATCACATCTGAGAGTGACTTTGAAGGATTTTCCAGTAAAAAATAAAGGATTGGGTTGTGTTTACGTAATTCTGGCTTTCTGGAAAATAAATTTGATCTGATTAGTATGAAATTTACTGAAAAAACAGTTGTTGAGAAATCGGTAGTTGTTTTTGCTCGTTAGTTTGTTTTAAAGAAATGTATAATTTAATGGAAAGTGATATACATACAGAGGACGAGAAAGTC
>NC_051406.1:9107275-9108206 GCF_015228065.2 Penaeus monodon
TTTCTGGTCCACTGTCTGTATATGTATGTGGTATTAATGACTGTAAAAATATGTACCGGACACATTAGTGCCTTTCACTTTAATTATTGACTACGTAACATTGGTTTAGTTTGTGAAATTTAAGAGCACACAGAGGACAGACGTTTCTCCATTACAATTTAATGCAAACCTATGCCTGAAAATGCAAGGAGCCTGAACAGTTCTGGCTATAAACCATATCATTTTCTCTAGAGTTATTTAGAAATAACTACCGCTCGCATTAACAGAACAACTAACTCCAGCTCTACACGACATACCTTTACTATTAATCTCCTTTTGTTAAATTCTCCAACTATGAGCAGATAAGTAAAAGGCCACACGACATCTTCTCGAAAGCTCTCACATTAGTTCATAGTTCTCAATTTCGTCCACTTAGAAAAGTTCCCACAGTCAAGGAACTAGGTATATTAAGATGCCTTACCCTAAACTCTTTTAAGTTTTGTCGTTCGTAAACAATGCGTGAAATAGTGAGATGTTCTCTCCACACAGATCAGCTGGGATATTGTTTTCACGACTATATATATTTGAATATAGGACCAACGTATGTCTTAGAAATAGGTTCTCTTATTCTATGTTTATACACCTAGCTGTCCTAGTTGTTACGCTGGCCGTGTATTTATATATTCAAGAAGAGGGATTTTGGGATTTATACGTGAAATGCTGTGACATTCTGAACCACATATCAACTTTAACATAGTTTTGCCTACCTTACTGCGTGTGTATATATGTGGAGAGAGAAATGTGTGTTCTCATATTCATATTTCTAGCTGCAATGTGAGGTATTTTAAATAAACTTCACGTTGGCTGCAACATAAAAATTCTTACATATATTGGTAGATCAATAAGAGAGAGGCTAATAAAAGAGACAGAGAGAAAACGGAAAACACTGCAT
>NC_051406.1:9108458-9108628 GCF_015228065.2 Penaeus monodon
ATGAAAAAATCCTACTCTCTCTGTTTCTACGAAAGCTCGCTGAGAGAAAAACGTCCCTACACACTGGCAAGTTTATTCAGCAAACTTGGACCTCGTTATCTGACTGTTCCCTTTATATGCGCATGATAATCCCTTCTTAGACAACTCATTTACAAGGGGGGGGGGGGTAT
>NC_051406.1:9111599-9111804 GCF_015228065.2 Penaeus monodon
CACACACACGTATACATGCCCTTCTGGGTGAGTTGACATCCAAACACTGAATGAGCGAATTGTGGCTCGTCAATATTCCGATATTTTGCATTACAGTCTGTGGAATTCACGGCCTCTGCTGGTTTAAAAACTTCACTAAAAATAACAATGACTCTGGGAAAGCGGTTTTTATTTATTGTTGTTTTTTCAGCGAATGGATATATAC
>NC_051406.1:9112200-9112413 GCF_015228065.2 Penaeus monodon
TTCCTCCGGCGCACACGCTCCCCCCCCCCCCCCTCAAGGCCCGACTCCGCGGCGCCGGGCGAGTCGTAAGCTACGATCGCCCGTGACACTAAGGTCCTTGACGAAGCGACACCTCCTCTCCGGCGCTTCCTGTTGCAAGGTAATGGACGTTGCATCCTACCCGAGTGTCTCCGGGCGGCATTGCAACAAGGACGGTCCGCGGAACAATGCAAC
>NC_051406.1:9112538-9113123 GCF_015228065.2 Penaeus monodon
AACGAGGAGAGAGTTTAGGAAGAGAAGGATTGAAGGAATAGGGAAACCCAGAGAAAGAATGAATAGGGGAATGAAGAAAAGAAGCGGAGAAGAACAGGATGTAAAGAAGATTGAAAGAAATTAGGAAAGAAAAAGAGAGAAGCCAAAGAAGTGGACGATTGAGTGGGGGGGGGGGGGGAGAAGCGGACAGAAACTAGGGTGGGGGTTGGTAGAGGAGGCGGAGGGAACGGGGGGGGGGGGGATCCGAGAGAGACCAAGGTGGGGGTGGGTGGAGGACACGAAGGGGGGGGGGGACCGGAGAGAGACCGAGATAGGGGTGGGTAGAGGAGACGAAGGGTGGGGGGGAGGGAGGGAGAAGCGGAGAAAGACGAAGGTGGGTAGAGAGACAGAGAGGGAGGGGTAGGGGGGGCGGGGGCAGAAGCGGTAAGGCCAGGAAGCGGAATAGGTGCCGGATGTCGCGGATTTATGGTCGGCGACTGCGGTTCGGGTCCCTCGGCTTCAGCGCTTCAGTTCAGCGGATTTTCATTCTTATCCCATTCGTAGATGAAACATTGGTCCAGGATTTTTATGTTTATTCCATTCTTT
>NC_051406.1:9113146-9113249 GCF_015228065.2 Penaeus monodon
ATCTGTCCACAAATTGTTCGAAAATCAGGAATCAGGTAAAACGAAAATATTTAGAGTGTAAGCAAAACATAAACTAAAAGAAAGATTGAGTAAATGAAAGACC
>NC_051406.1:9113382-9113729 GCF_015228065.2 Penaeus monodon
CAGGGGGGGGAGAGATTCTTGCTGAATATTCAAATATTTATTGGAGTTGTCACTCATGCATCTTTCTGACCCATCGATACAAAAACTTCGTCCCGCCCGTAGTGGGCGGGGCGAAGTCTGTATCAACTATTTAATGGCGTCAATGAGCGCGTTCACACGCGTCGAGCACGACGCACGCCGTTTACGGCCGCTCTGGTGAGTCCAGGGTCTACCCTGATCAACACTGCGCCCTTTTCGACATGATGCGACATAATGCCGTCCGCGAGCACGGCACACGGCGAAAAATCGATGCGTCTGAAATCAGTCTGAGTGTATTTGACCATTCATATTTGCATTTTGATATTTCT
>NC_051406.1:9113875-9114309 GCF_015228065.2 Penaeus monodon
AGGCGATCAGTCAGTGATTATAGATGCGTGTAACACTGCTCATCGATGTGAGAAATTACATGAGGCACAATGGCCCGTTTCTTGCACCTTGAATGGATATTTCCGCAGATCGAGGTTGTGAAAATGCTCGTTTTGATACTAATGGTCATACTGGGACAGACCAAACAATCCTATGTACAAGCCGCCGTGCCATGTGGAAAAGGCTCTTGTTACGTGTGAAAGGGTTCATTGATGCCATTTATTCATATTTGAAAGTATAACATTGTCCCGTCCACGATGACGAACGGCAAAAAATCGATTAGTCTGAAACGGCATTAGCATCCATAAGCGCTCTCACACTCACTAACTATAGCTACCGTGAACGACATTCGCATGAAAGAAGATTAGAGAGAGTCGTGTGAACTAGTGTCCTGCATGAACGTCATGACGGCGAA
>NC_051406.1:9114341-9114677 GCF_015228065.2 Penaeus monodon
ACCTTTTCCAGCTTCTGTTCTTGTACTTATACCTTTACTCTTGTACTTATCTGTTGCCCCAACTATTGCTACTGTATATAAGAGTGTCTTCATTTACCGGACCGAGTGTGGTGTTTCGAGGAAAGTATGTGGCACCGTCCTAATTTGTCGTCAGTGATACATCTTCTGTTGACACGTGACACATCACTTCACCTGTGTCATCTTGAGTTCGTTGTCGTCGACTCAAGATGGGTAATGATGAAAAGATGAAAGGCTTGCTTCGGTCGATCTTCCAAGTGTAACATCAAAGGTTTTAATATCTTAAAGCAGAACACGTATCTACAGTTCTGCTTTGGA
>NC_051406.1:9114941-9115099 GCF_015228065.2 Penaeus monodon
CATTTGGAGAAGCGGCTCGTGAAAATGTCAATAAAGATATGGGAGAAATTTTGAGTTAAGTGCAGGAACATATATTCGGACCTTTGCGATTTTTTTCTAGCATGCTGTCATTTGTTTGTTTCCCTGTGGCGTATGATATCAGGTCATTTAATTAATCA
>NC_051406.1:9115339-9115576 GCF_015228065.2 Penaeus monodon
AGCATACTTTTCCTTCATCATCACTGAATGAATCAGTTCATAGGCCTACTTCAGCTTCGTCTTTCACGTAATCAAGAAAGCGGCGGTTAACGATGTAGTATTTCCGGGTTGTATTCGGTCCTCGAGTCGGCAGTGGAGAAGGTATCCGGCCGTGGTTGGCGTTGGGCAAGTAAGCGCAATGGAGAACGATTATTTTGTATTTCGTAGAATGGTATGGTTTCGTTCACATTTCCTGTG
>NC_051406.1:9116011-9116194 GCF_015228065.2 Penaeus monodon
GGCTTAGAGTTCCGGGCATCTGATTAAACCCTGAACGATGATATATGACGCGAAACCTTGATAAATATTTCTGGAACGAGCAACCATGTGTGTTCCGGAGGGACTGTTATTAAAGTCTGGAGTCAAAAAGATAAGTGATTTGGGTAAGGATTTTTTTATCCATTTTTTTTCCTTTCCTTTCCT
>NC_051406.1:9116382-9116582 GCF_015228065.2 Penaeus monodon
ACACACACACAGATCTCCAACACCCCAACAATAAGGACTTGACACATGACTTCGCGTGACATGGTACGCTTTGACACTTTTCTAACTTGGCAGACTGGAATGACACTCCAATACACACGGGAGACGAGTGGAAATGACATATTTCGATTGCTCGGTATGACGAAAGGAAATTGGGAGGGTATGAAGATTGATGTTATTCC
>NC_051406.1:9116976-9117212 GCF_015228065.2 Penaeus monodon
TTTTTTAGCAAACTGCTGCATTATGTCAAGACGTTACATTGACTCCAACTGTACTGCTCTGGAAGGAAAAAAGTAACCTACATAACGGCTGCCTCATTAAGTGAATCTTTTAGCTTAACAGCATCAGCAACTGCGGCTTCATATAAGAAAACATTGTGTAGATTCAGTCTGAGGCCATTTGTATGGTGATATATTATTGTCTTTGAGTAAGCTGCCCATTTCCTAATATCCTTTTC
>NC_051406.1:9117512-9118225 GCF_015228065.2 Penaeus monodon
ACTGTACCATATTTATTTGTTACTATCACTATAATCATTTATTTTACCTATAGTCTGTAACAGTGGACAATTGCTTGTTATCATTTTCTCGCGAACTTTGGGCAAAAAGGCAGAAATATGATGTGACGATAACTACCACCACTACCATTAGTTAGGCTTTAGATAGTATGCAGTTAAGTCAAACGTTCCTTGATTAATCAAAGAAACGCCTTAATTCGCCCTTTGGTCTTAGACAATTGTTTTATTGTTACTGTTTGATGTCCTACTATAGTGTGGATAATCTCGGGGGAAAAAACTGGCAACTCATCCCAAACTCTGGATTACTCCGGCTTGTCAAGTTTCTTTATTTCACTCTACTTAACTAGTGCCTGATACTGATATTCACAGATATACTTTTTTTAATGTGTCTAATCGAAATAGGCTGCCTTCAAAACCACACCTTTTTTTTTTCCTCCCAAAAGGAAATCTGGCAGATCAAGGTATTCCAAAATATGAGTTGAGTTGCCCGTTTTTTTTTTCTTTCCTTCTTTTTCTTGAGATTAGACGGGGTAAAGTTGAGGTCTGAAAACCTTTGTTGGAAGTCTCATCCTAACTGCGGTTTTTTTCAGAATTGGAAGCTGGGTTTTGTTAGAACTTTTGCGCGGAAATATCTTGCGCTATTTATGGAAATTGTATATCTGTCCGTGTCGTGTTTTTTTTTTGTCGGGTACTAA
>NC_051406.1:9118285-9118496 GCF_015228065.2 Penaeus monodon
ATAATTCGTGTTCGTGCACTGGATATGAGATTAATTATTTTTTATTCCGTTTGAAAGGCACTGGCGTATCTATAAATTTCGAAAGTTAAAAAAATATATATATATTTCTGTCAGTTCTGCTTCTTCTATATCCCCTTCTAATCATGAAGAAGGATGACGTTGCACAAAATTTCTAATGTATGCGGGAATTTACAGCACGTCTCTAAGAGGG
>NC_051406.1:9119187-9119348 GCF_015228065.2 Penaeus monodon
TAACTATATTCACTTTCATATCAATTCTCTATCTCTATTCAGATTTAGATTAATTTGTGCGCACTTTCATTTGTAAATAATTTGTTAGTGTTATGAATTGAAAATGATGTACACAACTACAGAATGCGCGTGTGTCAGAGAATGCCTGTGGACAACATTTT
>NC_051406.1:9119431-9119704 GCF_015228065.2 Penaeus monodon
GCATATTTCAACATTTTTCATATTTTCTTTCTGATTAATAAGAGCTGGTGGAAGGTATTAATATTTTTTTAAGCCTCTTCGCCAACCCAATACGGTACTTTTTTGTAATTAAGTTTAGATTCATTAGAGTTTATCCTCCTTACGTCCTCTTCAGAAAGTAGGTTAAATTGAGAGGAATCAATAAAACTGATAAAACTCTTAAGTCATAATATGTGTTATAGATAATCTTTATCTCACTTTGTTTCTCTCCCTGTTTTTTTTTTTTTTCCCCCA
>NC_051406.1:9119856-9120057 GCF_015228065.2 Penaeus monodon
TTCCCATTCGGTTTGTCCGAAATCAATTACCGGCTCTTCAAGACTCAATTTCCTGATTTTTTTTTTCTCCGTCTCTTTAACTTCTAAGAAACACGAGTTCACTTGAGACTAGGAAGGCCGTCGACTTCCGGGAGGTGCCTCTGCGACCTAAGCTTTTGCCTGCGTCGAGGGGAAACGGCTGGTCAAAGGCAACCTGGTCTT
>NC_051406.1:9120583-9120881 GCF_015228065.2 Penaeus monodon
TTATACCCACCCACTTCGACACAACATGACCTCACGAACTCGACCAAAGCAAATCTCTCTCTTCTCTGCTATTCACTCCTTCATTCCCTCTATCCCTCTTCCCCCTGAAACAAACCTTCCCTCAATCCCTCAAGTCGGATAAATGGAACACAAGAAAGAGGGGGAAAAGGGAGAAAGGTTTTGAATATATCAGGCTGAGGGGAAATTGTCATTCTGTCTCCATCCACACAGGAAGGAAAATCTGCTTGAGTCTCTCTATCGCGCCTCACATACTGTAGGTGTTGGAGGAACTTGGTTT
>NC_051406.1:9121534-9121676 GCF_015228065.2 Penaeus monodon
AGTTAAAAGAACACAGAAAAGAAATAAGAGAAAACGAGGGAGAAGGAGAAGGTGAAAAGATTGAAGATCACAGTACATGCTGAAAAACAAGTAATGTAGAAACAGGATAAAAATAGTCCCCCCTTCCACGTCGGTAAACAAA
>NC_051406.1:9121712-9121808 GCF_015228065.2 Penaeus monodon
TTGGTCTTTCGGATATTTTCGTTGCTACGCGATGCACCTGCACAATCACTTGAACAATCATGTGTATGTGTCTATACATACATGTATGCATAATGC
>NC_051406.1:9125946-9126491 GCF_015228065.2 Penaeus monodon
AAATAAATATCACCGAATAAGCCTGATTCCGGGCAAAGTGAAGGTAAACAAAAATAGAGAGGGGAGAAAAATCCACTCGAATTTTTATCATTGTTTCCCCTGCGAGAGGAACCGAGCCATCAAACTTTCATCCAACCCAATCTCGCTCCTCTTCCTCGTCTCCCTTTCCTCTCCCTCGCCACTTCCGTTCTGATCCCCCTCCCCCCTCTCTCTCTGTCCCCTTCCCGTGTTTCTATTCTTTCCCCCTTTCCCCTCCTTCGCCACTTCCGTTCTGAGCTCCCCCCCTCTCTCTATCCCCACCCCGTGTTTCTAATCTTTTCTCCTTTCTATTCCCTTTTCTTTCTTTATTTTAGTCTCTGCATCCCTTCTCCCTCCCCACCCCCTGCCTCTATCCTCTCCCCTCCCCTCTTCTTGCAGCATCACTTCCTCCCCATTTTAGACGCCGTTCCCCTCCCACCTCTCCCCTCCTTTTTCAACCTCCATCCCCCTCCTCCCTTTCCCTCCCTTTTAGCCTCCATCCCCCATCTCCCCTTGCTTTTACCCTT
>NC_051406.1:9126525-9127250 GCF_015228065.2 Penaeus monodon
TTTACCCCTTGCCCCCATTCCTTCCTCCGACCCCCGCCCCCGCTCCCCTACTCCGACCCCAGCACCCCACGCCCCTACACCTCCCCACGTTATTTGAATTTCAATTTCATATTCCATCAGTTCTAGCGCACTCTTCAAGAAATGCTGCTCTCCGCCTCACGTCTTTCTCTGCCACTGGTCTCCTTCCACGCACGTATGCATGTACACTAAAGAGGGGGTACGGGGAGAGGGAGAGGTGGAGGGGGTACGGGGAGGAGGAGCGGTGGAGGGGGTACGGGGAGGAGGAGCGGTGGAGGGGGTACGGGAAGGGGGAGAGGTGAAGGGGGTACGGGGAGGGGGAGGGATGGAGGGGGTAGAGGGAGGGAGCATAAGAGGGTGGGGGGTACTGAATCTATAATTGAGAATTTAATGGCAATAATATGGGTTGTGCTTTTTATTTCGAGCAATATGCCGGGTGATATCACGGTGGTTTTGGGATTTGATGATAGTCCCATGTGTGAAATTAGTATGGAAGTAATCACGAATGGTGAATACTTATTTTGGTGTTAACATATACCTTTTTCGTTATATATTTCCGTTTTTCATTCGTCAATCTTAGAAAACTTTAAAATACGATAGATTTGAGGACCCTTTTCAGGTACTGATGTTAGTATTCGATATATATCGGCCCACATCCTAATATTGTTAATGCAATGGCTTTATCTTAAAAATAAAACAACAACCAG
>NC_051406.1:9129031-9130408 GCF_015228065.2 Penaeus monodon
CTTATTACAAAATAAATACATAAAGCATTATTTTGATATCTGTTTGATGTTCTTTGATGCTTCACTTACATATCTGTATTTCAACTATTTGGTTTTCGTTTCCCTTCAGACCAAACAGATATACATTCATTGAAATATGAATATACGAAATACAGATGAAATCTTTTGATTTTGACATTATTATTAGGCAGAGGGGGAAAAACATATATACATATATTACTTAACAATCTTCAGTGTATGAGAATGATATACAGTTAATGAAAAAATACATTAAATACATTTCTCTGCATTTGATATGAAGAAAAAAGCAACTGCTAATTTTGTGTGTCGTGTCTATACATTTAAGATATCTTATGTGACGCATAAGAAATTTCTACAGTATAACTAGGCAATGCATTTTATAGGGAGCAGAATACCAGTTGATAGTGTGATTAAAATAGAACGAGAGAGCATAATTTTGTGTATCATTTTGACAACCAGAGTAATTCATCCAAAGAAACCCAAAAGGCATGATACTTACGGGAAGTTATGCGTTGGGAGAGTTCGGGTTGCCATTCCCTAAAAACTAGATACAATTCAGTTTACTTCAATGGAGAATAAGATAATGCAATTCATCAGCTGTGTTTTTCTCACGATATTCTTGCAGTCAAGTTCAGTGCCAGTGGGTGATTGTATTGATTAAATAGGTGGCAGTGAGGCATCAAAGCCAAGAGGCTGGTTTCCTAAATTTCTGTTTTTGCTGGTCCACGTTAGGCATTAGGAGCTGTACTATTTGTCCCTTATTCAACGGATGATGACTTTCAAGTGTACTTTGCACGCCCTAAAACGAACTACATAGAGGCATTCTGACAGTTTTCTTGAAACAGGATGGTGTAAGTCAAATTTCCACCTTCTTGTTTCCTACATCATGTTAACGAGAGTGAGGCTTATGTGCAGTCACCAATTGAAAATTATTGAATGTAGAGATTGCTTCTTGCATCATTGAGAAACTGATAATGCAGACTTACACACTATAAATCTGTGCAGCAATCGTACGTACATCACATTTGTGATGTACGTACGATTGTTTACTATATTAGTGGTTGTTTCGAATTTACAAAATACCTCATACAAAGAAAGAGGTGTATAGGTGTATGCATGAGGGGGGGGGATTGCGTAAGAGTGTAGCCAAGACGAAAAAAAAGGTCAAATATGGGGTCACCAGTCTATGCCGTAAGGAGTCTTTTTATCGCTCATACATGAATATGTTCCTTAACATGTTCTTGACGAATTTTAGGCTTGGAATACTACTTTTACACATGGCTGGGAAGGAGAGACGCTCAACTTCGGGCCCGTGGGCAATGTACATCGTTAATTTGAATTTGGCGAGACTGCCAA
>NC_051406.1:9130750-9131233 GCF_015228065.2 Penaeus monodon
TCGTTTGTATTTGCTTAAACATGCACACAACTAAATATCAAACTTCCCTTAATCTCAGCCGGAAGTACCGATCCGCGCTTGGCAAGAGCATGTGGCACGTGACCCTCGGAAGCAGGAGTGCCACGATCGCCAAAGGAGCTCTCCAGGATCCCCCTGGGGACGCGGAGAGAGCCTCGCCCCAAATTATTTCCTCAATGGCTGCGTGAGCGTAAACAAGGCTTCTTTCACCCTCGCGAAACGCCTTTTCTTCAACGACCCTTCTGTTCAGTTTTTTTTCTCTCTCTTGTGCCTTTTCTTTTTCATTTTTCTTCGTCTTTTTGGTCTCTTTTTCTATCGTGTACGTTGGTCCTTTATGTGTTCAGGATTTAAGGGTGGAAATGGCTTGTCTGATGAAGGAGAGATCACGTGAGTAGAAAACACGTGACCCGCAGGAAAACTGAGGGCTGAGATGTAGTGACCTGACCTTTGACCTATCAGAGTTCA
>NC_051406.1:9131890-9132365 GCF_015228065.2 Penaeus monodon
GTTAGAATAATTCGATTATCAAAGTACAACGACAGTTTATCGCTGCGGGGAAATTACTCCTCGGCCTTGGCTAATTGTTCGTCAGAGTAAAAAATTCCTCACTGGTGCAAGAGAATTGCCTGCCGATGCGTAGATATTGCGTGCAAGTGTGCATATGAAAACGCTGTCAAAACCATTTTAATTGCTATGAACATTAGTCTCTCGGATGGCACACGAATTTCCATTGATATTATCCTCTTAACGTTCCCTAACATTACATTCCAATTACCTCAATCATTATAAAGAATATTTGCAAAGTAAGTGCAAGAGGTATTGCATTTTCGCTTGCAGTTTTCTTCCAGGTAATGATTGGCTTGATTCACTTTCTCGATTTTAATGCCTGATGCTTCCAGATTCGTGAGAACGGGGAGTTTTATCTTGAAGGCTCGCTGTTAACCAGGAGTCAAGTTTAGAGGTATAGGTGAGTAAGGTGACA
>NC_051406.1:9134050-9134497 GCF_015228065.2 Penaeus monodon
GCAGAAATAATACCATGAATGTCACACTTAAATATATCTACGACATTAGTTTTATGGGGAAGAAAACTGTACACCTTTTTGCGCGCAGTAACTAATACAGCATGAAGAAGACGTGTATCACTGGAACAGGACAAAGTTATTAAGTTATTAAATTCACAGTTAAGATATTTAATTCATAGCATCTTTGTTTAAACAAGTTGCTTTATTTGTCCACTGTACTGGCATCGAATTCAGGGTGGTTATACATAATATAAAGATAAAAATCTAGCAGTTAGATGTATTTTTTGATTCATAGAATAGAAAAATGATTCTTATCATGTATCAAACCTAAGAAGTCAGTCCATAACTTACCCATACTTTCTTCCATTTGATTTAATCCCACGTCAAACATAGAACTCCTTGTATTTTCCCCATACAGAAAATAGGGGTTGGCTTGAGGGAGAAAAG
>NC_051406.1:9134683-9134817 GCF_015228065.2 Penaeus monodon
TGTGTGTATGAGGGGGGGGGGGGTGAGTATATGATCCGCTGCGAGCAAATGCTGCGGAGAATATAGCTCGTGCAATACTACCATCGAATTGTATTGTTTCTCTTCACTACAACTCTAAACATTATCTCTCACGC
>NC_051406.1:9135344-9136192 GCF_015228065.2 Penaeus monodon
AAAAAGCCAGACTTGCATTAATCACATTCCCCTTAATCACTTTCCCTTTATCTCACATCCACTGTAGATCTTTGCATCGGATTTATCAACCTTAAGAAAAAGCGAAACATGTGAAGATCGTTTCATCTTTGTCAGGGATGCAGCCAGGATTTTAGGTCGTGGGAGGGGGAGGGGGGAGGGGGGAAAGGAAAAACGGGCTAAAATATGTTTTGTCTTTTTGTTTTGTTTGTATGAGTTACGAGTAAGCTTTTCAGTATTAGGTATTAGGCTAATAGACCATATGTCTTTAGGTGGTATCTGCTTCCCTCCTTCTAACTACGCTAATGCTATTTTTACACATGGCACTGTATTCGCGTTTGTATTTTTGACGAAAGTAAACATCAAAAAAAAAAAAAAATCAATATAAGATAATGACCAACGATTACAGTATCTGCCACACCCACTATATAAAAATTACAGCATGCTTTTAAATTCATACAAAAAAAATGTAAATCATCTCACAGGCCGTGCAAATACATGTTCTCCTTGCTTACGGCGTGATGCTACCTAGGCCTTAACAGACTTCTGCCTATTTCATTCCTGCGTAATCTCATTTTAAACCCATTCATCACCGCCTTTTATCGGGGAGCAGAACCATGCAACAGCAGCCCATTAGCAATTGCATTTAAATTGCTAGTCTGCAATAGGAGCTCGTAAATGCCACGTGGTTGGGTGTTGATCACAATATATGGATTGTGGGGAAACCTCCATTTCGGGTGAGTCGTCTCCCTCTCTCCTTCGCCGCCCCCCCTCCCCCACCCTCACTACTTCAACAGCTACTGCCGACGAATACGCGGGGTTGATTACCG
>NC_051406.1:9136471-9136766 GCF_015228065.2 Penaeus monodon
CGTTTTTTTTCCGGCGCGAAAAGACGGAGAAAGAGAGAAAATACTTTGAATTCCGTATTTGTATCACACACACAACGGGATTAATTGGCTGTCAGATTAGGCAAGACGAAGAGCCTGCCTTGGGAGACGCAAAGGGAGTCTTGAGTTGGTAAGGATTGAGATGAGGATAATTGGCTAAGACCTGAAGGAGATTGGATAACGGAGCAGAGGGGGAGAGGCAGAAGGGAGTAGTAATAATCTTAGGGAGGGTAGAGGACAAATCATAATAAAACTGTATCGTTATATGTTTTTGAGT
>NC_051406.1:9139279-9139479 GCF_015228065.2 Penaeus monodon
AAGCGACGTCCAAGCTACAGTATATAACTCACCCCCTAAAAGATGTGCCACAAGAGATTTAAAAACTCCTGGTAGAACGGCAGCGCGTTTAAACTTGGGCTGACTTGTTTCTGCTTTCTGAAATTGGTTGCGGTGGAAAACAACATAAACTTTGGATCAGCGATTAGTAACTTCTTAGTTTCCAGGTCGCTCCCCCCACC
>NC_051406.1:9139844-9139939 GCF_015228065.2 Penaeus monodon
TCTATTCAATCTAACTGACTAACTTTCTTGTTTCTTCCTTAGCACTTTTTCCGAATGTAAGAAAAATATTGCAGTGAAATGAAAGGGCAGCTGTT
>NC_051406.1:9140883-9141100 GCF_015228065.2 Penaeus monodon
GCCAATTTTCTTGCACGAATACCCTCCTTCGATCAGATATCGTTGTTGTTACCAAGGGACCAATATTCCCCTTTTATGCATAATGGAATTTCAGTCTTGTTCATTTTTCGTGTTAGTCGTGGAAAGAAATCAACTAAACGCTGTTTTTTTTTTTACCTTCACTTTACGCAAATGCAGATTAATTTGCGTATATTTTCTGAAATATACAAAGTTACTC
>NC_051406.1:9141734-9141872 GCF_015228065.2 Penaeus monodon
TATCTGGATCAATCGTAGCCACGTAAGTAAACTGGATAATTATCTTTTGATTATTATTAGGTATTAAGATTTTTTTTTTCTTTATTTCTTTACTTTGGCTGAACGAGAAAGAATTAAAACGATTACCTGCTGAACCTG
>NC_051406.1:9141964-9142389 GCF_015228065.2 Penaeus monodon
AAGTAACCAACACTAACACTAACATACATATTCAATGATCAGGACTTTTTCCCATCATATCATTATCAATAAGCAATTTCAATTTATACTACACGTAATTTTTGATAACGAAAGAGCTGCATTGTTGAAAATTTATCATTTTCATAAGCCATTAATACATAATCATCAAAGGGTTTGCTCTGCCCATTTCCAATCCCGCGCATCGAATCCAAAAATTTCTAATTAATATGGTGAAATAACAACGTTTGTGGTAATAAAAGGGGTGATATTAATGATTGCCAACATTTATATACAAATAAAAATCAAACAATGGCAACCCCTCCCATCGTCTGATTGTGATTCAGATAAAGCAAATGTTGATTTGATGTATTTGCAATATGGAGGAATCTTTGGTGTCAACAACTGCCTTTTTTTCTCTCTCACTT
>NC_051406.1:9142688-9143076 GCF_015228065.2 Penaeus monodon
TCCCCTATTCGTCTTTTCTGCCCATAAGCTCTGTACACAATTGAAATATTTGTAATAAAACAGCCCATAGGAAAGAATACAAACGAAATATATCAATCAGCCGGTCACAATAACCAGGAAGTACTGTAGAAGTCATACGATACGAGGAAGCAATGTCCATTATACACTGCAGGCGACTTAAAGCATGTTTTGAAGGCAGGCGCTGAAATGCTCGTTAAAGCTGATGCTTGCAAGTCTACTTATAAACACCATTAAGAGAGAGTGACAAGCAGGCAATTGAGAGAGAGAAAGGAGAGGAAATTCCCGTGCTCACACAATGGAAAATTATGAGCGTTCTCCCCGGGATATCCTGTTGCAGATTTCCTCGCGAACAGGGGACTCGATGCTG
>NC_051406.1:9143245-9143462 GCF_015228065.2 Penaeus monodon
AGTCATTATGATCATCACAGTATTTTATAAGTATGGTAAATACAAACATAGTGCTATTTCACTTTCACACAAATATCACAGACTTACTGGTAACTTTTCTATACAATAATGATATCAGGTGAATGTTGCATATATTTCCATATTATTAATCCCAAAGAGAGGAAAAGATATAACATAGCAGTATAAAATCGTATACTCATAAAAATGATAGATATGA
>NC_051406.1:9144093-9144371 GCF_015228065.2 Penaeus monodon
TATGTAAGGAATACACACTGTGAATATAGCAGATAAGTTAATATAGTTAATCTTTTGGCCTGTGTTGCATACATACTTCTGTGAGACCGAATGACCCTAAAATTAACTAATCATTGCAAAAATCTAATTAATCTTCACAAATTGCAACTAACTTTTCGCGCAATGTTACCTATGATATCCTGTTCACGTGTCTATTAACAAGAAACTGATTAATAACACGGTAAATTATATAACCTCCTCTGTTCAAAGGATTATAAGTCTAATGATTAATGATTACG
>NC_051406.1:9144473-9144659 GCF_015228065.2 Penaeus monodon
TTCCCGTTTTTTTCCGCTGAAAAGAAACACCCAACTGTTCCTACAAATGGAATATCTGATCATGCAAAAGTTGCATTACTCTTGATATAAGCTCTGCATGTCATGAAACCGGCCATTCAGAAGGAAACTATGTAACTCTTCACGGCAAAAGTTGCTCCACCACGTACGAAAATGCGGAAGCCATAT
>NC_051406.1:9144949-9145372 GCF_015228065.2 Penaeus monodon
CTTCATACGTCTCCATTGCTATCATCATCCCTCCGTCTACAAACCACCATTCACCACAGTTGCTCTCAAACCCCCACGAAAAAAACACAGTCCATCGCCCACGACATTCTACATCCTATTATAAATCAAGTGTCTTTTTCCTCTTCTTTTCTTCCCTCCCTCCTTGCGATAAATAGACCCAGCTATCGGGGCCTCCGCTTTGCACAGCCATCGGAGTTCAGGCGTTTATCTGGCCTTTTTTTACCTGATCGGAATTAAACTGGTTTAAAATGGGGGGACTAACTTGACAGTCGATTCATTACAGGAGGAAGATTAACCCATTAAGACTGGGTGGGTAATCTGGGGGGTTGTGCAGGCAGGTCAAAAGACGGGATTAGATTTATAATTCCTTAAATTGGGTGGTTTTGCAATATAAAAACCGTG
>NC_051406.1:9145572-9146154 GCF_015228065.2 Penaeus monodon
AGACAGGTATTAGAAATTTGCGAATGTGAAAATATGTGCTATACTGAGCGAAAATCTTCTATACTTATACATTTATCAGATTGTATTAAGAATTAGGATGATTAGAAACGGTGCATCCGAGGCCAGAGAGTGTTCTAATACATCTGACAAGAAATAAACGTAAAAAGATGTGGCAGGATAATCTTTTAAATATCTTAACAATTACCGCCACACATTCCTCTCGCATTTGAATTTACATGTTCAATAATAGCGTGATTTACCGTAGATAGATGGAGTAAGTTCTATAACTTGAAAAAAAAAATGCTAATAATAACAAAGATTATAATTTCACAGTGCAACCACGTTTATATCCCATGAATCTGTTGAATATATTACCTAACTTTTCACTTTACAAGAAATAAAGTAAAATTACAGCAAAGCATACAAGAATCTGTAATGTATGGGATCATACATTTGCGATTCACTCCGCATAAATCAACATTCGCTCTGTAAGAACTCGCCAATCATAATTCAAGCTCATGCAGAGTATGTTTTGCAATCTCTTCCTGGTCTCGCCTGTCTCATTATTCCTTGTGGAATGAT
>NC_051406.1:9146204-9146304 GCF_015228065.2 Penaeus monodon
AAATAATTGCTTTTGATAAAGGAGAATATGAGGAAAAGAATCTGTTTTGCTTTGGGTCGCGTGTCATCTCTTTCCAGCCTCGCCTGTCTCTTTATCCCCT
>NC_051406.1:9146383-9146453 GCF_015228065.2 Penaeus monodon
TGCTTTTGATAAAGGAGAAAATTAAGAAAATAATCTGTTTTGCTTCGGGTCGCGTGCCTCCTTATCCCTT
>NC_051406.1:9146508-9146726 GCF_015228065.2 Penaeus monodon
AGGGGACGGGAAAAAATGATGATTTGGATAAAGGAGAAAATTAAGAAAAAAATAAGGGATGTCTCTTTGTCCCTTGAGGAATAACAAAAAGAAGGGAAATAAAAATCAAGGAAGACACGAATGGAGGGAAAGAGGAAAAAAAATAATGCTTTTGATAAAGGAGAATATGAAGAATATGCCATTTCTTCCTAGACTTGCCTGTCTCCTTATTCCTTCTG
>NC_051406.1:9146902-9146999 GCF_015228065.2 Penaeus monodon
ATAATTATTTTGCAAAAGGGGAAAATGTAGACGAATCTGTTTTGCTTCGAGTCGCGTGCATTTTTTTCCCTGGTCCAGCTTGTCTCCTTAAACCTTG
>NC_051406.1:9147053-9147207 GCF_015228065.2 Penaeus monodon
CAATTAACGATTTTGATATAGGAGAAAATTAGAGAAAGAGAAAGGAGAAGAGGGAAAATGAATGATTTGATGAAGGAGAAAATAAAGAAACTAATTTATTTTGCTTTTAGTTGTTTGTCATTTCATCCTGATCTCTCATGTCTCCTTATTCCTT
>NC_051406.1:9147273-9147351 GCF_015228065.2 Penaeus monodon
TAGAAAATAATAAAGATTTTGATAAAGGAGAAAATGGAGAAAAGAATCTGTTTTGCTTCGGGTCGCGTGCCATCTCTT
>NC_051406.1:9147430-9147538 GCF_015228065.2 Penaeus monodon
TTTTAATGAAGAAACGAATATATTTTTCTTTAGGTCGTATGTCATCTCTTCCTGATCTCGCCTGTCTCCTTTTCCCTTGAAAAATGATAAGAAGAAGGAAGGAAAATG
>NC_051406.1:9147592-9147694 GCF_015228065.2 Penaeus monodon
AAATAATGATTTTGAAAAAGGAGAAAAAAAAATCTGTTTTGTTTCGGGTCGCGTTCCATCTATTCCTGGATTCGCCTGTCTCCTTATCCCCTGAGCAATGAT
>NC_051406.1:9147984-9148067 GCF_015228065.2 Penaeus monodon
GGGGGAAAAATAATGATTTTGATAAAGGAGAGAAAAAGAGAAAATGAAAGGGTCGTGAGAAAGTTTTTCTCTGGTCAAACTTT
>NC_051406.1:9148332-9148447 GCF_015228065.2 Penaeus monodon
GTTTGAAGAAAATAAAATTTATTAAAAGATGAAACTGAGGATGTAAAAGAAAAAAAAATAGTTTTTTATATGTATGATTTATTTCCTTATCTCTTGAGGAATAAAAATAATAAAA
>NC_051406.1:9148497-9148672 GCF_015228065.2 Penaeus monodon
GAAAATAATATTTTGAATAGAAGGAGAATATGAAGGTTAGAAAAATAATTACTTCCGGGTCATCTTATCCCTTATCCTTTGAATAATAATTATAGGTAGGAAGAAAAGGGGAGAGGAGAAGAATGGAAATAGAGAAGGAACTAGAAGAAAATGATGTTTTCCTTTGAAATGTGGT
>NC_051406.1:9148728-9148859 GCF_015228065.2 Penaeus monodon
TAATGTTCAACGGAAGAAAATAAAGTATGATAGAGGGAGAAAATGAAGAAGTTTTAGTCTTGTCTTCATTTGCTTTGAAGAATAGGGAGATAGAAAGGAATAGAGAAGAGGGATGTGGAGCGTGATTGAAT
>NC_051406.1:9150299-9150688 GCF_015228065.2 Penaeus monodon
GTTCCGTAAAATTTACTTGAAATCTGGTTGACAACGAAGTCTTTTCTTAAAACTAAGTAAAAACTTACCACGAAGAGATTCAAGATTATTTTCCCTCCCCTAAGGCTTCTAAACTTATAAACTAAAATCTAGTCTTGGTAAGACAGAATTTTTTCAGATTAAAATTGCTGAGATTCTTCCACTGTGCTGTGTTTTCAAATGAAGCCTTGACGAAGTTTTATTATTACAGTACAGTAACAAGGTTATGAAATGTTTGAATATGTGAGGAAAATGCTCTTTATTTCTCTTTTCTTTTTCTGTAATACGGTTAATGCATAAATGGTGATCGTTCATAACGCTGATGACGATGGTCGTTTCCATGGTGACAACAATGAGGATATTAATAATCA
>NC_051406.1:9151725-9151873 GCF_015228065.2 Penaeus monodon
CACACAGAAGCTAAAATCTAAGAAAGCCAAAATGAGTGTAGCGATTCGAACACAGGATATATGGAACCATTGTTTTACTCTGAAAAAGCTTTTAATTAAGGATTCACAGCACGGACTGTAACGTTATGCATTTTGATCTTATCTTGTA
>NC_051406.1:9154860-9155125 GCF_015228065.2 Penaeus monodon
ATTCTATAATCATTTAATGGTTTAATGTAAATGTATAATTTTAGGCATTCCAGTGTTTATAAATTGTATTATGCTTTTGGTGTGAAAGCCTTTTTATATTATTTTCCTTTCCCATTTTTCTCCACCAAAAAGCCTGTAACTTTAAAGGCGATGGAATCTGCTCCATTTTTAGGGGGTCGAAACCCTTTTCACAAATCTATTCAACATTTCATTCCATTTCTCTCCACCTATTTTTACGACGCTGTTCAGGCCCTTATACCAAACC
>NC_051406.1:9155164-9156349 GCF_015228065.2 Penaeus monodon
CGCCAGTCTTACACTACCCGTCCCCAAATCCCCATCAACAACAGAATAAAAAAGAATATATAAAAAAAGAAAAGAGTTAAAAAGAAAAGAACTTCCACAGATTCTTGGTAGTCCACAAAATAAATGTCTGTCTCACGCTAAACTTTTATCGGAAAACTCGCTTGTGACTCTCTTCGAAGACCGTGGTAGGATTTACAGAACTGTTGTCAAGATCTACAGGACGTGTATCTTCAGATTTCCAGACAAGAGGGAGGGGAAAAGAAGGGGAAAAGGAGGGGAGAACGACATGGAGAGGGAGAATGGGAGAAGGTAGGTGGGTGGGGGGTGGGGATTTAGGAGAGGGAGAGGTGACAGTGAAGGGGAGCCTCTAGGAGAGGGAGAATGTGCGGGGGGTGGGGATCTAGGAGAGGGAGAAAGGGAGAAGGTAGGGGGGGGGGGCTAGGAGAGAGAGCAAGGGGACGTAGAGAGAGGGGTGAAAGTAGGGGGAGAGGAGAAGAGGGGGAAAGGGTAGTGGGGGAGAAATAAAGAGAGAGATGGATAAGAAGAGTGGAGATAGGCGGGTGGGGGGAGAAATAGGAAGTAAGGGAAAAGGGAGGGGAGAGGAAGATGAAAAGAAAGGGAAAGGGAACAAAAAAAAAAGAGGTAGAGCGGGGAAAGGGAGGAGAGAAACAAAGAGAGGCGGTGGAGAGAGGGGAAAGGAATAAGGAGAGAAGGGAGAGGGTGGTGAGGGAAAGGAGAAAAAAAAGAGATGAGAGGATAGTGGGAGGGGAGAGGGTGGAGGGCTAACAAAAGGGAGAGGGGAGAGTGTGAAACCATAAGAGGAAGAGGGGAGAGGAAGCAAAGAGAGGGGAGAGGGGGAAAGATATGAAAATACGAGAAAGGAAGGAGGGGGAGTTGTAGAGATGGCAATGAGTTCAACAAAGGGAGAGGGAAGAAAGAGGTGGGGAAAGAAGGAGGAACAATGATGAAAGAAGGGAAGTAGAAGAGTAAATGAGAGCAGAGGGTAGGGCCGAAAAGGATAGTGAAAGTGGGGGAAAGAAAGAAGGGAGAGGAGATATAAAAGAGAGAAGCAATGTAAAAAGTGCAGAAAGTAAAGAAGGGGACAGAGAGAAAGAAGGAAGGGAAAGGGAGGGGACAGAGCGACAGAGAGAAGGGAGAGGTTTCGGTTTATGTGAGGTTGGAGAT
>NC_051406.1:9157926-9159285 GCF_015228065.2 Penaeus monodon
CACGGTTTCGGCTTCCGTTCGCGAGATGTTCCATTTGCGTTCACAATGGCGTCATTGAATCTGCACCAGACGGGTTAGAGTGGCGGCTAGGGGGGGGGGAGGCTGTTGGGTAAAGTGGGGGTTGGGAGGTTATAGGGGGGGGGGAGTTGGACGGGGCTAGGGGGGTAGGTAATGGGGTGGGGGTGATGGGGGGAGTGAGATGGGGTAGGGGGTAGGTAATGGGGTGGGGGTGGGGTGGGGGGATAATGGGGTGGAAGCGATGGGCGGAGGGAGTTAGAAAGAGGAAAGAAGTTAGGATTGGTTGGAAGTGGGAGAGGAAGAAGTAGAGAGGATAAGGAGAAGGCTGGAGAAAGGGAGAAAGAAGCGAAGAGAGAAGAGCGAACGGAAAGAGGAAAGAGGATAGAGAGAATAAAGTTGACGAAGGCGAGAGATAGAGAGAGAAAGAGAAAAAGAGAAAAAAAACAAACAATGAAAACAGGGGAGGAGAAGAGAAAAACAAAGAAGAGGAAGAAGCAAATAGAGGAAAAGAAGGGGGAGAAAGCGGAGAATTATAAGTAGATAAATCAACAGTTTCCATTTACACAAGTACAATAACTCGAATTTTCAAATACTTCGACGAACAACTGGCTGCAAGTAGACAATTATAAGCAACAATATTAACTGTTTCTATATGCACAGTCAATGTACTCAATTTCTCGCTTCGATGCGTGAAACGATATATTTTCAAATATTTCTAGGGATACCTTGTTGCTAGTGGAAACGAAATAAACATATATTACCACTTACTTCCCCTTTATTAATCTCCTAGAATCAACATTATTGTCCAATTTTCAGTGTTTCTATCTTTAATTCTGTATTATCATCTACGCACTCACTTTTTCTGCTTATATATTAAGTATCTCTCTTTTCCTCCAGCACAATGTATTTTCGTCTACCAAAATTTATCATTCCTTTCTATTTCTTTAAGCTTGACTCTACATATTTCATCGCGTTTGTATTCATCATCCTAAGTACCAATCACTAAGCATAGGAGGAGATTACAATAATTTTATTCATACATACACCAAGGACATCACTGTACCCATGAAACTCGCATCAATCTGCATCTCTTCCCCTTCCAGAAGAAGTAAATCTGCATTTCCATTAACGTATGGATCAGGGTAGGCTTATAGAAACACTTTTTTATTCATTGCTTGTGACTCATGTCTCAAATGCAAGATACAGAGTTACATGTTACTTTTATAAACACTGTCTCACTGGGATAACCCTCTCTCTTTGGCAACTGCCGGGTAAAGCATAATATATTGGTATTACGTATACATGAAAGATAATAACTTCCATGTTATTGATATCGATTCA
>NC_051406.1:9160370-9160449 GCF_015228065.2 Penaeus monodon
TAAGTGACGTCAGGTGACGCCACGTTTACACGTGAGCATCACCACATTTCCACTTCCTAGTGAGACGCAATCCCTTTGC
>NC_051406.1:9160814-9160908 GCF_015228065.2 Penaeus monodon
TACGGTTACCCTCCCCATTTTTCTTTTTCATTATTTTGCCCTAAGGGTCATTTCATTTATAAGTTGTATTTGCTTAAATCTGTTGTTGTTTCCC
>NC_051406.1:9161130-9161726 GCF_015228065.2 Penaeus monodon
TTACTGGAAACTAAAACATTTCCGGACCAAGAACTGCAATGCAAATATGCCGAGAAATCTCATCAAACAGAAACTTGACTCTTTGAGTTGCATATTCGCGAACAAAATCAGTAAGACCAATTTGATTAAGCTGATTGAAACTGTGCACATTATAGTGAAGATCGGATGTAAGATATACAGCGACTAATACTTACTTCGTTTCCTATACGTAGAGTTTGTTAATGTAAAATGTGTGTATTCTTTCTTGTGAATGGTAGGTTTCTTCTATCTAAAGAGAAAATAGGAATAAAAAAATATATATATATCCTTCCATTAGTATACAGTTATCATCATTTTGTTATTATCATGTTGCTATTGTTGTTTTTATGATGTCCTTTGAGGTAAATGCACTAAGTATTTAGGCTGTCAGTTTTATGTATAAACATTATTTACATGACTATACGAGAGGGAGATTAAGAAAGAAGGTAGGGGAGGGAGAAAGAAAATGGAGAAGAAAAGTGAATTAAGAAAAAAGGGAGGTGAGGGAGCAAGGAAGATGGGAAAAGGAAAGGGACGCGAAATGGACAGTACTCAAAGAAGAAAGGGGGTGGATAAGA
>NC_051406.1:9161853-9161943 GCF_015228065.2 Penaeus monodon
AAGTAACGTCACTGCCACAAGTAGCGTCACTGCCACAAGTAGCGTCACTGCCACAAGAATCATCAATGGCACAAGTAACGTCACTGCCAC
>NC_051406.1:9162145-9162833 GCF_015228065.2 Penaeus monodon
ATTAGCATAATCATAACCTTACTGAGGCACAACAAGAAAATCAGGAATGAATGGTTATGCATTTCACTTGCTGTTCTATTAATTTAACCCTTTTCCTTTTATTTTGCGAGTAAAATGGCTACATAAATTGTATAAAATAATTATTTAAACAGTAAAAAAAATACAAAACACTTCACTAAAATAGTAAATAAATGCACCGGATGACTTTAGTCACTTTCCAAAGAAATACCTTCACAAATCTCTCTCACTTCCTATGTTAAAAACAGTCTTCGCAACCACGTAACTTTGCTAAGAAAGGAAGGCCCATTCCAGGGATTCCTGAAGCAACCAAACAGGCACAAGACCAATTCCCCCCCTTACCTGCTTCTTGTACCTCTACACGTCAGTTCTTACGCAGGAGAGCTAAAAAATATGGTCTTTCTTGTTTTCTTAATATTGACAAAATTAACGTTTAGATGAAGTTGAAATATAAAAATAAGATACTGGTTTAAGAAAACTAGTAAAAAGTACGCAGAATTCAGTAAAATTCAGAAAAAGGTATAATCAGAAAGTTATTATAAAGACCTGGAATTAAAATTAATAAAATATTAAGTTTTCGGGATTTTAGGATGATATGTGAATAAATAAATACTTTTAAAATCTAAAAAGCAAAGGAGTTCAGTTCCATCTCGTGGATGCTTATTCTAGG
>NC_051406.1:9163251-9163401 GCF_015228065.2 Penaeus monodon
TACAAGCGAAAGAGGTGTGGGAGACTGAGGAGGAAGGGAAGGGTATTGGGAGGGGGTAGATATTGGGCTTAAAAGCGTGTGGTGTGGGGGGGGGGGAGTGGATTTAAGGAGGATTTGGGAGTAAGAGGAGGTGGCGAAGCACCAAGGGTA
>NC_051406.1:9168040-9168210 GCF_015228065.2 Penaeus monodon
GGGGGGGGGGGGTATGTGTGCGCTCTTTGTAAGTTTTTGAGTGTGCTGCCCTTGTGTGTTGTTGAAGCATTCTCGCCCGTGGAATATATATATATTTTTTTCCTTCTTATCTTCTCTTTTTCGTAATAATTTGAAGTGTAAGATAAAAATCACGTTTGCCGTAAAGGAGG
>NC_051406.1:9168549-9168873 GCF_015228065.2 Penaeus monodon
ATCTTCATTGTATCTAATCTGCGAAACAGATGAGATTCGATCATTTCTCAAACAACCTCCCCAAAGAAAGAAAGAAAGAAAGAAAAATACCAGGATAAAAAGGAGTAAAAAAAAAGTGAAATAAAACTGTAAAAAAAAGTGAATAAAAAAAGAGTAAAGCGAAAAGGTCACGTGTCTCTACTCCAGATAATGTGCTCACAAGTATGTCTGACTCAGTTCACCTGACGAAGAGATTTTGGAGCGCTGAGGAATTCTCAAGGTGAGCTTTGAATACTCACATGAAGGAGGCGTTTTGCTTCGTATTTACTTCCCCACTCTGGGTTT
>NC_051406.1:9169533-9170541 GCF_015228065.2 Penaeus monodon
TAGATTCTTCAAGAATGAGGTGGTAAAAAAGCTCGATTTTGGATAAGAAATTGCGACCTCCATTCGTACTCTGATTATACACTGAGAAAACGGGTCACGCGCCAATGAAATATGCAAAATAAGGTTTCATTCAATTTCCATACCAACTTCGAGTAATCTTGAGTGGTTGTATGTTCACGTAGATTGAATGAGGAGTGAATTCAATGAGCATGTGACTGAATTCAGATGTCAAGAATAGTAAGTCAGTATCGTGAGGTAATGAGTGAGAGAGTACGAAGTATGAAAAAGAGGATTGAGAGATTATATCGACGTGATAAGGAATATGAGAGATATTTCTTGGTGTGAAGAGCAGATTGTGTGGATATCTTGACATAAAAGCAATTGGTGATGACACTGAAGTGAAAAGGAACAAGCAAATGGATATACTGACGTTAAAAGGAGTGAGTCAATGAGTAAACTAACGTGAAAATAATGAGTTTCTTCTATCCGAAAATATGTGAGAAGGGAAATCTTTATATCTATTTGTATGTAATACAGAAAAGTGAGAGAGTGAACGAGTGAAGTCCGCCATGCGAATAAATAATGAGTGAATGAGTCAACTTAGATATAATGCAATGAGTGAGTGAACCTCTTGATATGTGAAACGATGTGTAAGTGAGCTTCTTGATATGTGAGACGATGAGTGAGCGAGTCTTGATATGAGAACCGATGAGTGAGTGAGTCTCTTGATATGAGAACCGATGAGTGAGTGAGTCTCTTTACCTGAAAAACATTGAACGAGCGGGTCCCTATAACACGACCTGCCGACTAAAAACCTCATCCTTTCACAACATGTCGAGTAAGCCATTATGCCCTCGAGAGTGGCCGAGGGTGCGCCCTTCTCCCCCTCGAGGAACGCCTCCTCCTTCACCTCTTCAAGGAGGAGGTCGACCTCTTGTACCAACGAGCGAGGTCAACACAGCCAAATTAATTAAAACCTGCGCTGCCTCTTGAAAAAACTCGACCCGC
>NC_051406.1:9171334-9171560 GCF_015228065.2 Penaeus monodon
CACTGCGATTAATATGATAAAGATAAACAGAGACGGGGTCGAGGCAGTCACTCCCACTCAGCGGTATTTTCCGATATTTACTTTAGTCATCAGTCCTCTTTTTATTTTCACATTTTCCTTCTCCTACATTTTACTCAAGACCTTATTCCTTTCGCATTTCATTAATTGGCGCAATCGGCATTGTCAACTATGATAAAATTCCGCTGCTGTATCCACGAGCCTAAAT
>NC_051406.1:9171806-9171877 GCF_015228065.2 Penaeus monodon
TGAAAGCCATGACTTGTTTGACGTAGGATGTGGTGATAAAACTGTTTGCTATTTCTCCCATTGAACTGTTC
>NC_051406.1:9172246-9172465 GCF_015228065.2 Penaeus monodon
ATCAATTTCTCGTATTATGAATAAAAAGAGTTAGAAACCATTTATGACATAAAAGATATTCCAAAGAAAGGTTTCCCCAATCGCTTATGCAATCACGTGACCAGGTGGAAAAAGGGAACAGCACGAGAACGGAGTGTCATGTGTGAACCTTCCCACGCCAAAGGTGATTTTCCACGCTGATTACGCTCGTTATATTATGCTATGAATATTGGGTTAGAA
>NC_051406.1:9173061-9173287 GCF_015228065.2 Penaeus monodon
GCACAAAATTTCCCCCAACCAAGAGAAAAGAAATACTTCAGGTCTCCTCAGTCTCATACCACGAATCCCTGTTCAGTGACGCCGACCATACTAGTTCACTCTGCTTCTTGTTAATCTTCTACTAGTTATCTTTACTTCGTTCTCTCTTAATATCCCGCCACCATTGACGTCAGTATCTGAAAGAAGAGATACCTGCGCATGCATATATGATTGTTATATAATGTGC
>NC_051406.1:9173750-9173876 GCF_015228065.2 Penaeus monodon
TTATTCTTCCTAAAGAAAATACTGTAAAGCCGTCAGTACAAAGACCATAATAATCCGATAGAAGAGATAACAAAGATAAACACACAAAAAATCTAAAAGCTGTTTAGCAACCCTCGCCCTCTTCTC
>NC_051406.1:9174518-9174612 GCF_015228065.2 Penaeus monodon
GTTTATTCCACACATCATCAACATTGTCCGCCGTTCTTCTCCTGCGGCTCCTCTGTCTGTGAGATGCCTGGCACGTTCTTCTGCGGCAATGGCT
>NC_051406.1:9175145-9175325 GCF_015228065.2 Penaeus monodon
ACTGTAAATATAAAAATTATTTAGGAATTTAGGAATGCAGAGATCACCTTTAATAACATATGCAACATCTGTAACACAAGATCGAATGAAACACGCGATCTGTCTTCTAGTGGTATCATTTGTCATATACACATCTATGGTTGATTGATATCAGTGTCAATTTAATATTGAATCCCCTCC
>NC_051406.1:9175814-9176156 GCF_015228065.2 Penaeus monodon
GCAATTCCTTGTCAACTGCAGCCAACAGACTTATCGCCAGAGGAAGTGAACGTCAAGAAGGAAAACCCAAAACACGAAGGAAATCGTCGCTACGTTTATTGATTTTTGAGGAAAATCTTGGACACGTGATATAAGCCGAATGACAGGTGTTTTTATTTTTTTTTTATTTTACGATATTGGTACCCTTTGGTAGTTTGGTGCTTGTTCTCAATAAGGATGAGGATTTTGAGGGAAATTCCACGGAAATCGTGTAAGATCTGAATAGATCTAATTTCATTTTGGTTCGATTTATCACGGTTCTGGAAAAAAAAGGAAACTAGAAATTTCATAAATTACTTGCCG
>NC_051406.1:9176204-9176495 GCF_015228065.2 Penaeus monodon
ATTATTCCCCTTTTTTATTATTCCTTAGTCCAAAAACTCGTAAAGAAGTAAGCAGATAGTGTAAACTGACTGAAGAAAAATTGCAAGAATATGAACTTCTTCCAGAATTTTCTTGGGGTCTTTGGTTACGTCAGTTTGGATCCTGTGTTGCGCAAGCGAAGAAAAAGACTGTCAACTTATCTCACGTTGCAAATATCTGCTTGTTTCAATATCGGCTTTAATTGCGAAAATCTGTCAACTCTCTCTCGTTGTTTCTCGCCAGTTTTTCGTTTTTCGGTGTGTATATGTGTG
>NC_051406.1:9176801-9177124 GCF_015228065.2 Penaeus monodon
CTTCCCTCACAGCCGTGAGCGGAAAGATCAAACAAGTTTTCCGATATTTATAGGCTATCAGAAGTAAGTCATATTCTGATATATAGGCCACTATCCTTCTCTCCTCCCCTTTCCACTAAGCATCTGCCAATACACGCGGACATCTGAGAAATGGAACTTGTATGGTTAGATCCCTGTAATGTATTAGCCACCGGTTCCCCTTTCAGACGGGAATATGAGCTGCCCATTTTCTGCGACATTTCCGTTTTCTGTTAATCCCGTTTTCTGACACTTTCCTGATGGCTTATGAATTTTAAGGTAAACGATAATTTTCTTCCTTCTTG
>NC_051406.1:9177245-9178265 GCF_015228065.2 Penaeus monodon
AAACTTTTTCTCGCACCCATTCTTTATTCTAATTTTTGTATCTTATGTATCATCAGATATTCATTTACACCTTAACTATGTGTATATAAAGATTTTGATTTAATAATAACAATAAAACGAGTAGATGCAATGGACACGTGGAATAAAAGTGTATTGGTTAAAGATGCAACATTACTTATAAAAACAGATTCCAAGACAACTTTACGGTAGAGTTTCGTTGCAATATCACTCAATAAATCATTTGAAGGAAAAGGGGAATTCTTGTATAAAATTTGACGGGAAAGAAAATATGAGTTGAGTTGATAAGAAGAAGAAAAAATTGCTATATAAAGGGAGATAAGATTAGGAATTCCAGCATAAAATAAAGGTTATTTAAGAATACTCCCAGTGAGCACAATGTCTCTCGGGGCAAAAAGATGCTATATGTCTTATCAGTTTCTTATCCTATCTGAAAGCGTTTCCATTTGCAGTAGAATAAAGAAAATAGCACATGGGGTTAAGGGTGATAGGGAGAGGGGGGGGGGCTGATAGGGTGGGGAGGAGCGAGTGAGTGGGATGAGGGGAAGTGGGAGGGGAAGGGGAAGGGGAAGGGGGTATCTGAAGGGGTGAGCGTGGGGGTAGGGATGGTAGGAGAAACGGGAGGGATTGGAGAAGGGGAAATTGAGGGATAGGGGAAGAGGAAATGGGGGGAATGGTAAAGAGGAAATGGGAGGGAATGGGGAAGAGGAAATGGGGGGAATGGTAAAGAGGAAATGGGAGGGAATGGGGAAGGGGAAACTAAGGAACTAGGGAAGAGGAAATGAGGGGAACGGATTAGGAAAAGCGGGATGGAATGGGGAAGGAGAAATGGTGGGGAACAGAGAAAGGGAAAGGGAGATTTCGGGAGGAATAAAGAGGGGAAGAGGGGGAGAATGAGAGAGCGAACGGAAGGAAAAGAATGGGGGAATGAATGGGAGTAGTAGGAAAGGGTTCATGGAAGCGGAAGGGGGGATGGATAATTTGAAAAGAATAGTGTCAACA
>NC_051406.1:9178379-9178485 GCF_015228065.2 Penaeus monodon
AGGGGTGATGGGGGAATGGGATCGAGGGTACAAACTGTATCTATTACGGTATCCTGCTATATGGACCGTGAGGAAAAAATATCTCTGGTACGTATTTTAATGCTCG
>NC_051406.1:9181080-9181370 GCF_015228065.2 Penaeus monodon
GTGGGAGGGGCGAGGAGGGATACGAAAGGGGGGTGAGGAAGGGAGGGGATGGGAGGGATACGTGTTGTGGATCACTACGCATTTGCCATGACCACGCTTTCGGGCTTCTGTACACGCCCCACCCGCTCTCGATCTCCCGCAGGATTTCGCTTATCATAAAGTTCCTACGTGCCCTCTGCGCCTATCTTCAGCAGTTCTTATCTCCCGAGAGTAAGGATGCCTACGCTCGCCCTGAGGCTACGCACATAGAAAACGCGCTTCGGGGGGAACGCATAGAAAACGCGCCTGCT
>NC_051406.1:9182699-9182818 GCF_015228065.2 Penaeus monodon
GGAGGTGGGAGCCGAAGCAAAGCCTTAATGCGGCATCAAAGGGAACCTCTCCAGTCCATCGTCGATCCTCCACCTCTGGCGGGGCTCCTTCCAAGGCCAACAGCGGATGCGTCACGAAA
>NC_051406.1:9185529-9185708 GCF_015228065.2 Penaeus monodon
CAAAGAACAATAACAATGACAGAAAATATGAAAACTTCCCCCAAGAAACCAGCGTCTCGAAGGTAGAGCAACTGCAGTAGCTACTTTTCCTTGATAAATGATGACGTTTTTATGGCAGCACCGTGCATCTAGACCACGGTAATGAGGATGCTGCTTGTGTAATGAACGTGCTCTGAGAT
>NC_051406.1:9186104-9186199 GCF_015228065.2 Penaeus monodon
GCTCTGAGATCTGGAATTGTCACGTGTTTTCTGTTTTTATACTGTTTTGGTAATGATGATAGTACAAATAACATTTTCCTGCTGTTATTTAATAT
>NC_051406.1:9187409-9187689 GCF_015228065.2 Penaeus monodon
CAAATATATAAAAAAGAAAGACACAAAAAGAGAAAGAAAAAGCAAGAAAAAAAGAAAAAGAAATGAGAGAAAAAAAAATAAATAAAAACCGGGTGTAGAACGCCGCAGGTTCACCCTCTAAATGGAAAGCTTTTCTGAGTCGACATCCTTAACGGAATCATCCATTGGCTCGCTATACATTAGGTCGTTGGAGCTACGGAGAGAGAGAAAGAGATGAAGGAAAATATGTAATAATAATAATAGAAAAAAAAAATTATGAGTCAGCCTCGTGCGTTATATT
>NC_051406.1:9188276-9188361 GCF_015228065.2 Penaeus monodon
TTCTTTCACACACAAAAAGCTGAAAAAATGGTAGAAGTGAAAATAGATATGAAATAGCTTTCATATGTTAGTAATATAATCAACG
>NC_051406.1:9188419-9188485 GCF_015228065.2 Penaeus monodon
GAAAATAAACTACAGTTGAACAGATGTTGTCATGGGAAGCGTTCATACACAGAGGCGGAAGGTAGG
>NC_051406.1:9188775-9188962 GCF_015228065.2 Penaeus monodon
CACGAAAAGCATTGTTCAAGGGCTTGCGAATGAGAAAGAGCTAACGCCACGAGGAACAGAAACGAATTTTGTGCCCCACGAGACGCAAGAACGTCTTACAAAACTCGAAACATTTGCTGCGTTTTCGCTCCTGTCAGGCCGGGGTTCTGGCGGTATTTAGTTTGGAAGTTCGGAGGATTCTCTTTGT
>NC_051406.1:9189376-9189650 GCF_015228065.2 Penaeus monodon
CCTCCATCGCGTGTGGATGATCCCGCAGCATCTTCCTTCCTTTATTTATTTGAAATCGTTCTTCCTGATGAGGCGTTTCCATCGTCCTTTTTGGGGAATCATCTTTTCGTCTCGGTTCCTCTCCTTCATGTCTCCTCGGATTGGAACCATCTGTCTTTTTCTTTTGTCTTCCTCTATTCCTTTTCTGTTCTTTATTTTCGTTCTCGTTATTTATTTATCTGTTTATCTTCCGCTGCCATCTGCCTTCCGTCTTTGGATATTTGGGCGTCGAGTT
>NC_051406.1:9189677-9189794 GCF_015228065.2 Penaeus monodon
TTCTATTTTTTTATTCGTCATCGTCCTTTGTGTTTTTTCTTATTTCTCTTCGTTTTTTTATTTGTTCTTCTCTGTTATTATCCTCTATAGTATCCAGTTTCCGGGTCCATAAGTTCA
>NC_051406.1:9190722-9191152 GCF_015228065.2 Penaeus monodon
CGCAGAACGCCAGAGCACGAGCAGAAATTCAAACGTGGTCCTCTCATGAATAATCCTGCAAATGACACCCAACTCAGAAAAATGCTCGGATGTTGATATACGTGCTGGTCACTAATTAGCTTCTGTTTGCCCGAGGTGAGTGGTTACCTGGGCAAGCGCTCGTTTATAAATGTGGCTGAACAATACCCTTCATCCTTCTAAATCCGGGCAGGCGATTAATGTCCTAAACACCCCGGCCGGATTTATTACATGGTTTTGATCACCCATCTGATTAATTGAGCTTTTACCGTGGCCGTTCTAGGAGGGGAGACCTGTCTGCCGTGCTATTTATGTGCTTGTTCTACCATGTGTTTCCCTCTGCCCCTGTTTATGAATTAGAGTTTGTTATTGTTGTGTTTGTTTGGGTCAGGCTGATGGTTTCACTTTTGGC
>NC_051406.1:9192649-9192897 GCF_015228065.2 Penaeus monodon
ACAGTGGAGATTTACTTTTTAGCCGTGATGACATTTTCTTCTTTTATTACACCCACAGGAGAAATTAATATATGTTCGGGTAGAATTCTAGTGAAAAACAACTCTGTGCGTCATTTTACCTATGTAAGAACTTCACATATAAAGAAAAGAATTGTATGTATATATTTTTACTGGGAAAATGCTGCTCAGAATAATGTATATTCCAGATTTCTACTTTACTTTAAAGTAATTCTTCTCACCACACATAC
>NC_051406.1:9193057-9193460 GCF_015228065.2 Penaeus monodon
GTATTACTTACTTTGTTGTCTTTTAGATGAGAATAGATATACGAATATATACAAACCAAACATATATAACAAACCATGAGTCAGACACTAATTCTTGTCGAGCTTATTTCACTTAATCCAAGAAATCACTCTCGACCTCGGCAAGCACAGCCAGACACGACAAATAATATACAAACCACGTCTGGTCTGCATCCACGTCACCATACCGCTCATCAGCGCAACGCTTAATCATCTCTCTAGAAGGCTTTACGATCTTTGCCCATTAACAAATAACACTGACTCGAGCAGAGGGAGGGAAGGCTTAACCAACTTTATACAGACAGATCATGGAGGCATTATGTTGAAAGTTAGTTGCCTGGCTACCTGGTTACAGTTGTAAAAAATGTATGATACCTAAAACGTC
>NC_051406.1:9194004-9194171 GCF_015228065.2 Penaeus monodon
TAGATTGATTAGACTGATTCTCTGAAACAGGCACGCACACATTGGGACATAAGAAAACGGACGCAGAGTTAGTAAGGAAGATAATCCCAACATGCATATATTCCTCTTATGTAAAAAGCAGAGAACAAGGATCTTCCGTGTATTCTCAAAACATGCTGCATATTTCT
>NC_051406.1:9194428-9194791 GCF_015228065.2 Penaeus monodon
CCCACCCACCCACTATTTATCTACCTTCCGATCTATTTACAACCCCGCCCCCAACCCCCCAGTGCATGGCGATGTATACGCATCCCCCGAACAGATTATCCCCGGCCCTGTAATTAATGTACTGCGACTTCCGCTTAACCCGATCCCAGGCAGCCGCGTCCCGTCCTCCTGCCGTCCTTTTAATTAAGTTATCAGGGAAGAAGCTCAGGCATCGTTGGCTGCACACGCCGCGCCGTTACAGACTGCCGGGTGCGCTGCAGAAGGAGATTAAACGTAAGATTAAGCGCAGGAAGTTTATAAGCAAGACACGGGCGCCTTAGGGTAGAACGATGATACGGGACGCCGGGTTTTACCACGCGGGTC
>NC_051406.1:9195665-9196070 GCF_015228065.2 Penaeus monodon
GACCAATTTTACGATGATAGTCGACTTTATATTGTCTTTATAGCAGAAGTTCAGAAGTTTGGGAAACAACCTTTAATCTGAAGCATAAAAAGGTATGCAAATACTGTACATAATATTTCGCTATCCATGAAAAGAAGAAAAAATACGTTTTATGATTATTGTCTGTAAACTTTACAAAATATTTGGAATTCGTCTAATACCGTGTACATGCAATACTCTAGGAATTTAGCGAAGGTTTTTATGGGTAAAAAAGTATACAGTATTTTGTATTTTGAGCAACATATTTCCTTGTTTCCTTTTTTTGATTTTCGTGATGCAACAAATGACTAATCTAAACAAATTTTTTGCAGTTAATGGTATCTACTTTGTGTAGCGAAGGGGACTGGAGAGAAATGAAAAAATTTA
>NC_051406.1:9196367-9196522 GCF_015228065.2 Penaeus monodon
AAGCAAGAAAGGGGCTCGGTCTTTTGTATTTGTTTTGATCGGCTTTAGCATTACTGTTGCTTTCAAGGTTATTACAGCTAATGTAGATTGCACTTGAATATGTGTTGCGTAAGCGCTTTGTTCCTTTTATGGAACTGAGCAGAATGTAGAATGAG
>NC_051406.1:9196648-9196960 GCF_015228065.2 Penaeus monodon
AAACAAACAGAGAAACAAACAGAAAGAGAAAAGCAGATTTGTGAACATCTTACAACATCGAAGTGAAATCGGTCAAGAAAAAATCGTTCTCCCCTAATCTCCACAGTACGTCTTTGAGGGCGAGTTTCCAAGGAAGTTTCTCCCTCAAGCAGCCGAGACTCCTAGCAGCTGGGCGGGATTATGACGCCTCGGAAAATGTTCCTTGGGAGAATATTCTTCCACGCTTTTATGTCCAATTTTTTGTTCATGGAATATAAAACCAGATGTTATTTCCCTTCTCTTACAGTATCTTTATTTGTCATTAATACTCGT
>NC_051406.1:9198744-9198996 GCF_015228065.2 Penaeus monodon
AACCTTTTCCAATAGGCTCCCTTCATTTAACTCCGAGGAAGAACGGACAAAGAAAGTTAAATATTTCTTCCGTCATCCAAGCGGAACGGGATCACGACCGGAGCATAATAGAGGATTGGCAAAAACATTTTCTTTCCCGTGATCGCATCTCACGCTCAGCAGCCTCCAGTCTTAAGATGCTGAGTATGTCATCTCCGCTTGAACTGACAAGACGACGCGGAACTTAGCTGCGTCTCGGGTGCGAAATTCTAC
>NC_051406.1:9199546-9199764 GCF_015228065.2 Penaeus monodon
TGAAGGAGAAAGGACATGCTGTTATTTTGTTTGGTGGCTTTCAGGTTGTGTTGCGTTTGGCAATAAAGTATTATTGCAGTGGTTGTACTTTTAACAAGTAACAACGCTAATGAAAACAAGACAGGGGAGGAGGAGGGGGGAATGAGGATCGTGCACAAATTAATGTTTATATCAATGTGATTAAAGTGGGACGGGAAAACGCTGCAATGGTAGCAGAC
>NC_051406.1:9199802-9199992 GCF_015228065.2 Penaeus monodon
TTAACACATGGTATGAAACTCCAACGGCAAAAATAGCGCTATTGTTTGTAAGATTAATTTTGAGATTAATAGTGAGAGCAATTCCAACAGCAAAAGTATTAATTGCGTTTCTGTTTATGCGCATGTTACGTGCAGGGAATATATATGATATTTGCATGGATGTGCATGAATGAAAGTAATTAGATATAGG
>NC_051406.1:9200104-9200190 GCF_015228065.2 Penaeus monodon
CTGACACAGAATGGTTAACACTCGGAAATACAGACATTGAGTCGAAGAGACACCTAAACAGTGAAATGACAGTAAAGGATAAATTA
>NC_051406.1:9200956-9201240 GCF_015228065.2 Penaeus monodon
AAATCAAAATGATAGAAAACTCCCTCCTTCATTCCCTTACCACCACCCCACCCGCCATTTGCTACATCAAGCCACACTGATGGTTGTTTCTGACTCCATCTATTTGACGCCACGCTGAGCCCTCGACAGAACAGCCATACATCTTGTTGACTCAAATTCTAGCTACTCTCGCACAATAATTATTGTATTGTTCCTGTTACCTCTTTGATTTTTCCCCCCTGCTTGATCCCTCCACGCCTTGGAATTTTGTTTATATGTAACTTTTCAGTATTTTTTTTTCTTTG
>NC_051406.1:9202296-9203059 GCF_015228065.2 Penaeus monodon
TTCATATAAGTTTTTCACTGCAACTAACCTTCTTACAGTATTTACTATTACTGCCACGAGGAACTTATTTAACCATTATCATATTAAGTGTCCATTGCGAGAAAACTACAATCTTAATACTCACTTCAAATTTCATATATACAATTTCAAAAGTTCTCAAATACTGCTTTTGGAATACAGTATCAAGAACACAGTTGGCAAAACATAACACACAAAAGCAGTTTTCAGTATATTATCTACAAAATACAGCCCTCGGAATTCAGTCTTCAATATTCTGTTGTAACTTCGAAATAATCCGTTTATTTTGTTTTTATTCTCTTTTATAATCTTAGAAAACAATTCCAAGAATATAATTTACGCAATACTGTTCTGAGAATATAATCAACCAAAGATTCTTTCAAGGATTTCTCGTGAAAACAGAAAAACAAGAAGGAAAATAACACACTCTCCGTTATTAAGACAAACATGATATAAAACTTCTTCTCGGCGTAACAGCCCATATAATCCCGTCAAGAACACGCACAGCAAATGACGCCAGAGAGAATATACAAAGCCTTATCGCTTCCTGCCAGCCTGCCATTAGCTTTTGTGTATCATATGCTTCATGTTGGGTTATGCGAATAATATTTTGTTAAATACGACAAACATTTGTTATATGTTTACACGTTTCTTTTCTGCTTTTCATTTACACATGACGGTCTGTTGTTTCCGTCTCAGATGTTGCAGACGCTTGTGGTGTTTTTCTTGGAATCTAACAAATATA
>NC_051406.1:9205394-9205625 GCF_015228065.2 Penaeus monodon
GTTCTTTTCTATTATACGGAGTCTTTGCTAATGACGGTAATGGAAAAAATACACTATGTTTTCACTTTATAGTCGTGTTTCAGCTTCAAATGGGGGGGGGGGGTCTGTTTTCGATTCAGTCAGTAATAAAATGAATTTCAGAATTATATTAATTAGAGAATCTGGAATAATTGCAAGCATATGGCTTATTTATCACAGATCAGATGTGTTCCTCTCCTTCAGTATCAAATC
>NC_051406.1:9205665-9205796 GCF_015228065.2 Penaeus monodon
AATCATTTTCTACTTTCTCTTTAAAAAAAGGGGGGGGGAATACAGTTAACGCATTCGCATCCCTCTTCATTATTCAACATTTCCATCTCCGTTTCATCGCCTCCCTTTTACTATTCTCCCCTACCCTTCTC
>NC_051406.1:9205858-9206067 GCF_015228065.2 Penaeus monodon
TACGCAATTTCCAGTCATCTATTCCTGCCTTCGAAATGATGGCTCTGATTGTGAATGAGGATTACAGAAGCTTCGCTGAAAATTCCTTGTTTAGGTTTGATTTCAGTTATCAAATGTTCTATATATTTTTGTAAATGATTATGTATCAACTTATTTCATTGTTCGTTTATTAGCTTATTTCATCTATTCATTCAATTATTCCATTATTT
>NC_051406.1:9206159-9207016 GCF_015228065.2 Penaeus monodon
AGTGTTTAGCTAAAGAAAGGATTAATGCTTATCGTCCGAACTGCTTATGACACATGTTTATCCTGTTGTTAAAATACATAATCAAATATATCGAACAGAATGACTTTAGATCATCAGTTTATAATATACAGCTCATATTTTTTCTTTCTGGCAAAGTCCGTCTTTATTGCGAAGATGCATCCTTTCAGAGGTACACATCATGACGCAATTCTCCGTCGTCACTTCGGAATCAACAACTCTGCGGAATCCAAACGCCTTGTTTCATTACTCGGCTCCAGCGTTTTTTCCTTTAGAGGATTCGCCCGGAGCTGCTTGGAGGAATGCGGATCATCGTCCTTTCATAAGTCCTAAGAAGCCGGAACTCCATGGATCCTGTTTGCCATTCCAATGAACGAAGATATATATCACACGTATCAACATCCTATGATTATTTACCTCCGTAATAACTTCACATTGCACTGCGCATTCCTAGTTATGTTGAAACTTAACTCGTTGAATCATCTAAAACAAAACAAAGATTTAACAGAAAATTATAAAGTAGATACCAACCTAAGCGTCAAATGATGTATACTGCGTAATGAAAAAAAATCAGATCCAAGACAAACATTTCTGTTAAATAGGAAGTATGCAAAAAAGGGCACTTGTATTGTCTTCAACCTATGTCAAAGTAATGTACATTATTGGTCCTATTTTGCGCTCTCGGTTCAAGTATTTGCTCTGTTGAGTGCTTTGATGGGTGTTTCAGACTTTAAGTTCGAATAACAAATGATAAAGTTGCAAGCCATACACTGTAAACAATTCATAAATAATGTCTCAAACAGTAGCATCTACAGCACAAAATAAAGTTAAAAATAGGC
>NC_051406.1:9207475-9207642 GCF_015228065.2 Penaeus monodon
ACACAAGGATCAATTTTGGGGTTTCAGTTAAATATTCTCCTATAGTTTTTAGAATTATATATATCCGGTTATGGAGCAATCATTTGACTTATAGTATGAGTTATCTATCTATGAATCCAACCAAGGGATATTCGTAGAAACTATTTTCATTAATGGGGCAAGGGTGA
>NC_051406.1:9207734-9208262 GCF_015228065.2 Penaeus monodon
ATGTAAAAACAAAAACACGCTAACTAGAAGAGAAAGACATGAGAAAGAAGAGACAAAGAGCGACAAAGAGGCGGCGAGTGGGCGGCGGGCGTGGGTAGCGAAGGTCCAGCCTCGGCCGCTGCCCAATCTCCGCGCGGCCAACTCCTCGCTGGGGTTTTGTCGTAACCAGTTTTACGTCCTTGTAAATCAAGTTTTACGATAGCGTTGTTGAGCGATAATTTCACAAAGTTATGGGGTCATAAATATGGGGCGAAAGAGGGTCTTGTGATCGTGTCCTGTGTTGGAACTTGATTGTGGGAATGTCTGGGCACACACATAAATGTACCGCGTGTAAACTTTTGCTCGTGTGTACCTGTGTGTGTATTTCAGGGAAACAGCACACAAGGCATAACTAACTCTTCTGTTTATTGTTTTAACATTTAGAAGTAAAGACAGCAGCTGAACATCATGAGTCTAAGTGTTTCCTTTTTCTTTCCCTTACGATTACTGTTCCGCCGGGGAGTATAATGGATTTTCATTTGTGTGTGG
>NC_051406.1:9209011-9209248 GCF_015228065.2 Penaeus monodon
ACAGCAAGTACCTATGACTTGATTTAGGGTATTATATCCATGTGCTTATTTTGAATAATTCATATATAATTCATATACGCTTGCAATCGTTAACTAAGCCTATGACTATCTCGGTCAAATCCTTGATTCCTGGGCATATTCAACAGCGACTAATTTTGATCTGGCAATTTCCAAACAATGAGTAAAGTCGATATTGTGTTGAGGACAACTTCCGGCCACTTGCATTTATAATTACCC
>NC_051406.1:9209558-9209846 GCF_015228065.2 Penaeus monodon
TTCTGTTACTGGATGATTGACCATTTGCATTACTACGAGAAGCCTATATATTTCATTTTATATTTAAACATATACGTTGATATAAGGGTTCTTAAGATAGATGAATTAAGAAAAGAGCTTCTTGGGATTTTTTTTCAGTTATTTTCCCCACAAGGCAATTAAATTCTGCTTGTATGGGTGTTCCTCAAGAATCACTTTTCTGTCAACTTCTCAGTTCAAAATGTACCTTTTTGAGGATAGATAATTTATTTGGACGACCTTTCTATGGGCTTAAGTTCTCTAAATATT
>NC_051406.1:9209881-9210304 GCF_015228065.2 Penaeus monodon
CGAAATACCAACACACACTTAGCTAGAGTTCGGTCCACATCCCCTTTGGCACATCTGTATTTACATCTGTATTTCTTCCTTGGGCTTACTAGAAAGAGTAACGATTATTCTATATTTCTATTCTTTCAAGTTTTTCCTTCATTTCCTTTTCGTCGACAACTATTCATCTAATCAGACTCATACTCGAATTTCATCTCCATAAAGTTCCTGGTGCTCGAGATGTGCAAAATACAAACACACACACGCCAGAAGGTATTGTTAAAATAGGCAGTCTGTTTGAGATCACTCTGTATTCCGAAGGCGGTAGAGTTTATCTCGGGTACATTCAGTACTTCTCATCAATATCATTGGAGCCGGAAAACCTTTTATTTTCTTTGTTATTCTTATTTATGTTTTATTCATTCTTTTAATTATTCGTTTATT
>NC_051406.1:9210936-9211320 GCF_015228065.2 Penaeus monodon
TTGTAGGGGGAAGGGGGGAAATATGCTCTTAGATATCACATAACAAATTTAATCAATAAGTGCACTGGATATGATACGTATCCCTAGCGCAGCCACTCCATCTCCCAAGCTCCTCGTCCGGAGCAGCTCCTTTAAGTATTTATATGCAGCAACATTCTTCATCGTATCTTTGTTTTCACTTATTCACTCTATTCCACATCTATTAAATGGTCTTCCCCTCATTCTCTTTCTCCATTTCCCTCTTTCGTTTTCTCGTTTTATTCTTTAAATAAATTCCTTCTCTCTGCTTGTCTCACTGGCTTCTATGTCCATTGCAAAGTCCGAAAAATAATATTCGAAAACATGAAGATAATCTGGTAAAATATCAGTTGAATCCCCATCAGA
>NC_051406.1:9211643-9212366 GCF_015228065.2 Penaeus monodon
TCCAGCCTCAACCCACTCGAATCCAAGCTCACTCTAGCGAGGAAGACGAAGGAAATTCGCGTCTCAAGCTCGGCCCGAGAGTCTCTTTGAAATCTTAAGGCTTTTGTCTTTATTACATTAGCAATTCCACTTTTCAGGTTATCGCAGTGGAAGAAATATTCCACCGCCGTTTCTCACCCAATCATGAATATATATCACTCTCTCCTTTCCCTCGCTGAAACCACACCTTCGTTTCTTTTCTTTTTAGTTGCGTTTTAGCATTGTTAGATTTGTTATTCTTTATTACTGTTACTATTGCTTTTAGCTATGTTGTTAAATTACCATTACTTATTAGCATAAGTTTTTAATCATTATTCTCAATATGTTTATTAGTAATTTTAGACAGACAGACAAAGAAACGAATCTCTAATTTGTGGAGAGAAGGGTGCTAAGATTACAGAACTTCAAAACTAAACCTGAAGCAATGAAAAAAATAAGTATTTCAAGGATATTTTCAGCATAATAAAACTAGCAGCTTTACTATTTCAGTGACGATGATGCCATATGATGTATGACTAGAAAATATATATATTTCACTTTACTGCACATCATACTGTATGGTGCACCCTGTATGCGCTAAAGGGTGTTTGATTCCTCATATCCTGCTCTCCTAGTAGGCAATTTGAGCCTCTATAGTCTACATGGCTCCAAACCCTGGTTAATTGCTAGGTGTCTGGGGCATAT
>NC_051406.1:9214295-9214378 GCF_015228065.2 Penaeus monodon
TGATTCGACATTAAAAAGATGAATAGAGTAAAACTGGACCCCTGAAATGTTTATTTACGTATTTTTATTTAGAAGGCATTTTG
>NC_051406.1:9214434-9214528 GCF_015228065.2 Penaeus monodon
GTCAACATGTTTAAATGTTCATAATTCATTAGAGGTAAGCAGTAATCAGTTTTATCATTGCCTCCTACGTCAGACAAGTCGCGGCTTTCATCTG
>NC_051406.1:9214624-9214958 GCF_015228065.2 Penaeus monodon
CGGTGATAACTAAGGCGTGCTTTCCTCTCCAGAGACAGAGAAAGAGGTTGGGAAAAATTCGTGAGAGAACAACACGCCACGATACCGTCAGCGAAATGTCAGTTTTACTTTTTGTCATTTTTACTTCTTTTTCTCTTTTGGCATGGCTACCAGCAGAATTAGACGAAGGAGACAGTTAATTGGGAAGGGAACAGTAGATAAGGGTGAAGTGTAGGAAGGAAAAATCGTGAAAGAAGGGTAGAATTGAGGACTTATTCGACTAAGGAAGAATAACGGAAAATACCGAGGAATGGGGGTGACTGTCTCGATTCCGCGTCACTTTATCTTTATCTTA
>NC_051406.1:9215336-9215472 GCF_015228065.2 Penaeus monodon
GAATTAATTGCGAAAGTTAGAAAAGGATCGATGACTTTTTGTCCAGGTAATAACGGATCCTATCTCACGTTTATCTTTATTATATATACTGTAATGATAAATGAGTTATAATTAGGAGGCAAAGGTATTTATATTG
>NC_051406.1:9215621-9215686 GCF_015228065.2 Penaeus monodon
TTCAAATCCACCCCACAAGTCTTAAGACCGCTAAGTCATGCTACTCAAATTGAAATTAGGTAAGT
>NC_051406.1:9216966-9217399 GCF_015228065.2 Penaeus monodon
TCTTTGTTACATTAACAATATCAATAAAATGGAATTATCGCGAGTAATTTGCAGACCGCTCTGGCAACCGGCGAGTTCTCCATTTTGTACACTAATTAAAATAAATTGCAATATCCCTGATGCAATATATCTTCTGACCTTGTTTTCAGGTTCTGCAATTCAAGGTGCAACAACGAAGGGAAATTGAATAATAACATGGATATTTTGCCTGCAATTTTTTTTTTTTCTTAATTAGATTTGATTATTCCGGCAAACCATTCTTGCTTGATATGTAATACAATGAAAATAAGGATCAAATTAGGGTATTGTTATAGAAATGAAATTACGTAACGATTTTTTTCTCTTTACGGTCTTCCTTCTCACTGGGACGGGATTTGGTATCGTTCCTTACATGTGTCGTAACTAGTAATTGCTTCGGGTAATTGGTGTTCGT
>NC_051406.1:9218540-9218636 GCF_015228065.2 Penaeus monodon
TTTTTTCAGTCAAAACTAGACATTTACTCAGAGTGTGTTCCCTTCAGAACTTTGGCAATTCCAGTGCCTTTGGATGTAGGAGGCGACTCATCGGGG
>NC_051406.1:9219989-9220200 GCF_015228065.2 Penaeus monodon
CCGCCGTGCCAGGTGATCATCTCTCGCAACTTGCAAGTAGAGAGCAAGAGCGAACCTTTTCAAGAGCTCGCCATTGAATATAAATTCTCCCACGCCACAAAAGGGTGCCACTATGTTGTGCAACCGCTCCACATAGATTGCATGCTGCATTGTTGAGCTTGTCTATTAAAAGCCGCAATGGAGACGCTGTATCGTGGCCGCAACAATACAA
>NC_051406.1:9220438-9220690 GCF_015228065.2 Penaeus monodon
TACAGAAGGTGTCTGTTCTGGCACCGTTTCTCCCGCCCTCCTGCCTGAAGGTGGACGCCTCTAAAAAACATTATTTTCATCTGTATGTTTCTTTCTTTCTTTCTTTTTCTCGCGCTGACCGTGGATCTTCTTCCTATTTCAATTTCCGTAATGTATTTCTCGTAAAGTATTTCTCGTAACTAACATTTTATTAATGTTCTTATTTTGTCTTGGGGATTTCACTCTTTCATTTCTCGTTATACACACACACGA
>NC_051406.1:9221993-9222168 GCF_015228065.2 Penaeus monodon
CAAAACCTATCCAGCTAGATCACTTTCGTAGCACATTTGCATAATTCATTCAGTATGGTAATCTAATTCGTCGATTTGATACAGTTACACGTGATACGTCACCGGCGCGGTGGCGATATAAGCTGGGAATAATTATATTTTCCTCCTTAATCCATGCGGTTCCCCTCTCCTGTTA
>NC_051406.1:9222518-9223151 GCF_015228065.2 Penaeus monodon
AAGTCAACTCTAAATTGAAGGAGGATCAGGAGTATATAGGTTTTCCACGGGAGTAGACGCTTCTGGGGCGTCGCGTTTTATAGCACAGTGTTCACCTCACAGCCTCCAAACCAGAAGGATCATTGATCGAATAATCGATCACGATTCTCAACAAAGTAGGTCATACGAAGCTTCGACTGAACACATCCGAAAGACGGTGAAGCGAAAGCGAAATCAGTAAAGTTCACAATTATAAATGACAAAATGTTCCTCAGAAGAAGGAAAATTAAACTAATCTGAAGTTTACATAAGTCGTAATCAAATTAATATGATAGACATAGTTAAATAAAACTGAGCATCAGAGAAGACAGCCTCAGTCCTTGGTAAGACCCCTTTTTATTTACAGAATTAACCCAAATTCCGCAAAGCGCCAGAATACTGATATTCTGAACATCCAAATCAACAGAAATGTGGAATCCAATAAAGATCCATTAGAAAACCTCGGAACATATACTGATTCGCAGAAGGTCAGGCAAAATGCGTTTGCAAGAGAACCAGGAAAACACAAACTGTTTTGTGGGCGTTCTGAAGACTCTGTGACGCTAGCGATAGAACACGTTTGCGAAAGTGTTGATCAGATACAGCTATCGTGAA
>NC_051406.1:9223201-9223601 GCF_015228065.2 Penaeus monodon
GTACGATGATTAAGGCTCCTGGTGACACACTCACCAAATTAGACTGCACGTCTTATCAAGCAAATTGTTGAATGATACCTTGTTCATCACTTTTATTATGCTTACCACCAGCTTATCATGAGGAGGCAAGAGTTATGGTAATGACATGTAATTCACTGATGTAAAAATACAATATTTCCTTTGCACCTCGGTCCACAAGCTAATCTTTTTCATTCATTTGAAATTTACATTCTTGAATGAACATGATAGATAACATTAGCTGGGCCTTTATCATACTGATTATAAAATTCCTTGGAATCACTTCTTACACAGATCTGGAATGGTTGCATATGTGGTTCCTCGATTCCACTTCACTGTTGGTCACAATTGTAACATGAATTTCATAAGGCATGTAACAATT
>NC_051406.1:9223634-9223880 GCF_015228065.2 Penaeus monodon
TTTCTCTCAGGCAAAGTGTGCTTGAATAAAAATCTGAGTATTTAAAAAGTACCAGTTGAATAACTCATAAGTATATAAATATTTCACGAAATATTATATTTTAACATCAATATCGAAGAAGTCAGTGCCACTGCAGGAGTTACAAGGCATATCGAATTTACCCGGACGTATGATAAGTCTCTAGAGTTTTATAATGTGTATGAAGCAAGTGTTATTTTCATTAAACAAGTTTACATCGTAAATTGA
>NC_051406.1:9224560-9224655 GCF_015228065.2 Penaeus monodon
TGAATGTCTAGGGGGTTTAAAAACAATTATGTGTAGTTCACTGTACAAATACGATATTTCCTGCTTTGGTAATTTACGCCTGAGGACAAAACGTG
>NC_051406.1:9225267-9225524 GCF_015228065.2 Penaeus monodon
ATCTTCCCGAAGGCAATCAGTTCGAGAAACTCGGAAGATATTCAAGGTGGGAGGCAATTTACGGATCACAAGATGGTATTGCTTCTTCTTCTTCCCTTGTCTTTTCTTTCCTCGGCCAGGGTCACTTTCTTTATTTTCTAATATTTCTTTTTTTTTATTTCATTTTGAATCCTGCTAAACTGTGAATGTATAAGTTCTAATGGCGTTATTAATGTCTGTGTCAAAGATAGAAATACATAAAATTTCTTCGCAGATCT
>NC_051406.1:9231408-9231794 GCF_015228065.2 Penaeus monodon
CCCACACACACAAATAAATGAATAAAAACTGTAGGCAAATGAACGAACGGAAAGAAAATAAAATAAAAAAACAACAACAATAGACTGAATCAAAGATCTTTTCGCTCCTACTCTTTCAATATTATCGTCGACTTTCCTGCTCCTTCTTTCGCTCCTCTACTTACACTCTCTACTTCAAAATCTCCTAATCTACTCCAGTATGTACTCCTCTACCCGGAATCAACATCAAAATCAAATCACTCGTTCCTTGGTAAACAGATGTATAGATCAGCGGACCTTGCTACGTGGCCTCTGTGGTTTAGATTCATGTAGGGTTCAACACTGTAGTAAATATTTATTTTTGAAACTCATGGGAACCAAATACGAAAAAAAAAGATCAGTGGAGA
>NC_051406.1:9232988-9233223 GCF_015228065.2 Penaeus monodon
AACCAACAACACAAGACTCTCAAATGAAGATTTTTGAACAGGGAAATATATAACGCAGAATTACACCGAAGGCAGAAGCAACGCTAGACTTGATACTGTGACTGATCGTATTTTACATATTCATCTTCACGGCCTGGCTGTTCCATTCTCACTGTGTATCCTCAGATTGGATTCATCTGAAATTTAGATGAATATTCAGTTCAGTATCCTAGGCGTTTCTGTGTGTGGATGAGGA
>NC_051406.1:9233252-9233361 GCF_015228065.2 Penaeus monodon
GGGGGGTGGGGGTTAGGGGGGGAGGGTTTCGGTTTTTTTTGTAGTTTTTTTGTATTGCTTGCTTTGTGTGTGTGTTTTTCTTTTCTATATATTAATTTGGTTATATCGG
>NC_051406.1:9233455-9233599 GCF_015228065.2 Penaeus monodon
ACTCACTCATTCACTGATTTGCTTCTTTTTACACCCTTCCTTTCCCCTGTCTTTCTTGCCCCTTCGTTTCTCTCTGCTCCTCCTCCTTGTCTTCTCTCTCACCCTCATTGTTTCCTCTCCCTTCTTACGTCCTCCCCTCTTTTT
>NC_051406.1:9233665-9234630 GCF_015228065.2 Penaeus monodon
TTCTTTTCCTCCCTCTTCTTCCCCCCCTCTCTTCTTCCCCCCCCTCTCTTCTTTCCCCCCCTCTTCTCCCCCCCCCCCTCTTCTCCCCCCCCCTCTTCTTTCCCCTTCCATGTCCCTTTCCTGCCGCTTCCCTCCCTCTCTGCATTCTTCCCTCCCTCCCTTCCCATTCCTGCGCACTCCCCGTCTCTCGTCTCTTCCTTCCTTTGCCCCTTTCCCCCTTCCCTCCTTCCTTTGCCCCTCCCCCTACTCTCCCTTCCTGTGCCCCTCCCTCGTCTCTCTCCGATCCTACGCTCCTTCCCTCTCCCATCTCTCCCTTACCACGCCCCTCCCCTCCCGCTTCTTACTCTTCCTGCACCTTTCTCCCTACCCCTTTTCCCCTCTTACGCCCCCCTCCCCCACCACATTCTCCTCTTCCTGTGCAAATATCCCACCCCTTCTCTCCTATCCTTTGGCCCCTCCCCCATCTCTCCCTTACCACCCCCTTCCCTCCCCCATCTCTCCTTTACCACGCCCCTCCCCTCCCCCTTCTCTCTATTCCTGTGCCCCCCTCCTCCTCCTCTCTCTCTCTCTCTCTCTACGAACACAGGGTACATAAGGTACATCCACGAAATGACTTCCGCGTCTCCTCATTCAATAACCAAAAAGATGAACTGAAACTGCACGGGGAAAGATGTAAGTAAACAGACTTCTCTTCTCTTTTCGTGACTTTCAGATGGAATCTCCAGCAGCAGCATTTTTTTTATTTACCTAATTCCACTCTGGAATATGAGGAAAATCAGTTCCTCCTTCAAGTAGCTAGTAGCCCTCCAAGCAAAACTTATCTGCGCTAGTTCATCTTCTCAGGCTTATCGTCCAGGAGGAAGAAAATAATGTTCTGCGAATTTCTTCTGGTGCTTAAGTCGGCTATACAATATTTATACTTCTGGAGACTCACTTCTCAGTCCTTACTTTTAGTTCGCTCCCCC
>NC_051406.1:9237250-9237383 GCF_015228065.2 Penaeus monodon
TTGAAAAGCCGCTCAACTCAAATTTAATCATCGTAATTATTTTTTTTTTTGCTCTTGCACAGCAGAAAGGAGCAATCAGAGCTTCAGCGGCAACAGAAGCTTACTCTTACAACTGACTTTCACTGTCGTTGAT
>NC_051406.1:9238478-9239630 GCF_015228065.2 Penaeus monodon
ATCAATTTCTCGCCTTGACTCGCCTTCCTATGTCTACTCAATTCATTCAGTTCTGACACAGCCGAAGTCTTAGCAATTTTACGTAGGTCTCTTTAGCATACAGTATATTTTCTCATTGTATTTCTCTTATGTCACTTTATTGAATTTTGCTCACGTCATTTTATTGTATTTCGCTCACATCACTTTCTTTCGTGTCACTTTATTGTATTTCTCTCATGTCACTGTACTGTATTTCGCTCACGTCATTTTATTGTATTTCGCTCATGTCACTTTACTGAATTTCGCTCATGTCACTTTATTGTTTCTCTCACATCATTTTATTGTATTTTCCCTTAAAACGTTGTTCGATTTTTTTTCGTATGTTTATTAATTCTTCATACTGACTCGTTTCTACATTCTCCTTCGCATTCTTTTTGAATTTTCCCTTTCGCTCTCTTTGCGTTCCTTCCACCTTTCACCGAGTTTTCCCACAACAACATCTTTCCTATTCCACCATTAATAAAAAGGTCAAACTCTTGTATAAATGTCTTACAGTACCTTTGAGAAGGTAGCAGACCGTTTGTCCGCATTTACTTCGAAAATTGAATTGCTATTCAAAACGGTTCCCAAAAAGGCCAAATTTGCAGTTGCAGCGAACAAGGTAAAGGTTTCAACAAGAATGGATGAGACAGTCTGATATATTTGCAATTCTGCGTTGCCAAATTTATGATTCACGGAGGCGTTTCCTTTCAACCTCAAACTCGCAAGCGGAGCAAGGTATTATGGTTTCTATGTGAGAGGGTATTTTGGGTCGGTTTCGCCTCTAATTGTTGCTCTACATGGCTTGGCTACAGCTTGGTTACAGGAGAAGATCTTTTACTGTAATCTGGTTGCCCGGGATCTCGGTTTTAAGAAACGCAATGCAGTGCCATTCAAGTTTAGTTCTGTGTTACGGCAGTCATGCATTGTAATTGGCTATTAGCTTGGTCTCTTCTTTGTGATTCTTTGCTATCTCAATTCCCCTTTCTTTTCCTTCTTGCGTTGTTCCTTTTATATTCTATCTTTATTGTATTTCGCATTTTCCTTGCGGATTTTGGTTCCCAATTTATTCTTTATTTCGCTTTGCATTTCCTTTGATCGTGTTTTTCCTTTCCAACTTTGCTTATTCCTGTC
>NC_051406.1:9242633-9243036 GCF_015228065.2 Penaeus monodon
ATGGGGGCCTGACCGGGATTTTGAACGTTTGCCCATTTGTTTTGTTAGCTTTTTATTGACGGAATCGTTTACTCATTCGCGTGCTTTTCTAATGGCAGTTGCTTTCGAGTGTTTGTGCCATAAGCCTTTATATGAGTAATTAGTCCGTTTAGCTATCGTGCATTTGCGTTGCCAGCTGAAGTTATTTCTTGCCGGCTTGCTTTCTCCGCTTGGGATTTTTGTTCCTTCCTGGCTCATAGTGATTCCTATGTGAGTGATTGCAGTTCTCACTGCTCCCTTTTGTTATCCGCATTTGATGGCGGTTATCGTGGTTTACTTAGCCTTTTGCGATGTATTAGATAATCGTGGTGTGATTTCGTGTTTATTCATCTTGGTGTTAGCATTGATTTTCTAGCTAGCTAGA
>NC_051406.1:9243186-9243399 GCF_015228065.2 Penaeus monodon
GACCTTGTCTTGGATAATTTGATTAAAATTAAAGTAATTAGTAGAGAGGACGTTGAATCGGTGTTTCCAGCAATTCAGGGTGATGGTAATGTAATGTCCCCCGGTCAATATGAACTGGAGAAAAGTAAAATTGAGGTGGAGAAACTTAAGGCTGAAAATGAGCGTTTGAGGCTTTCTCAATGTTTAGGTGATATCCCGTATTTTAAACTTAAT
>NC_051406.1:9243564-9245566 GCF_015228065.2 Penaeus monodon
GTTATCCATGTTAAGGATTATGAGTATGTCAAAAGAGCTGTACTGAATGTCTATAAGAAGGTTCCTGAAGCGTATAGGCAAGAGTTCCGCAGCTGCAGTAAGGCCAGCGAGCAATCATATGTAGAGTTTATACGCCAAAAGCAACTTCTGTGTCGTAAGTGGGTGAAAGTGAGCTCATGGTCCTAGATTACGAAAGTTTGCTCGAGCTAATAATACTTGAGGACGTAAAGAATTCGATGCCCCTGAGAGTACGCTCTCACGTCGAGGAGCGCGGACTACGTCATATATCTGATGTCGGCCCTGTTGCTGACCACTATGCCCTCACTAATCCTTACTTTCCTCATAGGTCACGTGAGTCTACCGCATCTCATTCAGACCAGGTGAAGGAGCTTTTTACAGGTGGCTCGAGAGTGGAGCGGAGAGTGGTAAGACAGCAAGTTTCCCAGACTCGTGATCGTGGGACCAGCGAGACTTGTGTGAGGAAAGTCTTTTGTAGGTATTGTAAAAGAACTGATCATGAAATTATCCAGTGCCCAAAATTAGCAACCAGACGTTCTCCTAGCACTCGTGAGCCTGTGTTACATGTTGACATAACAACGATTTTCCCTCTCCAGCATCCTCATCTCATTTTGAAGTTAAACTTAATTCTGACCTCCCAACACCCTCTGAAATGCCTACCCTTGAGTCTATACATCCTTTATTCAGACCCTTCGCATCCACAGGTACTATTGGTTCCGACCGTTCGTCCGAGCATGCCCGACCAGTCGGTATCCTGCGTGATTCTGGTTCTTTAATCTCCCTGGTGCTACGGGATGAAATACCTTCACCGGAGTGCTATACAGGCGAGACGGTTTTCATAGACGGTGTGAGTGTAACGGGAGCGGATGGTGTACCTTTATGCAGAGTTTACCTGACATCAGAGTTAGTAACAGATTATGTCAAATTAGCGGTGGTTGATAGGATACCTACTCATGGTATTTCAGTTTTGCTGGGGAACGATCTCGCAGGAGACAAGATGCGACCATACCCTGTGGTCTCGCCTCACCCCACGAGCGAGAACAACACAGAGGAGTTAGAGAGAGAGCACCCTTCACTCCTTCCTGCCTGTGCGGTCACTCGCAGTAAGAGTAAAGGTCGTGCAATTAGTAATGGCGTCCCTGGCACAGAATTGCATGGGGATGTACCAGATTTTGAAAATAAAATTTTCAAAGAGGGATTTTCATTAAGGGATTTCTTTGAAGATTCCGTAGGGCGAGAGTATAAAGAAACTGAAGGCATTTTAAGTACTAGTGAATCACCCATAACTAGGAGTAAATTGATTGAAGAACAAAGGATAGATGTACAGTTAAAAGAACTTTTTGATGATCTCGTTGATCAATCGGAGTTGGAAGAGTACCCGAACTGCTTTTACCTGAAGTCCGGTGTGTTAATGCGTCAGTATAGACCCTTGCATACTCCTAGTACTGACCCCTGGTACACAATTCATCAAATTGTTTTGCCTCTCCCTCTCCGTGATCACATACTTGCCATTGCTCACGATAATATTGCAGGGCATTTGGGAGTTACTAAGACGTACAGAAAAATATTTGAGCATTTCTACTGGCCTAAGATGAGACGTGACATAAGTAAATATTGTCGTACATGTCATATCTGTCAGGTTAAAGGTAAACCAGGCGCTGGCGTTTCACCGTATCCACTTATTCCAATTCCAGTAACTAATGAACCTTTTAGTAAGATCGTTATAGACTGTGTCGGCCCCTTGCCTAAGACGAAACGGGGTAACCAATATCTGTTGACTATTATAGATTCAGCCACACGGTACCCCGAGGCCATCCCTCTTAAACGCATAACCACAAAGAACGTTGTGAAGGCTCTCGTTAAATTTTTCACTCAAGTAGGACTGCCATCCGCGGTGCAGTCAGACCAGGGATCCAATTTTACGTCTGGTTTATTTGAGAAAGTGATGAAATCACTGGGCATTCAACAGTTTAAATCGACTGCT
>NC_051406.1:9245802-9246463 GCF_015228065.2 Penaeus monodon
AAGTGTCCCAGCGGCCACATACATAGTTGATTTAAAAACAGGTTAAAGTCAGCACTTTCTTTTGCTCATGCTTGCTTAGGCAAAACACAACATAAGATGAAAAAGCGTTACGATGAAGTAAAAAAAGTTAAAGTAAGGAATTTAAGGAGGGAGATTTGGTATTGGCACTCCTCCCCATGCCCGGCCAGCCACTCAGATCTCGATATTCGGGTCCCTTTCGAGTGATTAAACGTGTATCTGATGTAAATTATATTCTTGCTACGCCCCACAGACGCAAGAAAAAGCGACTTGTGCATGTGAATCTTTTGAAAATGTATCATGCAAGGGATGGACAGACAGTGAAAGATAGAAAAGTAGATGATGCAAAGGATGTAGCAGTGGTTGTGCCATGTGACCCCGGTGATATTGGCAATGAACCAATTGTTCCAGTGATAGAACCAAATCTGAGCAACACGTATTTACTAGACAATCTAGAACAAAAACTCTCACACCTTTCTGATCCCCAGGTAGCCAGTATTAACCTTCTTCTGCAGGAGTATCCGGAACTCTTTGGTGACACGCCCCGCACTTGCCCTCTGCTCGCTCATGATGTCAAGCTGAGTGATCCAACTCCCATTCGCCAAGCTCCGTATCGTCTCAACACGGGGGAAACGGGAGTTCT
>NC_051406.1:9246552-9247809 GCF_015228065.2 Penaeus monodon
GGCGAGGGAGATTACCGTCTGTGCGTGGACTATAGGAAGGTGAACAGCGTTACTGTAGCAGACTCGTACCCTCTTCCACGTGTAGACGACATCATAGACGACTTGGGTCAGGCACGTTACCTGTCTAAACTGGACCTGCTACAAGGTTATTACCAAGTGCCACTGACGTCTCGTGCTGTTTCCTGTGTCATCTTTTGTAACTCCTTCAGGGCTGTGGGAATGGACTGTATTGCCCTTCGGCTTCCGGAATGCTCCTGCCACCTTCCAGAGGCTCATGACCTATATTACTAGTGACCTAGTGGGCGTTAGGTGTTACCTGGATGACCTGGTGGTGTGGAGCGAAACCTGGGAGGACCATCTGATTCGCCTTCGATCCTTGTTCCAAGCCCTGTCAGACGCCAGCCTTACCATCAACTTAAAGAAGAGCGAGTTCGGACACGCCCACGTCACTTTCCTTGGTCATGTCGTGGGTCAAGGTAACGTTGCGCCTATTGGTGCTAAGGTCGAGGCCATTCTGCAGTATCCAGTCCCGGAAAGCAGGAGGGCGTTGATGAGATTCATTGGCATGATCGGCTATTACCGACGCTTCTGTGAAAACTTTGCGCAAGTTTCTGCTCCATTAACTGATTTGCTAAGCACAAAACGTACTTTCAGATGGACAGATGAGTGTCAGAGCGCCTTTGACGGGCTCAAGTGCGTCTTAGCCAGTGCCCCTGTGTTACAAGCTCCCGACATGGAAAAGCCTTTTACGATCAGCGTAGATGCGAGTGATAATGGTGTTGGTGCTGTTCTTTTTCAGCCCGATTCGAGTGATGTTTTACATCCGGTGTGCTACTACTCTTACAAATTCAAGACCTATCAGAAATCGTATTCCACGATAGAAAAGGAAGCTTTGGGGATTTTGCTTGCTTTAGAAAAGTTCAAAGTTTATTTGACATGCACGGCTCATCCGATAACTGTGAATACGGACCATAATCCACTAGTGTTCATTGAAAAGGTGAAATTTAAAAACATGCGTATTCTCAGGTGGGCTCTCTCCCTTCAGCCCTTCAATCTAAAAATTGTTCACATCAAGGGCAAGGATAATGGCATTGCAGATGCCCTTTCGAGAGCATGATTAATATTTCTTCCGCTGTATGTATATGTTTGCATGTGTTTACCTTTATTAACTAGCTAGCTGAACGATTACATTTACAAACTGTTCCCCTGTTATGGTAAAAGTTTTCCTTAAGGGGGGAGGTGCTACAAGCCCAGGTA
>NC_051406.1:9248386-9248740 GCF_015228065.2 Penaeus monodon
TATAGACACACACATACAAATATATCTATATCTAAACATAACCAGAACTTTAGACTTTACATCAAGATATGGTCGCAGGAAAAATGTATATAGGAAATGTAAATGAGCTGCAGATGTCAAGGCTTCTTTCACCGAAATATGTTATAGTCTGCAGTAGGGAGAAAGCTGAAGGAAGGTGAATTCTAAAGCTTCGTTGAACCAAAGAAACGAGGAAAAAAGTGCTTCTGACCGGGAAAAAGTCAGATTTCTTTTTTGTTTGCTCTGTTACTCTAGATTCTGTGTTGATTGTGTTCCTGTTTGAAATGAAGTGATGAAAATAACTTTTTGATTCCAAAAGAATTGGAATAAAAAACG
>NC_051406.1:9249506-9250926 GCF_015228065.2 Penaeus monodon
AAACTGACTCCAACCACAATAGATTCAGAACATCGCATACTCGGGGTACATCGCAGGCAACAAGCAAGACCAAATCCAAGCCCACAAGCAAGCCTTTTCCTTTCATTACATGTCTCATCTCTTCCCGGTAGACTCGTTTCCTTTGTTGTTCCTTTGCACGGGTCATTCTAGCATTGAGAATCTCCTGCACCATTCCTCTCTGCAAGAATTTCTAGACATCCGGAGCCAAAGGATTACAAAACCGAAAACCATTTCGGCAAGCGTCTATGTCCAAGCGTCATTCCTCGGCTTCAAAAGGTTCATTTAGTTCAAACGTAATTTACTGTTGGCATGGAACGTAACACACAGCAAGGTTGCGATCAGCCTTTAAGAATTCACCTTCTGTGAATACTGTAGATAATGAAAGTCTGGTAAAAAGGGGAAAAAATAAATCCATGAACCTAGAGACGTGGAGACAATTTTTTTTTTTGTACTTTCCTACAGTGGCAGAAAGATAACATATTTTTTTTTTCCTTTTTTTTCTAACGGTGTTAATGTTTGATTTTCCACCCTTCTTTCCATTAAAATTTTCCTTTGATTTTGTGTGTTATATTTCTATCAGTACCTATTGTATCTAACTGATTTGAAGGTGTAACTATAAATTACGAATTTCTTTGAATCTCCGGAAACGCAAATCTGATCATTTCTACCTGTGTGTTACACGTTATTACTCCTAAAGGTACAATATAGTTTCAAGGTAACTTGATCTCATCTATAGAGATCAAGTCATTTTACAAGTTGTCACCATAGCCTTTGCTCAATCCGTTGTCACATAAACAGCTGTTCCAAAGCTATTTGCAACAGAGGCCTTTGTGCACACGCGAAGATTATAATGAGGTTTGGAATGCGATTTGGGAACCCTGCTTATTGTGGCCGAATCTATTTAGCATACCGTCTGTTGGATTCTCATAAAGCACAAGCATGCTCATTCGAAGGGGGCATACTGATTTACATTTCCATTCACCAGTAATTCTCTGCATGTGCGTCTGTGTGTAAGAGCGAGTAAATGAGTGAAACAGTTCAACATGTTTCTAAAAGTGGAGAGCATGTTATAAAATTTGCACTTCCCCTTAGATTAGGGCTATTAGACCTACAGTGCCTATTCTTTTCCTCCAGTGTTTAAGGGACTTCTGAGCCCCGCAAAACGCTGCAGTAGAAATGCCCTGATATCGCAACAGACGCTGACGTAGGTGCCGAAAGAGGGAGGGAGAGAAGCGACGCTGATTCAGTGGTAAGTGAAACATGGTTTGGATAGCTTCGGGTTGCGGTCCCTTGATTCCACGCGCCACGATTAATCTTAATGTCTCACTCGTCCAGCTGACGCCTCAGGCATTAGCACTTTCATGGTCCATTACCGAGAAACGGACCGCAAGAAGTGCCC
>NC_051406.1:9251269-9251885 GCF_015228065.2 Penaeus monodon
TACCTGACCTGGTGATTACTTCCTGCATGATTTTCTTTCCTTAGGTAACGTGGTATTCATTTTCCTACTTTCCATTTCTTTTTTACTTGATTATTGCGAAGTGCAGACACTCGCCTAAAGTGCGATAAAAGTCTTTCTCCGTTTATATCATTGATATTTAACCTTAGCTCAGCCTTGGGAAATGACATCTAGAAGGGATGATATATTACGAGGTGAGGTTTTCGAGAACTTTGAAGAAACTAAGAGAAAATGGAGAAAATCGAAAGAAAAGGGGAAAATAAAGCAAGGAGACCCTTTGGGGGGGGAGACTAAATAGAAATAAATACTTTATACCAAATCCTGCTCAAGGCAAAGGATTTCTTGCCAATATTCAAGGCATTTCTCCTATTCCTGTTTATAGCAGGTATTGGTTTAAGTTATCAGCAGTTGTTTTTTTTTAACAGATAATTTCCACCATCTTGCTGAGGTTTTACAGTAAGTCCTTAGAGGTATAGTGCTTTAATTATACTATTGTGTAAGAGATAATTGATAAAGTGGTCTTGATTAGAAAGAGATGACAGCCTGGAGGTACGTCGGTATTTAGCGTATGTATTCCTGGTTAGACACGATCGTGAGG
>NC_051406.1:9252728-9253000 GCF_015228065.2 Penaeus monodon
GCAATCCCTTTCCAGAGTCGTGAGAAGCCTTTTTCGGGTCTCGGAACCAGATGCGCTGAACATTTGTGTGGATTCAACTTCGAAATTGAATTTAACGCAGTATCCCCCCGATCTGCTGATGGAAGCACACCCCAGACAAGAGAGCAATGATATATGGAATCAGGTTGCATTCTGAAGTCAAAAATATTGCAATTTATAACTTAGATCGAGTCAGTAATATATGTAGAGTCGTATTTGAAAAGGTAAGATATAATGAAATAGATAGGGATAAC
>NC_051406.1:9253169-9253391 GCF_015228065.2 Penaeus monodon
TTTCACAATACAACCTCAGATAAATTTGCTTTCCTGCAGTTTAAAATTTTATGTCGAGGCAACGGTGAGCGTGAGAGAACTTTTCGTGGAGAAAAAAATCTACATCCCAAGGCTATTGGAATTAAGTGTCAGTTATATGTCAATATGCCTAGTCTGGGGGTGACATTCAGGTGAAAGTGAGTGATGATCCAAAGCAGACTTTTCTGTTGTAATTCGTCCCAC
>NC_051406.1:9254437-9255140 GCF_015228065.2 Penaeus monodon
TCAATCGGTAAATCACGAACACGTAAGTACCAGTGGAATAGGATCCTCTGGCAGTACGTTAGAATTAATCTCCATATTTCACCCTCCTGACGGTCCTGACGCGACTTCATAACCGGGAAATGTGCCCTTGAGCATTACATACAGAGTGGAATTACATCTGTGTTCCAGGCGGGTCCTATTCCAGCCTCATTGGTACTTGGTGTATGTAGCATTGTATATTCATAATAGAATAGATTTACAGGTATGAAGTTAATTATACATATATTAGTATAAGAAATCAATCTCATATTAGATCTCCAAGATACAGGTATCGAAGAAGGAATCAAAGACTATGTGACATAATGCTACTGAATCATGAGCCTATGGAAGATAATGACAATGTTTCCTAGAATATCAGCAGTTATAGTTTTGACATTCATTCCGTATTCTTTTATCATCTGCTCTATCTAAAACTCTCACAAATATGCACTGCTAAAAAAAATGGAGATAAAAGAATAAAAATAAATGAAATAGATAAAAAATAAACAGATAAAGCGTTGATGAAAAGCTAACAAAGCAGGCAAATCATACCTCCAGACAATCATTTATAAGGGTCTGTGTATCCCATGACATCATTTGCCACCTGGAATGGCCACACAGGCACCACTGTGACAACCGAAACGGGATCACTGAACTCTATGAGAGCAGAGGAGGCATTATGATG
>NC_051406.1:9257989-9258247 GCF_015228065.2 Penaeus monodon
TATCGACTTATTAATACCCACCCGTTTTCTCTCACGAACGGTGTGCAGAACCTTATCGAAATCCTTAGCCTTTAATGTCTCCCACGATGAAAAGACGCCCGAATAATAATACTTTGCCAGCGCAGGGACGTTTTTCACATAGTCTCGACAATATGAGAAATATGAAAAGAAAAAAAAAATCTTTATATGCGTTCCTTCTTTCATCTCTAACAAGTGAAAATTCTTTAAAGAGAAGCCCTTTTTGAAGCCGTCCGAGGC
>NC_051406.1:9258373-9258500 GCF_015228065.2 Penaeus monodon
TGATATGAAACACAGGGATGATAACGGGGAAAAATACAGAAACCGTGACATATCGAGGTAGTCTAGATTCTTTCGCTCGATGAGGAGTTTCCCCGTGTTCGAAACGTTTTGTGTTTTGTGTTTTCAT
>NC_051406.1:9259048-9259130 GCF_015228065.2 Penaeus monodon
AATTTACAGGCACACACATAACGAGTTCCGTGTTTATCTATGTACAGGACAATATCAGTGATATGTAAGCTTAAATAGGATT
>NC_051406.1:9259198-9259536 GCF_015228065.2 Penaeus monodon
CTACACACGTACATTTGTGTCATGTACATTAAAATATCTATTATTTTGTACATAAAACACTGAATGGCTTGATAACTGCCCCTTAATTTCTTTTGGGTTTAAGCAATGAAATGGTTGTATAGTAATAACTAACAAAAAAAAATGGAATGTATAATGAATTATGAGGCAAATAATGTTTTTGTTGTTATGTTGTTACTATCTCTGGCACTCGGTTTGCGTTTTATAGTTTACGAAGGATAAACTTTTTTTTCTTTTTTTTACTTTTACTTACTTCTGTTAAGCATTCATTTTCAAACTATTAAAGGAGGTATTAGCAGATACTGCAAAATCCTATGTGT
>NC_051406.1:9260259-9260894 GCF_015228065.2 Penaeus monodon
ACCGAATCCTCCTGAAATCCTCCTGAAAGAGGGAGGGGGAGAGGGAGGGAAGGGAAGGGGGAGGGAGGAGGGGAAGTAGGAGAATGAGGGGGATGGAGGGGGAGGGAAGGGAAGGTAAGGGAAGGGAGAGGGAGGAAGTGGGAGGGGGATGGAGGGGAGGGAAGAGGGAGAGGAAGAGGGAGGGAAGTGAAGGGAGAAGGAAGAGGGGGGGAAGGAGAAGGAAGGAGAGAGAAGAAGGAGGAAAGGAGAGGGGAAAAGGGAGAGAAGGGAAGGGGGAGAGAGGAGGGAAAGAAGGAGAAGGAAGGAGGAAAGGAGAGGGGAAAGGGGAGGGAAGGGAAGGGGGAGAGAGGAGGGAAAGAAGGAGAAGGAAGGAGAAGGAAGGAGGAAAGGGGAGGGAAGGGAAGGGGGAGGAAAGAGGGGAAGAAGGAGACGGAAGGAGGGAGAAGGAGGGGAGGGGAAGAGGAAGGGAAGGGCCGGGGGAGGGGAAAAGGGAGGGAGGAGTGTGGAAGGAGGAGGTGGGGTCCTGGAAAGAAAACACTTCAATCTTGAAGAGTGGCACCATTCCCTCGGGACTCTCCGGCGAGGCGCTGTAAATAAGAATGCAGGGCGATTTTGCTTTCCGAGGCTGGGAAGGC
>NC_051406.1:9261188-9262294 GCF_015228065.2 Penaeus monodon
CGTCTGCAGTAATCATAACAATACCAGCTTCTCTAACACGACCAAAAGGAGTATCCTTACCCCATTTAACAACAAGGCGATAATCTCCTAATCGCCAGCGCCCGCAGAGCGCCGCCACACGCCATGACTTATCGCCGGGCCTTAACTACGTACGGAATTTCCAGCATCCATATCTCCGTTACGGTTGGCTTGATGCTGAGCCGTCGAGATAAAGGCCTTGGTGATGCTGGCAAGTCTTCTCTGCCGTTATCTCCAGCGGGGTTTGCGAGTTATGTCCAGGGAAATGTTGTTGATAAATTGAGGAGAAAAGGAAATCATGCAATTGAACTTTAGGGTTGCAGTCGCCCGCCCGTCGAGAGGATTTTGTTAGAAACTGAGGAATAGTTCACATGCCAGATAAGAATGCGTACGTCTTTGCGTGCGTGTATGTACGCAAATACGTTCCCCTTCCCAAATTTAGGTCTTGGGGGGGGGGGGGGGTCCTCCCGGGACAAGACACACCTCAACAGTAAAGCTTTTCTGAGGCGGCAAAGGAGAAAAGCGATCAATAGATTAGCCATTAATCCCTTTGGCCAACTCTTTGTCTCTCGTCTCCTACCTGTGTCTTCACCTCCGACCCGTGCATCACCTTTAGGCTGTAAATTTGACCGTGCAATTGACTCCATTGTCGAAATCGGATGAATCCGCTTTAATGAAAGCGTAGGCGACACGGACTCAACCCCACGGCAACGGCACAGCAACTTTGGCCGTTGCGACAAGCACTCTGTAAGGAGCATTTTTTCCCCGGCGACTCCCGCGATGACGGCGAGGAACACTGACCCTTACAGTCTCGCGTCCCAGGGGCGAGAATCGAGCCAAGCGCAGCAATCCGAACCTGGCGCTCCTCAGGTGGAGATAAATGTAGCTTCAGTCCTCAGGAAAACGTGGTCACGTGATCGGAAATTGGACCAAGGCGACAATTACGGCATCTTTCCAGGGAGAAGAAAGGCCGGAGTCTGCCAAGAAGGAAGGGGTTCGCCTCGACTTCGGCTCGACGGTCCAGCGAAGGCACAGCGAGGGATGACGGAGGAGGCTTTGCGAGGCGAAAGGAACTAGGGGCTCTCCCA
>NC_051406.1:9262687-9262865 GCF_015228065.2 Penaeus monodon
TTTTCTCTCACACAGGCGCTGAGCACATTACTGCAGCACGTCCCTGTTCTTGAGAGCGAATTAACTTGAGACAAAGTTGCAAGTGATTATCTGGAGACGAACTTGTTCAAACTTAGCTCGTTAGCCAACAAGATACGACAATGTAGCGTGCTTAAAAAACCGTATATGTGATTATAAT
>NC_051406.1:9262923-9263161 GCF_015228065.2 Penaeus monodon
CTTGCATGTACGGGACTTCAGAGTTGAGCCAAAAGATTTCTTGAGAATGTCGAGATCAAGAAGTCCTTATCTTCGGTTTATTAAAACTTGGGAGACGGCGAGAGGAAAGACAATTTCGGTGGACGTACAGTCGACATTTTTCTTTTTTCTGTTGCTGCTGTATTAACTATGTTCCTTGGTTGTTCAGTCTCGTTCTTTCTTTGTCTGTCTGTTTCTTTTCGTCTAGCTGTTTGTATCG
>NC_051406.1:9263388-9263710 GCF_015228065.2 Penaeus monodon
TACTATTTCTCTATCCAATACTGTTGTTATAATTATCATGATTAAATTCACCATATGTTTCTTTTCAATTGTTTTCTTTACCCGTTTTGTTAGAGGATTTTGTACAGCAAAAATAAAACGTTCGATTTTCCTCTAAAAGGAATTTCTTCTTGACCGAACAACAAGACATTTCAAATCGAATTTCCCTTGTTCATATCTTTTCATTTTCCCTTGTCATATCTTTTCATATCCCTTGTCATATCTCTTCATTGCCCTCTCGCCAGTCTTTCTCTCCTTCCTTCTTTCACAACTGGACTTTGAATCTTGAACTATTTTCCACGAG
>NC_051406.1:9263757-9264009 GCF_015228065.2 Penaeus monodon
GTGAGATATGCTGACATCTTTCCTCCCTTTAAATCTTGAATCGTATCATACCAAAGGCGCTGTTCATTTATCCTGTGTTCGAGGTGGAAATTCCTGACGAGTTCCCTACCTGTGTTCTGTAAGATCTTTCATATTCTCTTGTATTTTATTTTCGGTGTGTAATACTGCAAGAGAGTTTTAGATATTTTTAGCATCAATATCGAATGTGATGTCACCAGATGGCGATTGATATTTTTATGTTTGAGACGCTTT
>NC_051406.1:9264132-9265041 GCF_015228065.2 Penaeus monodon
AAGCTTCCCGCACAATAGTTTCTGATCCAAAATGTATTATTGTTTCATTTTGCATCAGATTAATTTTGATTAGATTTGTTTATTTACAGATTTGCAGTACGGTAAATGGATATCATTTGCAGTAATCACAGTACAGTAGTCAATTTCTGTAAAAATCTTAAAATTACTTTTTGAATCTATGAAAATCTTATCCTAAATCTGAAGGGCTGTGGCCATGAGTAAATAAGGTCTCAATAATCTTATCTTCACGTATATTTAATCATATTTGTAGGTTAGCTACAATATAATCATCTAGTTTTGATATAGAACTGATTTCAAGGCTGAAAATAGAGGTTAAAAATTCGCAAATTGATATTTGTCCTCAAAGAGACTTAAAAGTGATTAATTAAGCTTTATAATTTTTTCTTTCTTTTTTTAAGTCGTTTCAAGTAGATGCAGTCATGTAGGTGTTTTTAATCAACTACGTTAATGGTCTCATAATGCAATTGCCAACTCTTTGGACTCGCGCTGCAAGCAATTCTACCCCTAATACGTAACTCTAAATAACTTTGAGCCAATCATATGTGTCTGGCATCATGTTAAAGCAAAAGAAGCAAAAAAAGAGAGAAATTCGAAATTCAAAGGTCGTACATCTGGCATCACTATTTCCCGTTGCCACATTCAAATCATCAGGTTAAAATCTTCTTATCTTCGCCGACTTGGGTTTTGTATTGGTTACTCTCTTTCTGCAGGAATACACAAGCAGCCAACCATACCGTTATACCACATCTTATTTCGTTTTATTCTACCTGAGAAACTGTTTGAAAATAGAGAAGCGCCATAACACCCAGAGTCCAGTCAACTCGAATAGTAGTTTTTTTTCGATGAATATTAAACACTTTCTTACATTACTGTGGTGATATTGGGATA
>NC_051406.1:9265273-9265364 GCF_015228065.2 Penaeus monodon
ATAGTAAGGATTCAACTATATATCTATTCTTCCCTTTTTTCCTTCTTCGTTTTTCAAGTTTATGTTTTTTTTCTGTAGATTTCTAATATTT
>NC_051406.1:9265416-9265512 GCF_015228065.2 Penaeus monodon
TCATTCACCTTCCATTCCTGCATCAGTTTAAGCATCAATCCGTAACGCCCTTTTACATGATAATTTCCATCTCTTATCTCATATATCTATTCAAAA
>NC_051406.1:9265701-9266005 GCF_015228065.2 Penaeus monodon
TCCTTTCTTTTCTTTCATTTTTTTTTTAAATTGAGAGCAGGCTTGACCTTGGAGATGGTTGCACGTGACTCATCGTTCTCGTGTTGCCGCCACTCCTCGTCACGTGAGAAATGAAAACGGGGGGGGGGGGGGGGAGAACGAAAAAGAAAACGAAGAAACGGATATTTTTGTGGGTGACGAAAGCAGTGCTCGTGTTTCGAACTCAAGATGAGACTTTTGAGATTCGTCAGACGGAATTTGCACAACGATGGTGAAGTTTGCTTTATTGCGTTAGAGAGGGGAATGAGGAGGTGCGAAGTATTGA
>NC_051406.1:9266170-9266326 GCF_015228065.2 Penaeus monodon
AGCTGTAAGGACGAGGTCAAGGAAAAGGGGACAAGAGATACAGATAGATAGAAACGGGAGAACACGAACGGACGGGCAGACAAACAGAGACAAAAAAAAAAAAGAGAGAAGCAGCAACAGACACTAACTCTAACACCGAGACAGAGACACACAGAG
>NC_051406.1:9266416-9267164 GCF_015228065.2 Penaeus monodon
GAGAATGAGCCAGAGACAGAGAGAGAAAGAGAGACGGAGGGAGTAAGAGAAAGTGGAGAGGAGAGGCAGAGGCAAACTTTTTTCAAGAGGCAACACGTGTCTCCAATAATTTGGCTGTGTTGGCGAGTCGTGTCAACAAGGAACTCGCTCCTCGTTTCATACCTGGATTTCAAATTATTTTATCTTCCAAATCGTTCCTCTTGTCTGTTGCTTGCTTTATCTTCTTCGTCTTTCTTTCTTCTGTTGTTTGCTTTATCTTCCAAATCGTTTCTCTTGTCTGTTGTTTGCTTTATCTTCCTCATCCTTCCTCTTGTCTGTTGCTTGCTTTATCTTCCTCATCCTTTATTTTGCCTGTTTACGTTATCTTCCTCATCCTTTCTTTCTTTCTGTTGTTTACGTTATCTTCCTCATCCTTTCTTTCGCCTTTTTACGTTATCTTCCTCATCCTTTCTTTCGCCTTTTTACGTTATCTTCCTCATCTTTTCTTTCGCCTTTTTACGTTATCTTCCTCATCCTTTCTTTCGCCTTTTTACGTTATCTTCCTCATCTGTTAGTCTGTTGGCCACGTCGCTTTTTCTTTTGTAAACTGTTACTTTCATCTGTTGTTCACTCTGTTTTCTTAATTAATTTTTCTCCCTATTTTTGGTTTGTCTTGATCCTCTCAAATGACCTTGAGTGACCTTGTAGTAAACTGTGATGTGAAAATTGCTTAAAGATGGTGGTATGCAAATTTAATGTATTGTAGTAA
>NC_051406.1:9267590-9268315 GCF_015228065.2 Penaeus monodon
ATTATTTAGCTAATTTCCAACGAAGCAAGGGGACAGAGAGATTTTTTCCTCATTTCTTTCGAATATGACCGAGGCTTACTTTGCCAAATTCTAAAAAACAATTAAGCCCTCTTTTCATTTTAATAATAACAAAAAAGGCATTGTCAAGTTTCTGGGTAACTGGGATTGTTTCTCTCCTGTTGCATCGCTCATCATGCAACGTTCTTTATCCCGGTCTTTACTCTGCAGCATTAATTTTTTGGAAACTATGTTGTTGTTGTCTGTTGCTTGCTTTATCTTCCTCATCCTTTATTTTGCCTGTTTACGTTATCTTCCTCATCCTTTCTTTCTTTCTGTTGTTTACGTTATCTTCCTCATCCTTTCTTTCGCCTTTTTACGTTATCTTCCTCATCCTTTCTTTCGCCTTTTTACGTTATCTTCCTCATCCTTTCTTTCGCCTTTTTACGTTATCTTCCTCATCCTTTCTTTCCTTTTACGTTATCTTCCTCATCCTTTCTTTCGCCTTTTTACGTTATCTTCCTCATCTGTTAGTCTGTTGGCCACGTCGCTTTTTCTTTTGTAAACTGTTACTTTCATCTGTTGTTCACTCTGTTTTCTTAATTAATTTTTCTCCCTATTTTTGGTTTGTCTTGATCCTCTCAAATGACCTTGAGTGACCTTGTAGTAAACTGTGATGTGAAAATTGCTTAAAGATGGTGGTATGCAAATTTAATGTATTGTAGTAA
>NC_051406.1:9268754-9269484 GCF_015228065.2 Penaeus monodon
ATTATTTAGCTAATTTCCAACGAAGCAAGGGGACAGAGAGATTTTTTCCTCATTTCTTTCGAATATGACCGAGGCTTACTTTGCCAAATTCTAAAAAACAATTAAGCCCTCTTTTCATTTTAATAATAACAAAAAAGGCATTGTCAAGTTTCTGGGTAACTGGGATTGTTTCTCTCCTGTTGCATCGCTCATCATGCAACGTTCTTTATCCCGGTCTTTACTCTGCAGCATTAATTTTTGGAAACTATGTTGTTGTTGTCTGTTGCTTGCTTTATCTTCCTCATCCTTTATTTTGCCTGTTTACGTTATTTTCCTCATACTTTCTTTCTTTCTGTTGTTTATGTTATCTTCCTTATCTTTTTTTCTGTTGTTTACGTTATCTTCCTCATCCTTTCTTTCTTTCTGTTGTTTACGTTATCTTCCTCATCCTTTCTTTCGCCTTTTTACGTTATCTTCCTCATCTTTTCTTTCGCCTTTTTACGTTATCTTCCTCATCCTTTCTTTCGCCTTTTTACGTTATCTTCCTCATCTGTTAGTCTGTTGGCCACGTCGCTTTTTCTTTTGTAAACTGTTACTTTCATCTGTTGTTCACTCTGTTTTCTTAATTAATTTTTCTCCCTATTTTTGGTTTGTCTTGATCCTCTCAAATGACCTTGAGTGACCTTGTAGTAAACTGTGATGTGAAAATTGCTTAAAGATGGTGGTATGCAAATTTAATGTATTGTAGTAA
>NC_051406.1:9269945-9270193 GCF_015228065.2 Penaeus monodon
ATTATTTAGCTAATTTCCAACGAAGCAAGGGGACAGAGAGATTTTTTCCTCATTTCTTTCGAATATGACCGAGGCTTACTTTGCCAAATTCTAAAAAACAATTAAGCCCTCTTTTCATTTTAATAATAACAAAAAAGGCATTGTCAAGTTTCTGGGTAACTGGGATTGTTTCTCTCCTGTTGCATCGCTCATCATGCAACGTTCTTTATCCCGGTCTTTACTCTGCAGCATTAATTTTTTGGAAACTA
>NC_051406.1:9270212-9270328 GCF_015228065.2 Penaeus monodon
TTACATCTATTTTGTCATTTACTTGTTCCTTTTATATCGGTCAGAGGACGGATTTTGTATAAAGAAAAGAAAAAGAATAACATTAGTTAACACAAAATGACAATTTATTTCGCAAA
>NC_051406.1:9270601-9270817 GCF_015228065.2 Penaeus monodon
CAGATCGTCCTCAAAACACAACAGGCTTTTCCCCCGATCTCTCACGAGGCTCAGGAGGCTGCAGCTGTGTGTGATAACCGCCCTAACGAGGCCATGTAATACCCAACGGCCCATCGCGTCATGCAATTACCGTGCAAGCTGTCAGGCACTCGCGAATGGCACGAATTATGACTGTTTCTTCCTTTCGCCGGCGATGTCTGCGATTCTTTCTTTCAT
>NC_051406.1:9270881-9271177 GCF_015228065.2 Penaeus monodon
TCAGTGTGAGAAAGGATTTACTTATTCATTTATTTATTCATTTCTTTATCTGTTAATTCGTTACTACTGTATATCTTTATTCATATCGTTTTTCTTAATCTTTGGTTCATTTTTCCGGTGTTAAGATACATTTTTTTTCTTTTTTACTTTTTGGTTGAAAAATCTTTATATGTTTTGTCTGTTTGTATGTTTATTTTCTCGTTTGAGTATTTATCTATTTATTCTTTCATTCATCCATTCCTTTGTCTATATTTTTATTCATTTATTGAGCTATTCATCTGGATTCGATAACGCAG
>NC_051406.1:9271590-9271865 GCF_015228065.2 Penaeus monodon
ATTCGTTTAGCAAGGTCAGAACAAGGGATTCCCACAAGCCTTAAGAAGAGGCTTCAGGCGAGAAGGAGAGAAGCTTCATCTCTCAAGCTTGCCCGAGGTCAGCATCTTGAAACCCAGAGAGAAGAAGGGGGTGTTCGTTCGATATAGTAATATAAAGAGAATTTTTGTTATTGATAGAACCGTTATAACTTCTATTGATGGTATGTAATGCTTTTTCTTCAGGGCCGAAGTTTGTACTGTGCATCACTGTATACATATACACACACATGCACCAT
>NC_051406.1:9272115-9273520 GCF_015228065.2 Penaeus monodon
AGGAAAGTTAATTAGCTTTGTGCCACTTATTTTCTTTCCTTTTTCCCTTTTCAGACCGTCCTTTTTATATTCTTTTTCCTCTTTGTCCTTATCTGTTTTTCTCCTTCTTTCCTTTTCTTTCCTTTTCACCGCCTTTATTTTTTTTTTTACAATCTTCTCCTTCGTCTCTCTATCCCTTTTTTCTGTTGTTGTTTTTTTCTCTCTCTCTTTCTCCGTTTCTTTTCACTTTCCATTTCCAACTTTCTTCCTCAATATGCATTCTCCTTTTATTTATTCCTTTCATTCTTCTTCCACTCTTCCACCATCTTCCCTTTTCCCTTTCCTCCCACTTTCTGCGTCTCCCCACCCCCCTTTCCACGTTTTCCTTTCCATCTTTCTTCCTTGTTCCCTTTTTCTGCCCTCTCTCCTTCGTTCTTCCCCTACCCTCTCACGACTAATTCTCCCTTTCCCTCCTACTTTTCTTCTTTCTCCCTTCTCCCTCTTCCATTCCCCTCCCTCCTTCCTCCCTTTCTCCACTTTCCTTCTACCTTCCTTCCTCTCCCACTCTTCCTCCTACATAGAGCCTCGTTTCATCCTTTTCCCCCTTTACCTTCCTTTAATCTTAATTTCTTTCTTTCTCTCTCTCTTCTTTATTCTTTCCTTCCCCGTTCCCTTTATTCCCCACCTTCCTTCATTTTCCATTCTCTTCCTCCTTCCTTTCTTCCTCTCTCTCCTTCCTTTCTATTCATTTTTTTCTCCACCTCCACCTTTTCTCTTCCCCTATCACTTTTCATCTCCTTTTCTTTCCCTCCCGCACCGACCCTTCTCTACCTCTTTATCTTCCTCTTCCGCTTCCTCTTCCTTCCTCTCCTTCCGTTCCTTTCTTCCTTCTCTTCTCTAGTCTCTCACCTTCCACCCTCTTTTCCTTCCCTCCGTCCGGCCCTATCTCTTCCTCTTCCCCTTCCTCCATCCTCCCCCCTCCTCTTCTTCCCTTCCAACTCTCCCTTCCCTCCCAGCTTCCTTACCCTCCCACATCGATCTTGCTCTTCCTCTTCTTCTTCCTCTTCCTCTTTTTCTTCCTCTTCCTCCTCCCCTTTCTCTTCCTCTTCCTCCTCCTCCCCCCTCTTTCCCTTCCCTTCCTTCCCCTCCGCCTCCAACCTCCTTGAATCCCGTCGCCATTATCGTCCGGATCCTCCAGCTCACTAGACCGAATAACACTCTGTCCTGAAGGATCCGTGGACTAGCTTCCGTCAGGCGCGACGACCTAATCCTTCCAGAATTCCTACTGCGGGAGGAGGAGGGGGAGGGAGGGACTCTGAGGACGGGGTCAGGGGAAAGGGGTCTGAGGAAGACTGGCAACCTGCTGAGACAGTTAACGAAGCATTGTCCTGTCTGAGACGTGTTCTGGATATGTGTGTGTGTGTGT
>NC_051406.1:9273568-9273876 GCF_015228065.2 Penaeus monodon
TGGTTAGGTGATTGAAGGGGTTGTTTGTGTGTGTCTGGGAGGGGTTGTATGTATAAAGGATGTATAGTGGGGCTGTGTTTGTATGGTTGTCTGTATGGAGAGTTGGGAGTTGTGTATATGATTTTAGAGTTGTGTATATGAAGGCTAGAGCTTGTCTTTATGGAGAATGAGGTTTGTGAATATGGGAGAGGGTTGTTTCTGTGGAAGGTGGAGGGTTCGTGTGTGTAATGGATGTCGAGGTTGTGTATTTGGACTGTGAGGGTTTGTGTAGAAGGAGGGGCGGTATTGTATATTGCATGTAAAGGATT
>NC_051406.1:9273914-9274081 GCF_015228065.2 Penaeus monodon
GGGGGGGGGGGGGGGTACCGGAACGGAGGATACGAGTTTCTGTGTGTGGAGGGTGGAAGGTTGAGGCCTCGTGTGTATGGAGGAGGAAGGGCTACTATGTGCATGGAGAACAATGTGTGTTATGTTGGAAGATAGCGCCGGGTTATGTGAGAGTTTGGTCGTTTCTT
>NC_051406.1:9274191-9274555 GCF_015228065.2 Penaeus monodon
AAAATTTGGCTATCATACGCCCGTTAGTATTCCTATAATGTACACGCGTCTCTGCTCCGATAGCAATATTCTACAGGCATGCGTGCGTGAGTTGGCCCGTGTATATATGAAGCAGACATGAAAGGCATACTGAATCTCATAAGTGCCCAATATCTAATAGCACACACGCGTTCCCTTGTGTTATACACTTGCTTCTGCTTCCACGCGAGGATGTAGTGTTATTTGAAAGACAATGGCTTGTTTGCAAATCCAGTGAACCAATACCAGAGCGGGTTAGATTTAGGTCTTAGTCCATGATAATCTAAAGGGAAAACATACACACTTTTTTTCTTCTTTTTATAGCTGGTTCTTAAAATGGCGATGC
>NC_051406.1:9275054-9275376 GCF_015228065.2 Penaeus monodon
AAGAAATAGAACAGGGAAATAAGAGAAGGTTAGATCCACCTTTTACTGTTGCGTGCATCATTCATCAAGATATAGACATGCTCGCCCATGCTGCTAAAGAGATGACATCAGAATCACTCGCTGGGTGCGTCTTACAGCAAGAAAACGAGGTGGGAACAAGCAACACCAATAAATCATGTGGAAAGAGTAAAACAGAAACAAAGGTTACAGTATTTTATGAGAATTAGCTGATGTCGCTCTAGAATGCCTTTATACTGCAAAACATGTAACTTAATTAGAACCCCTTTTGCTGGTCGAAAATAAGGGAAAAATCTAACAGTGA
>NC_051406.1:9276530-9277096 GCF_015228065.2 Penaeus monodon
TTAAAAAATCCCCCAGATAATAATTCTAGATAATACGCTGTCTGTATTGTAGTTCAGTAAAATAAAGTTATCGGTTATATTTTTCTTTATTCTCCATGTAGAAAAATAAATACCGTTTTAATTTATGGTATAGGAATAACTTATCAGTTATAGCTATATTCCATCTGTATGTAGAGAAATCCGTACCGTGTTCATTTATAATTCATAATAAGCAAATCCGTTATAGTAATCTTCGCCATTATCGTGTTTATCTATCAACCATTTCGTTATACCTTCGCCAATATCGTGTTTATCTATCAACTAATTATCATTTATAAACAACAGAACTGAAGCCATTGTATATACACCCCCAGAAGACTACAGCTCAATGGTACGAAACGCCTTAGGGATACATGTGTCTATGGTCCTCTCATTTATTCTCTTGGCGTTACTCCATTGGTCAGGTTTATAATAGGAACACGAGGGAGCACACTGTCCCTTGCCTCGACTGGCTGCGTAAAATCATTATCAACTAGGAACTGGTGAATGATGAAGAGAATGAAAAAACATGGATTTTTTTGCGAGTT
>NC_051406.1:9277452-9277728 GCF_015228065.2 Penaeus monodon
TTCTTGAACATACTTCGTTGCACAAGACTTTCAGTTTTAAAAAAAGTGTATTACAAATTGTCATCGTCTAGTCTCTCACGACTAAAAATTAATTATCTTCCTAAGTGAAATTGTCAGACTAATGTTGAGAATAAAATTAAGCTAGACAATAGGCTAATTAGTGTAAGAAAGTTTTCTATTTTCAATTATTCTTTGTTGACGTAAAGAGGAAAAGTTATCGGAACTTTTTACATTCTTCGTCTTCAATGTTTCAGAAATCTGTATTGTCTTTAGGAA
>NC_051406.1:9277805-9278034 GCF_015228065.2 Penaeus monodon
TATTTTATTTTCTCTTCATGTTTTCTCCTCATCTTCAAGTTTAATTTTCTCGCCGCATTATATTATTCTCAACTTTGTGGAGTTAATATCAGTACGATGAATATAATAATAAATGGCAATACATATACCGATGCTATACGTACCGACAGTGAAGCGATAACAGTTATGATAACTGGTCATTATTCTGGCAATTAACATTCACAATACTATTGTGTATATATGTGTATAA
>NC_051406.1:9278315-9278413 GCF_015228065.2 Penaeus monodon
TAAGGAAGAATTAGCGGGGCGTAATATTTGGACGTAATATTACGTACCTCGTCCTTCCTACACAGGGACGTAATAGTACACCACCCGTTGTTTTAGGG
>NC_051406.1:9278668-9278891 GCF_015228065.2 Penaeus monodon
GTTTTGAGGGTTACATATACAGTGATTTCACAGTTTAAAATCTAAACTGTTTCCATAAAAAACTTTAGAACTTTCAAATTGAAAACATGATTTCCTGCAACCCTCTGTCACAGACGATATCAAGCAAGACCAATATAACCTATTATCATCATTTTATTTAAAATGCGCACAAACCGGAAGCAAATTACACCCTTTATCTTAAACACCACCATTCACTACTTTT
>NC_051406.1:9278952-9279177 GCF_015228065.2 Penaeus monodon
TATTGACAATAATAACTTGGTAACTGCAGAGCAACGGCATCGACCCGAAGATGGAAGAAAGAGGCATCAAAGCTTTGCCTCTTTCTTGCACATGTCGCGATGTCTTCGTAAAGACCGAAGTTTGTAGACAAGCTTAAACGATTCCCGTCAAGTTTTAATTGTCCCTGGGTATAGGAGGCAGACGACACAGAACTAATAACTTGCAGGATAACAGGGAGCTAGTTT
>NC_051406.1:9279336-9279408 GCF_015228065.2 Penaeus monodon
ATTCCTCATCTTCGGAAGTGTTTATTTGGGTAACGCATGTGTGCGTGCAACATTGCTTGTCTGGTATACGCC
>NC_051406.1:9279559-9279842 GCF_015228065.2 Penaeus monodon
ATTTGTATTTGTGTTTTGTCTGTTCTATGTGAGTACCTGCGGATGTGCGAATGTAAGAGAAAAAGGAAGAGAGAAAAGAAATATAAACATATTCACGGGAGCCTTCCTTCGCCACGTAACATGACGCGAGACGACCCAAGTCCTTTGCAAAGACCCCATGAAGGAGAAGCCTTTTTCCAAGTTGCAATTTTTGGCATTAGACCAGTTTTCAGATGACTGGCGTTCCCGGATGTGAAAATAAGAGTCGACAACGAAAATGAAATCAGACATCTGCCAGATTCTC
>NC_051406.1:9279889-9280029 GCF_015228065.2 Penaeus monodon
GACAGCGTTGCCAACAGGAGTTTCCCGACAATAGAGCCAATCTGCATAGTTAGTGAATGCTTAACAAAGTCTTTCCCTCGGGGTAAGGATGCGATGAGTTGCCAGCTAGGCGTTTCGAGATTTCTTCTGATGAACATTTT
>NC_051406.1:9283968-9284326 GCF_015228065.2 Penaeus monodon
GCCTGCATCCGTTGATAATAATTCTAAATGGAGATGCATTTTATACATTGACACTCTATTATATGTCGCTCAGACCAAGCACACGTGGATATTTTCTAGATAAGTCTTTCATATTTTTATGAGGCACATTATCGAGTATAATCATATACATCATCTGCTTTTTCCTTTTCTGATTGAAATCCTTTGTTGTTTTTGGAATTCTTATCTCTGATGTAGGTATTATAATTTTCCTCATTATTATGTTCTATTTGATTTTTTCTGTTGTTTGCGTATTCAAATATTTATTTTTCATTTGTTTATTTAGTCATTTTTGTCATCTCTGTTTTTCGTCCTTTTATCATCATTGTGTCTTTATTCA
>NC_051406.1:9284508-9285142 GCF_015228065.2 Penaeus monodon
TTCATTTCCTTTCTTTTCTTATTCTCCTTTTTTTTGAAGTCGGAGACCATTTTTAGCATCAGGATTTTTGAAGCCTTGTTTGGCGGAAGCTTTTAAAACTTAGCGCTTTAAAGGCAAGTGGAATATGAGAAGTAAGTAGGGATGCTAATGGAGGCTGGCAGGAAGGGATGATGGGGAGGGAAAGGTGGAGAAAAGGGAGAGAGGGATGGAAGGAGTGAGGAAAGGAAGGAGGAAGGAGAAAGAGGAGGGGGAAGAAGGAGGGGAAGAGGAGAGGGAGGGATGGAAGTAAGTGAACGGAGAGGAGGAGATAAGGGAGAGGAAAGGAAGGGTGGAAGAAGGAGAAAGGAGAGGTGGAGATGAGAGAGAGAGGGGAAGAATGGATGGAAGGAAGTGCAAGGAACGATGAGGTAGAGGGGAAGGAGAGAGGGAGGGAGAAGATGAGGGGAAGAAATGGAAAGAGAAAAAAGAGGAATTAAAGAGTGAGGGTTAAAAATGAAAGGGGAAAAGAGAAAATGGAGGAATGGAAGAGGAGAATGGAGAGAGGGACGTTGAGAAGTAGAAGGGGAGAGAGGGGATGGAGGAAAAGGCGAGTGAAGAGGGAGATACGCCCGGAAGGTTGGAAGGAGGAGGAAAG
>NC_051406.1:9285371-9285759 GCF_015228065.2 Penaeus monodon
TAACGAGATTACAATCTATACTTCCTTGCTGAACAACTGATAATGTAATTATTCATCACCTACCTGACTACACAATGTAATAAAATGAAGCATAATACAAATATACATCTATCAGATATCACATCAATCTCACAGAAAGGGCCAGAGGCGAGAGAAATGGGGAGGCAGGAACAGAAGAGAATACAGTAAGAAAGAAGGTAAACAGGTAGGTGCAGTAATGAAAAATTTCTTGTAACTTATATTCAACATTAATATCATTTAGACGTTAAGAACCAGGGCTGCAGAGAAAATAATTCATTCTCTAACAGTTGGACATCATAAAAGAATCACAGATGCCTACCACAGGGGAGACATTGTTACGTTAATTCACCAGGATAGGAAGTTGTTG
>NC_051406.1:9287377-9287692 GCF_015228065.2 Penaeus monodon
TCCTTCCACTTACCCAATTTCCGCGTGTCTCTCCCGCACTCTGTCTCCATCACACGCCATCACACCATCCGAGTCCTCATGAACCTCCGCCAGAGACCGGCTCTCTTGCAACCAGCATTGAAGAGCGTCACGGCGGCCGGCGTCTCCTCTCGCTTCGCGTTGTGCTCTCCCCTCACGCCGCCATTAAAAGTTTTAAGGTGTGTTTCTTGCGAAGTTTTAAGACATTCTGTTCCTTGCATAAAATCGCGTCTCTTCTTGAAGGTGGTATGTATATAGAAGTATGTATACATCGCGAGGATAAAAAATGTATTTATG
>NC_051406.1:9287762-9287926 GCF_015228065.2 Penaeus monodon
AACTCGATCGTTTTACTTCATGTATATCTTATGCATGCATAATGCATATCTATACTTTTATAAGCGTACAATTTCCTCTTATTGCATTTTTCCAACCATTTTTACTTTCATAATGCAAAACACTTACCTATGTTTATTTTTGTTTGCCTGTATGCAAACATGCG
>NC_051406.1:9288134-9288816 GCF_015228065.2 Penaeus monodon
TATAATCATCGTGCAGAAAATAACAAGCATTCCTCCTAGCACCTGTGAACATGCACGATTAGAGATGAATATTGCAAAGACCGTTTATGCAATGTGTACCTTCAAGAGAGAGGACATTTTCGAGAATAAAAAAATTGTAATGGAGAACAAACATGACATGAAGAGTGTAAGAGTTTTTATTTAATGTAAAACGTGCCGGCGATGCAACGACAAGAAAAAAAATGCTTGCAATGTAAAAGAGATGTAGAATACATTATAAAAACGAAGTCTTTTGTTGCATAAGTTACATTCAATTTCTGAAATGATTATTAGATATTTCAGAATCACAGAACTGCAATGCAAATATGCATTTATTAGTTTGTTATGCACAACAATAACGAAAACACGTAATTACACACCAGAAATATTATCTTCAGTAATATGTACCCACCTGCAGGTATTAATTCTTAATCAAGCTCATTGCAAATACGAATAAAAGATCAGTATTTGCAACAAACAAATCAATTCTTCGAATGCTAAATTACATAGCTGATAAAATAAATCATAGTGGAAAGGAGAAATAATCAGATATTTGCTCTCAGCTTAAAAATGAGGTCGGTAGATATGCAAAATTCGGGTTAGATTAAATGATGATGAATATGAAATCTTGTGTAAATATTTCATCTGAGAAAGGCTCATAAAC
>NC_051406.1:9289549-9289870 GCF_015228065.2 Penaeus monodon
ACCTTCTCTTAGCTATACTGCTCACAGCTTACGCACACTGAAGGATAAATGCTTCCAGGGAACAAAATCAAATAAAAGTGAATAAATAAGTATATGATATCATCTGTTGCCTATATTTGCTTTACCCTTTGCATATCATTTACAAACTAATTACCTTTTTGACTTTATAGTTCGCTTGTCTGATTTTTTTTTTTTTTAAGATTCATATTTATTTGTTTTCCCACGTTCAATCATGAAGTATCCGTGTAACATTTATTATCAAATAATGTATAATATAGATTTAATTTGGCGCCATCAACTTTTCAGAAGAAATGAGCTCCG
>NC_051406.1:9289892-9289965 GCF_015228065.2 Penaeus monodon
CGCGGGAATACTTGACATGATACTTTCCCGCCAAAAGGTTCACCATATCATAATTATATGAAATTAAAGAATG
>NC_051406.1:9290010-9290632 GCF_015228065.2 Penaeus monodon
CCAAGAAATGACACGTGATATCCCTGTCCACTATTATTTTTGCCCTTTCTATTCCATAACAATTACGCGTCGATAGCAATTTCAGCTTAATTTGGGCTGCAGTTGGCTGGGGGTCTGGGGCTTCTTTGCACTGACGAACATAAAAGTAGTGCGCTTATCAAACGATGTTTTTTAAGCATTACATGAACTATGATACATGTTACGCAACCGTTTCGTGACTGAACAAAGAAGAAGAATTGAAAATATAAGGAACATTGGCTCTTGCTCCTCAAGCAAACATTTAGGTTAATTGGTAATCATCTTCAATATATTAAGGAAATGGAAAGAGAAATGTAGACAAGGGACATGAATATTACAAAGTCACAGGCGTTTCTATTTATCTGTTATACTTATTTTATCATTATTATATTTGTTATGCAATATACATCCTTTTGTAAGAAGTATAGCTGAAGGCATTAATATTCGATCAAAAAAATAAGATATGAAATGTCTGTTTTTCATATCCTTTCTAATGCATTTAATTTCGAATATTGAAATAGGAGTGATAAAAAATAGACTTTATTTTACATTGTCTATTTAACAACAGGATCTATATTGCTGTATTTCAACGCACTACAATCCA
>NC_051406.1:9290949-9291088 GCF_015228065.2 Penaeus monodon
TTAGATCTTGAAATAAAGCCATTTGAAATGCTGCCATGAGAATGTGCACGCGTGCGTATGCACGTATGTTAATGGAAGTACATTTTGTGTAAGACAAACTGTATAATGACTATCCCTTTTGGTGAATTATCAACGAAAC
>NC_051406.1:9291191-9291313 GCF_015228065.2 Penaeus monodon
ACGGCTAGTGCTTTCCCCCCATTTGTTATCTATTTTTCGCGTTCTAATTGAAATTCATTGGCAGCGACGGGAGAGGAGGAGGACGTGAAAAAAAAATGTTTCGTTCCAGCGATATCTTGACG
>NC_051406.1:9291595-9291712 GCF_015228065.2 Penaeus monodon
CAAAGAGAAAATAAAGAGGTAAGGAAGGAAAAAGAAACATTGAGAGACAGACGTACACTGAAAAAAAAATCATAAGAGAAAAGAAAAAAAGTCACAGCAAACAAGTTCAAAACCCGA
>NC_051406.1:9291732-9292478 GCF_015228065.2 Penaeus monodon
CAAAACTTGTCATGAAAAAACGAGTTTTTTGTTCCCGCTCCGTCAAGCCGCTTTGCAGTCATACCACGAGTATAAAGCTTCCCCATATTATCATCTTTATTTTCCATTTAAGTAACTGTTGTTTATCCTTTTTTTGGGTTTATTGATTAACTCAAAACGTGACGCGTATTCGTTCACTTTGTACTGTGATTGTACCTCTTACGATTCTGGATTTTATTTTTGTTTATAGATATTGTTTCTCGTCTCTGTTTTTGTTACTAGATTTTGTTTTGTTTTCTTTGTTTGCTTGTCCAGTTCCATGTTACAGCTGTCACTATGCTGTATTTATTTTCTAAGAAAATCCTCTCTCATGATTTAACCAAAGTCGGAAATTCAACTGACCTCATTTCCAGTAACAGCCTCCTGACCTCATTACACAGACTCTTCCCGTTTTCTATTTTTACGGGGGTCTTGCCTTTTTTTTCTGTTTTGGAGCTTCCTGTTTCCTATCTCTCTTTTTCTTGTTTTTCTTATTTACTCGTTTGATGTCATCCATTTCACAATCAAACTTGCAGATGGCCTTTGATGAATATACGTTGTTATTGATTACGGGGACTCTGCAGTTATGGAGAACTGGTTGATATGCTACGCTTTTTTTCTTTTTTCTTTTTTTCACTTATTTATCTATTTTTTATTGATTTTCTTCGTGGTGTAAGAAATTCAAAGGTGCTTTATGTTGTATGCGTGCACGCATGAGTATAGAGCTT
>NC_051406.1:9292711-9292949 GCF_015228065.2 Penaeus monodon
CATCAGTTCCATCAGTTTATCTTATGCCAACTACATTCGCTCAACACTAGCCGTGGCAATTAACCCTTTCCAACTCAATTATTTCTTTTAGGGGCATAACGTCAGCGCCCAGTTTTGTATATATTCCCTTGAAATATGAACGTTTTCCTCTCCTTTTCGTGTGAATTTTGTTCATTTCGTTTCTCTTATGCAGATTTTTTGCAGTGATTTTATTTTTCTATATCCTCAAAACCGATTT
>NC_051406.1:9292989-9293235 GCF_015228065.2 Penaeus monodon
GAAAATACTCCAGAATACACTTCTTTTCTCGTATTATGACCCCGCTCTCTCTGATCTCTACATACACATCTTGATTTCAGTATTAAAGCCTAAATTACTGAGGGACCGACGCATATAACACACATGGAGTTGGTTCCTGAAGCTAATGTGATCAATTTTGAAGGATAAGTAATTAGCAGCTACGTAATAGGAGATAAAGATTAGTGAAATGCATGTGTTTATTTGAGATTACTGGAGGTGTTTCTA
>NC_051406.1:9293828-9294109 GCF_015228065.2 Penaeus monodon
CTCTTGTACTAGCAACAGAATCACACCGAGCGAATCAAAGTAAAACAGCCGCTCACTCTTTACTGCGCCGCTGGAAAGGACTTATTTTTAGCATATGAGTAAGATTACATAAAATGCATTTATAATTCGAGAGAGAACGTCGAAAGAAACTTGAAACATGATGAAAACTGATTAGCATAATTCTTTCAACTATTATCAATTTTGTTCTCATGCTGATGCTATCCTTATAATCAAAAAGTAAATTTGCAATTGATGATTGCATCCTCATACGGCAAAAATAG
>NC_051406.1:9295257-9295815 GCF_015228065.2 Penaeus monodon
ATCATAGTTTCATTTTTGAATTTCATATCATGAAATAAAACCATGTTATTAAGAAAATTATACGTATTTATTTTAATGTTTTTTTTCGCGATTTACTACGATTTTATTTTCCTTTTTTTGTTATATATTGTGAGGAAATGAAAAAGAAAAGTCAATTTGCATGCTATTGTTTTGCATTCTTCTTTTTTCAGAACAGATATATTTATTCTTTTGTGGGATTTTTAAACCAGTCAGATTTATATAAGTTTTGTTTACTTTTTTTCTAAGTCCTTTTGCTGTTTTTACTTATAAAATGTCAGACGATAGGTGCAATAACAGAAAGTGTTTACGAAATTGAACCTTATGAGATGTTTATTTTTGCTGTCCTTGGGGTTTTATAAAAAGGAGTGTAAGATTAATGTTTATGAAAGTGATTAAAATTCAAAATATAGAACATTTCTCATTTACTCGTGAACTGTGCCTCGAAGTGAACTGAAATTAATATCGCCACGTTTAGCTAATGGTGACATGACGCTCTACAACCATCAAGCCTCTGTTTGATATGTTCATAAGGCCATC
>NC_051406.1:9295982-9296661 GCF_015228065.2 Penaeus monodon
TCCTATTGTTTCCTCATAACAAACAAACATATAACTGAACTCGGGTGGTAATGAGGGCAGGCTCACACAAATCAAATAAGGAAGAGCTTTAATAATTTCTCTATTTTACCTAAATCTAAATATCTAGGACAACCCACCCCACGCCTCACCCATTTCCTTTAATGGTAATGATAATCGCATTTGTCATTTTGCTTAGATTTAAATAATTTCCAATAATGAATCTTATATACTTGTCACCTTTTTGCATGATTTGGGAATTACCTGGACAAAAGACTTATTTCACTTGAATCTTCAATCATCATTAGAATTCTTTTGATTATGATCGCTTTTCTCCTTCCCCCTTTTCGTTTCTTCAATTCAACGAAATTTGTTGTATTTCCCCTGTCCTTAACATAGACCATCTAATAAATCTCAAGGTTTGTGAAATCCCACTTACCCCTGAAAGGCTGCTTGTTATTTTTAATATATTTTGATTATTGCATTCATTACGTTTCTAAATCATTTCCGTGAGGAACGATTTTCTTATATTTCGCATTAACCTCTGATTCATTTCTTTTATGCAGAATTCCTAGTTTAATGTAAACTACTTATATCTTGAAGAACTGGTCTAGATTGCACAGGTAGGCCTTAATTAACTCATGTAATTATCAAATTAATATGCAGATGCTGTAGGTACGAA
>NC_051406.1:9296848-9297074 GCF_015228065.2 Penaeus monodon
TTCCCCTCCCCTCATCTCCCTTATCTGTGACTCGCAGTCAGCCCTGCGTGCCCTTTCCTGTCCTAAGTCTGAAGCTCGTAACTTAGTCAACCACATACTGCACCATCTAGTCACAGCCATTGGACATGCACTTGCAACACATTTCCTATGGATTCCCTCTCATGTCGGACGAACAGCAGAGGATACGTGGTTCCGTTCACTTCATCCCAGGCACCGTACCGTTCAC
>NC_051406.1:9297159-9297239 GCF_015228065.2 Penaeus monodon
TAAGCATCCAGCTTCCCCTGTCGTCCATACAAGTACCGACGCCGCGGTCTGCTGGTAAGAAGACAATGTGGTGGCTGTCC
>NC_051406.1:9297902-9298156 GCF_015228065.2 Penaeus monodon
CCATGCACACACGCGCACAGACTCACCCATTTTTTTTTACTAGCCTCCTGGGTTAATTGCCATGGAAGATGTGAGAGAAGATTACAGCGAATGTAATTCCTTTCCAGAGATGTTCATCCACTTTACGATGTAAAATATATATTTTTTTTAAGAGAATATCTTTTTTATACATTTCTGGTGTAGATTTATGGTTTATATGTCCTTTGCTTGTTTGTTTGTTTCAACGTTTTTGAGAGAAAATGAACGCAACATGA
>NC_051406.1:9298871-9299161 GCF_015228065.2 Penaeus monodon
TTCGCCGGTTGTTAAAAGTAGAATTCTCTAGAAGGCGACCGAGGAACAATTTATTGCATGATGTCTCGGCAGAAACGGTAGAAATTATTTTTAAATGATATTGTGAAAAAGGATGTGCAGGGCTCTGAAAAAAAAAAATCCGGGAAAAGTCAGTGGAGAAAAGAGTTACGAGCAAAATTTGTGGGAATTTAGTTTTCTAGAAGGAGCGAAAATGTTTAAAAGATGTGGGTCTAGTTTATTTGCAAGGGAGTACCGCGGTTATGAAGACACGTTACCGTTTAGGTTTGGAG
>NC_051406.1:9299400-9301491 GCF_015228065.2 Penaeus monodon
AAGGGAGTGAGTGAGAGTGATTCTAAGAGACGCAGAGATCAGACTCAAATTTAGATTCATGCGACACTCACGTCAGCACAACGGGAAGGCCAGTTAAGGTCTCGGTATGTAAATGAAAAGGAATAGAAAGGGATACGTTCACATTCTCAAAAGCGGGATTTCTTTGAGTCTCCCCTGTGCACCGCAACGTAATTAAGAAACTGTGTTATTCATATCTATACATAGAGCCAGTGTTACGGGAGTTCGTAATATTTCATCGGAATATGCAATGGGGGTAACAAGATTTTAGGCTTTTGTCTAAAACTTCCTGTGGTTGTCATAGTATGTGAAAGAAATATAAAGTATAAAGGGAATCTCACCTGAAGGAGATAGCAAGTCAAGAAATTCATGATAAAAAAAGTTTTCTTTTAAAGAAGATGTGGAATCGGCATCTATTGTTGAGAAAACATGTATAGGAAATTTCACCTTCTTCGTGGAAAAACATCCAATTAGAGCAGATGTGATATAAAACGAAAATTAAAGTTTTCCTGTGATTGATTATCAATTGCTCGGGGACAAACGGCAGAAAATTATTTCCAAGAGCAGCGTCTTCCAGGATACAGAAGGGACGAGATAATTTTTCTAGTTAACAAAGCATCTTAAAGAGGAAGTTATTTGTTACTCTAGAAATAGGCTAAATTGAGTACCTATCTTGTGGGTTTTGGGCAGTCCCTAAAGTGCGACTGAACATTGGATCCTAGAAGTAACCGCTTACATGTCTTCGCACCCTCGTCTCACTTCTGAATAAAACGAGTGTATATCTCCTTAGTATTTCGTTTTTTTTACAAAGCTTACTGCTACTGAAGTCCTTTCCTGGCTCTAACTTTTATCATTTCTCCTTTGATTACTTCTTCAAATCCTGCAACAGTTTTCAGATTCCAAACCATTCCCTATTAACAATATCACATCACAAAGATTACTTCCACTTTTGAAACTTGCCTGTGGTGCTGCTTCTCTTTTAGCGTCCTCTTAATAGGTCTCCCTGACAGCTAAGAAGCTAAGTGGTTGGTTTATTTCCCTTTAATTTTATGTTAATTAAGTACTTTTCCCAATGGTTCGGTTCCGTATTGTTAATGTGAGTGTTATATTAATTATGTAAATATTCCTCGTGTTTTCTCTGAGGTTTTTTTTCTCAGTTTTCTTTGAGTTTTGTATCACATAAATATCATCTTGAAGTTTTGATGAGAATTTTTATTGGTAATGTGTATATTCGCACTACACCCTTTACGAACGCTATTACAATAAAGTTCTTTTACTGTTTCCGTTTGAGACTTATCAAAAACCTTCATTTCCACAGCTACGAAGATGACAGTATATAAAGAAGACTTCGAAGGAACTCTTTATATCTTTTTAAAGGGAAAAGGAAATACATAACACAAAAGAGTAGTAGAGAACACAGTCGATTAACAAGGAGGTTTTACCAATATAAAAAGTAAAATTGTTGATTCAGGTACACTATTACATTCACACTTTAATAGCCGTTAACGGAAAGTTGAGAAACAGTTTCTAAATCAATATAAAACTTCATCATCAGGTCTTTTTAATGAAAAGATTGAGAAATATTAATGAGGGAACGAATGGAAAAATACAAGCCATGAGCGGAATAGATCAAGACGATCGACAGAGGTCAAATCAGGTCAGAGAACTTTCTTTACCGCGTCTGACCTTTGAATGACCCAGAAAGCAAAGACAGTAAATTCGTTTTCATTACAAGGAATTACAAGCAATTAGGTATTATTGGTTACTGACAGCTATTAAGACTACTGTGAACGTAACTTGATTTACCAAGCTAACATGTAAAGCAGATGACATAAAACATTGAGCTTGCTGATTCTATAAACAAGAATAATATCGAATAGTAGAGCATAGTTCAGTTAATTAAATGTCCGACAGATGTTTAACTGACTGTGTACTGTATAAAAATCTGAATTGTGGATGTTAATTGGTGGTTAATTGCATGCGAAGGTCAGTGGAATTTATAACATTTACTTACATTCGTGAATGTTATGATCATGATGGTGAAATATGCATTTATACTATTAATGAATTTAA
>NC_051406.1:9301582-9302093 GCF_015228065.2 Penaeus monodon
CGATAGATAAGAAAATAATTATTTATCATATTGTGTCGTATTACCTTTCCAGGACCTACCTGTTCGAGGCATTTCATAGTGTAACCATTTTATTAGCTAAATGAAAAATAGACGTCGATTTGTACTTCTTTTCACTTTAAGTATGAGGTGTTTACTGTAAATATAAATGAAGTTACCAGAAAAATCAACTCTTACAGCTTATATCGGTTTAATACATTTTCCTTATATATGGGCTTATACAACTGCACTAGTAACTGGAAATGCCATCTTCCACGATGAAAATAAAGTGAAACAACAACTCGAGGCTGGAGAGAATATCAGCGTCCACCTCGACATCTTGAAGCATCTCCTCCAGCAATTCGTCCTCGAGGTTAGCCACATCCTCGACTAGCGACGGCGGAGAACCTGCGGGAGAGCCTGGTACTGGGAAGCGTCGAAGGCAAGCGAACAGCAGACGCGATCTCCCTCTCAGTGCTGGCGTCAGTGTAAGTCTGTGGCGTTTTACCTCGCG
>NC_051406.1:9302772-9304301 GCF_015228065.2 Penaeus monodon
CCCCATGATTCGGATTACGTTATGATCATGTGTCGACGGGTATATCCCTGAGGGGCGCAGAAGCGATGCCAGTAGCTTTGGTTCGGACATAGATTTCGTGTCGTAACATGACACTAGTCTTGACTCGATGAGCTACTGTCTGCAGTCGCTCAGCGTTTATGGCAACGGAAAGCCCCTGGCACCGAGAAGCTCGTGTGGCGAAAGAAAGGTAATTTTCCGCGCCGCGAGGAGTTCGACGGCTGTCCTGGAGTCAAAGTTCCTGGTCTGGAAGCCACTTCCTCGCCCGCGAATATATGTCGATGTTTCTTCACAGACGAACTTATCGATGTCATGGTCAGGGGCTGAAACTGGTGAACATTTTTCTTATATCTGCCTATTTTATGCATTCCTCCATATTTTTCTATATGTACATATTCTTCATTATAGGCAATATTGTATACCTTTTCTTCTATTTTCAGGTATAGCCTACGATACCCATGAAGTTTTTTTTTTATCTCACATGATGGCCTTGGTTGAGACTGCAGCGGCAGAAGTAAATGCAATGTTTGTGTTGCTACTTGCCATGTCGCTAAATTTGAAGCCCAAGCAGGACTTTTGGGCGCGGGCTACCCTTGAAAGCTCGCATTTCCACAGGCAATGACGAGGGACAGGTTCGAGATACAGCGCAGTCACCTACACGTGCTGAGTCACGACTAGGGTAGAACCTGTTACTGACCGCCTGTAGTAGTTTTGGCCAATGATCGACCTGTTGTCTCGTCAGTTCACGTCGGTCTACAGTCCAGAGAATGTCGGTCGACGAGAGTTTCTGGGAGTTCCGGAAGCGTTGGAAACTTGTAGTCTGTATAACCGGTAAGAGCTCGCGCTTTGGCTAAAAGTATACAAGCTTTCGATCAGTAAATGTAAGGTGTCTTGAGATTCACCTTGTACTTTGGCTGCATATATCAGTATTGGCTGCATATATCAGTGTGTACATTGCATTGTGAGCCATGTGTATTTTTCTTTTTTTTTTCCAAGCTCGAGCTCACGCTACACCAGTGCCTTCTGGACAAAGGGGACATGTCTGCATTTTCGAAGGTTGTCATCGACTTGATGGGCACCGCGGGCCTGTTTGGAAAGGGATATGGGGTGCATACCGATAACTTGTACACCTCTCCATGCCTTTTCCACTACCTGCAGAGTCGGAGTGCAAAGCGCTTAGCACGGTTTGTGTCAACCGTATATGCCAAAAGACCTGCAGCTAAAGGTCCGTGGTGATGTGGACTGTCACATCACGAAGACGGGCATGTTGTGCCTTCATTGATATGACAAGAGGCTGATCACAATGCTGTCGACGGTTCACAATAGCGAATTGGTCAAAACCTCGATCCGACATCGTCGACAAAGGCTGAAGCTTTGTGTCTTCGTTGACTACATTGTCGGGATGAAGGAGGTGGACTTGAGTGGCCAGCTAGCTCACTCATACCCGACCCCTCGCAAATCCATCAAGTGGACTACTAAAGTCCTATACAAACTTACTCAGATTCCTTCTT
>NC_051406.1:9304466-9304754 GCF_015228065.2 Penaeus monodon
CATGGCTGGTATCGACGGTGCAAGGTGTGCTACGTATGTAGTGTGCATAAAGGGACCCGCAATATGTGTGGGTATTGTAGAGTGGCTTTGCGCAGTACGAGTGTTTTCAGGTCTATCAAACTCAAGAAAAATATGCATTATGTGTATAGAAAAAATAAATATGTACAAGGGAAAAAAATATTTGTTTTTCTTCATTAGCACGTTTCTTCTTGTGTCGAACAGATATGACATAGGTGATTGTTCATTTTTGAAATTTAAATACAGAAAACGCAAATATAATATTTCCTG
>NC_051406.1:9304894-9305055 GCF_015228065.2 Penaeus monodon
GCGTTATTACTGCAAGATGTAAGCAACTTGGACAGAGCATAAGATGTGTAAACAACGAAAAGAATCTATTCCTCTCTTGATATAGCGTAAGTAGGTGCTAATTTTGTCAGAATAATACGAAAATATAGAAAGATCACGCAAACAGCACAATTTTACCTCCC
>NC_051406.1:9305172-9305319 GCF_015228065.2 Penaeus monodon
CGCGTCTGCAAAAAAAGTGGGTAATAGCGGAGGCAAGGAGGTCACACACCCGGGTGAGTCGCCGCCCTAGTAGGCCTAATGTCCGGATTTTGGAGCGCACACGAGCAGCGACGCAGCCTGATTTAATGAGTATACATAGTTTATACA
>NC_051406.1:9305343-9305848 GCF_015228065.2 Penaeus monodon
ATTTGTATAAGAAAGGCTATAACCAAAACTATTCATTCATTAGCTTCCCTTGAACGACCTTTCTATACATGTCTGTATAGCTTATTCAAATTTAGCATGGAAAAGAGACTAAAGCAAAGTAAGGCAGCAAATACCGTGATACACATGGACTGTGATACCGCTAACGGAAAAGATAACTTTACTTTTAGGTTGAAAATCAAACTGAACTCACAATCGCTGATATTTATGCAATACAATATACAAATGTACAACCTTCTAAACCACTAAAAAAAATCACGAGGTTTTCCAAATCGTGTATGAAATAAAGCAACCACTCGAGGCTAGCGAGAGTGTCATCGGCATTCTCGACATCTTAGAGCATCTCCTCCAGAAATTCGTCCTCGAGGTTAACCACATCCTCGACCAGCTGAGGGCGACGGCGTGGAACCAGTCCGTTCCTGCAAGAGATCATTGTACGGAGAGCTGGCACTGAGAGGCGTCGAAGTGGAGTGAACAACAGACGCGA
>NC_051406.1:9306160-9306414 GCF_015228065.2 Penaeus monodon
CCTGTCAGTGTTGGCGTCAGTGTTAGTCTGTTGCGGTGTACTTCATCTTGGTAGTCGTCGGCGTACCTGATTTCCTGGGGAGCGCTGAGTGACCTGATATGACCTGACATTAATTAAACAATAGGGACTACTCGACGTTACTGAGAAGGGGAAACCATGGCAGATCAAATAGGCAAGAGAAAATAATTTGTTGTACACTAACCAGGAAAACAAATGGAATGAAATGTTTCTCTTGCATTAGTTCTATGAAAGCT
>NC_051406.1:9307413-9310566 GCF_015228065.2 Penaeus monodon
CCTTTAGTTTGTTTGTAAAGATAAGCATTTTATTTTTGAAACTAGGTCAAGCATGAACGATAGAATAATTTTCAGCAGTTCAGTTAAACAATATTGACACAACACATGCTATATATACGCTATTTGATCTCATTTTCAGAGCACGATTCAATCAACAGAAACGTAACTTTAGACTCTTTTGTACAAAGGTGAAATGGTATACAGTTACAGTATTATCTGTGTTTCACTTCATGTCATTAATTTAATCTCCAATGCTAATATGACTATTTTTACTGTTGCATTTTTAATACAGCAGCATATTATCAAGAATTACAGCAAATTCACTTTTATACATGATATGACCTCTCTGATTTAGTTTATTCACAATGTGCTTGCTTCGTTGAATCATTATTCATCAACGGAAAATTAAAGACGTTTTTCAGGCAAATGTTGTTGTTGTTTTTTATTATTATTATCCTTGATCTTTTCGTACTATTCGGCGCAAACAATAACTTTACAGATGTTTACAGATCTACCTATACCCACTGTATATTCGAACAAAAGAGCTTTATCATGCTTATTTATTCCTGGTTGTTACACTAAATGCTGGCAAAATATATTATGATTTAAATTGTGTTAGTTGTTTATGCAAATATCTGACAGCATCAAAGCACACACAAAAAGAATAATGAATCAAATGCTTTTTTTTTTAATGCCACACAAGAGATTATATTTTTTCGGTTCATCAGCTAATCTTTGTATACTACTTTCTGTGTTAACCTCGTAGGTTAATCAGTCTTACATTAAATACCTACACATCCTTAGTGTGATTGTAAGGACTTCTTCAACAAAGCCAATTTTGATTATATATAAGCATGGTTATTTTCGTAAATTGCATATATTTTTCTATTGAGAATAAAACACTTGGGAAAGGCAGACGGAGAAGGTCCAGTCATGAGTCATTAGATCAACAGTTCCATAGTAATGAAGCCTTCCTCTTCATCTATGTCAGCAAGTATCGTTTCTTCATATTCCTTCCGATAGTCTGCCTTGTGAACGGAGGACAAACTTACCACATATATACAAAACATTCCAGTGACACACGATATCTTGAGTTTCAGTTAGGGGATAATGTTATTATTGGATCATGAGTAAGATACGTTTGACAAGTGCATCGTCCTAGTCTGCCAGATCCATTATCCTTAGTTTAGATTTATGTGACACTTTCCCATCAGCACAACGGAAGAGTGAGATTTCTATGAGTCCCCCCTGTGTACCGCAGCTTGCACTCCAGATGGGTCAGTTAATATACTCTGCTCTTCATATCCATAGATAGAGCCTTTGTTATGGGAGTTCGTAATAATTCTCGGAAAATGTTACGGGTTTAACAAGACTATTAAGTTTTTGTCCAAAACTTTTTATCCTATGTAGTTATTGTGGTTGTCATAGTAAATGAAAGAAATGTAACGAATGATTGGCATTTCATCTGAAGGAGATGCTAGATTGCGAAATTCATTGATAAGAAAGTTTTCTTTTTAAGTAAATGTATAGCAAAATTCACCTGTGCTATATTACGAAAATTAAAGTTTTCATGTAATTGATTATCAATTAACAAACGGAAAAAATATGCTCCAAGACCAGCGTCCTACAGGAGACGGAAAGAATGAGATCATTTTTTTTAGTTAACAAAGTACCTGAAAAAGGAAGTCATTTGTTACACTAGGAGAAGGCTACATTGAATACCTTTTTTGTGGGTTTTGGGGAGTCCGTACAGAGGGACATGTTACATGTCGTCACACCCTCTTCTCAATTTTGAATAAAACGGGTGTATATCTGCTTAGTATTTCATTTTTTCACAAACCTAACTGCTAGGTAAGTCATTTTCTGTGCTCTTACTTTTAGTATTTCTTTTGATTGCTTCATCTTTTTCCTTCAAATTCTGCCAAAAGTTTCAAATTCCAAACCATTCCCCATTAGCAACATCACACCATAAAGATTACTTCCACTTTTGAAATTTGCTTGTGGTGTTGCTCCCCTTTTAGCACCCTCTTGATACGTCTCCCTGACAGGTAAAGTACCCTTTTATGTTGGGATAATTAAAAACTCTTCCCAAAAGTTCGGTTCTCTATTGTTAATGTGAGGGTTATGTTATTTATGCAAATATTCCTCGTTAAAGACGTGTTTTCTCTGAGTTTTTTTCTCAGTTTTGTTTGAGCTATGTATCATATGCAGATCATCTTGAAGTTTTGATAAGAGTTTGTGTATATAATACACAATTACCAATAAAAAACCTATACGAACGTTATTACAATAAAGTTCTTTTACTGTTTCCGCTTAAAAGTTATCAAAAACCTTCATTTACGATGATGACAGTAAATGCTTCTGCTAAAGCATCGTGCAGTTGTTAAGTTCACGTAACAAGAGAGTTGTACATAAATCCCACAGTCAAGAGGATATAGAAAGAAGACTTCGAAGGAATTCTGTAAATCTTATAACGGGAAAAGGAGATACATAACACAAAGAATAGAAGAGGACATGGTCGACTAACATAGGGGTTTATAATATAAAGAATAAAACTGATACAGGGACACTAATACATACACACTTTTAATAGTTTTGAATGGAGAGTTGAGAAACTTTTTCTAAATCAATAAAAAACTTCATTATCAGGTCTTATTAACTAAAAGACGGGAATATCAATGGAGGAACAAAGAGAAAATTACTAACCATGAGCGGAATACATCAAGAGAGGTCATATCAGGTCAGAGAACATTCTTTACCGCGTCTGACCTTTGAATAACTCGGAAAGCAACGGCAACAACCAATTAAATTCGTTTTCATGGCAAGGAATTACCAAAATAGCCCATAAGAATTTAGGTATAATTGGTTGTTGACAGCTTTTAACACTATTGTGGACGCAACTTGCTTTACCAAGCCAGTATGTAAAGCAGATGACATAAAACATTGATCTTGCTGATTCCATAAATAAGAATAATATCGAATAGTAGAGCATATTTCAATTAATCAAATGCCCGACAGATGTTTAACTGTCTGTGTGCTGTATAAAATTCGGAATTGAGGATATCAATTGGTGGTTAATTGCATGCGAATGTCAGTGGAATTTATATTACTTAAATGCAGCCACAATATTCGTGAATGTTTTGATCATGATGG
>NC_051406.1:9310746-9311214 GCF_015228065.2 Penaeus monodon
CGTTTTAAATTAGATGTTTACAGTAAATATACATGAAGTTACAAGAAAAAAAATATCTCTAACGGTTATATCGGTTTAATACATTTTCCTTATATATGGGCTTATACAGGCACACTAGTAATTGGTAATGACGTCATCTTCAAGAATAAAGTGAAGCAACAACTTGAGCCTGGAGAGAATATCAGCGTCCACCTCCACATCTTGAAGCATCTCCTCCAGCAATTCGTCCTCGAGGTTAACCACATCCTCGACCAGCTGGGGGCGACGGCGGAGAACTGGTCCGTTCCTGCAGATCATTGTACGGAGAGCCTGGTACTGGGAAGCGTCGAAGGCAAGCGAACAGCAGACGCGATCTCCCTCTCAGTGTTGGCGTCAGTGTAAGTGTATGGCGGTTTACCTCGTGTTTTGCCGCTTTAGTCATCGGCATTCCCTGATTTCTTAGGGAAAGCTGAGTAACCTGATATGACC
>NC_051406.1:9311303-9312703 GCF_015228065.2 Penaeus monodon
TTCTGCAATACGTCTAGTTCCTTTAATTTGTTTGTAAAGATAAACATTTTACTTTTGAAAGTAGGTCGAACATGAACGATAAAACAATTTCCCGTAATATAGGTAAACAATATTGATACAATACGTGTTATATATACGCTATTTGATCTCAGTTTCACAGCATGATTCTGTCAACCGAAATGTAACATAACTCTTTGGTACAAAGATGAAATGGTATACAGTTACAGTATTATCTGTTTCACTTCATGTAATTAACTTAATCTCCAATGCTAATATGACTATTTTTACTGTTGCATTTTTTAATACAACAGCATTATCTCATATTATCAAGAATTACAGCAAATTCATTTTTATACGTAATATGACCTCTCTGATTTAGTTTATTCACAATATGCTCGCTTCATGGAATTCATCAACGGATATTAAAGACGTTTTTTAGGCACATGTTGTTGTTTTTTATTATTATTTTCCTTGATCTTTTCGTAATAATCGGCGCAAACAATAACTTTACAGATTTTGAAAGATCTACCTATACCCACTATATATTCGAACAAAAGAGCTTTATCATGCTTATTTATTCCTGGTTGTTACACTAAATGCTGGCAAAATATATTATGATTTAAATTGTGTTAGTTGTTTATGCAAACATCTGACAGCATCAAAGCACGCACAAAAAAATAATGAATCAAATGGTTTTTTTAATGCCACACAAGAGATATTTTTTTCGGTTCATCAGCTAATCTTTGTAACTACTTTCTGTGTTAACCTCGTAGGTTATCAATCTTACATTAAATACGTACACATCCTTAGTGTGATTGTAAGGACTTCTTCAACAAAGCCAATTTTGATTATATATTAGCATGGTTATTTTCGTAAATTGCATATATTTTTCTATTGAGAATAAAACACTTGGGAAAGGCAGACGGAGAAGGTCCAGTCATGAGTCATTAGATCAACAGTTCCATAGTAATGAAGCCTTCCTCTTCATCTACGTCAGCAAGTATCGTTTCGTCATATTCCTTCCGATAGTCTGCCTTGTGAACGGAGGACAAACTTACCACATATATACAAAACATTCCAGTGACACACCATATCTTGAGCTTCAGTTAGGGGATAATGTTATTATTGGATCATGAGTAAGATACGTTTGACAAGTGCATCGTCCTAGTCTGCCAGATCCATTATCCTTAGTTTAGATTTATGTGACACTTTCCCATCAGCACAACGGAAGAGTGAGATTTCTATGAGTCCCCCCTGTGTACCGCAGCTTGCACTCCAGAGGGAATTGAGGAAATCAATGCGAATGTCAGTGGAAATTATATTACTTAAATGCAGCCACAATATTCATGAATGTTTTGAACATAACGGGAAATATGCATTAATTCTAATAAAGAATTTAA
>NC_051406.1:9312835-9313271 GCF_015228065.2 Penaeus monodon
TTTCGTTTTAAATTAGATGTTTACAGTAAATAAACATGAAGTTACAAGAAAAATAATAATCTCTAACAGGTTATATCCTTATATGTGGGTTTATACAGGCGCACTAGTAACCGGTAATGACGTCATCTTCAAGAATAAAGTGAAGCAACAACTCGAGGCTGGAGAGAATATCAGCGTCCACCTCCACAAGTTGAAGCATCTCCTCCAGCAATTCGTCCTCGAGGTTAACCACATCCTCGACCAGCTGAGGGCGACGGCGGAGAACTGGTCCGTTCCTGTAGATCATTGTACGGAGAACCTGGTACTGGGAAGCGTTGAAGGCAAACGATCTCTCTCTCAGCGTTGGCGTCAGTGTAAGTGTGTGGCGGTTTACCTCGTGTTTTATCTTGCTAGTCATCGGCGTTCCCTGATTTCTTGGGGAAAGCTGAGTAACCTG
>NC_051406.1:9313669-9314250 GCF_015228065.2 Penaeus monodon
TAAAATCCCTGTGATCTATATGACGTGACGATCACGTGTCGACGAGTAAGTCCCTGAGGGGATTAAAAGCGACGTCGGTAGCTCGAAGATTTCGTGTAGCAACATGGCAGTAGTCGTGACTCCGATGAGCCTCTGTCTGCAGTCGCTCAGTGTTTATGGCAACAGAAATCCCCTGGCACCGATAAGCTCGTGTGGCGAAAGAAGGATATTTTCCCCGCCGTGAGGAGCTCGGCGGCTGTCCTGGAGTCAAGTTCCTGGCCTGTATGCCACTTCTTCGCCCGCGAATATATATCGATGCTTCTTCACAGACGAACTTATCGATGTCATAGTCAGGTGCACAAACTGGTAAACATATTTCTTGTATCTGCCTATCCTGTGCATATCTGCATATTTTTCTATGTATACACATAGTTTACTTCACCGTAAGCAGTATTGTATAGCTTTTCCTCCGTTTTCAGGTGAGAATGCAGCGGCGGAAGTCAGGGCATTGTTTGCGTTGCTGCTTCTCATGTCGCTACATTCAAAGCCCAAGCAGGACTTCTGGGCGCGGAGTCTTCTCGAAAGTCGGTTCGCATTTCCAC
>NC_051406.1:9314504-9314932 GCF_015228065.2 Penaeus monodon
CGCTGTCAGTCAGTGTAAGTTGTCTTGAGGTTCACCTTGTATCTTGGCTGCATATATCGGTGTATATAGGTTGCCTTGTGAGCAATGTGAGGTTACGCTACATCAGCGTCTTCCGGACAAAGGGGACATGTCTGCATCTTCGAAGGGTATCATCAACTTGATGGGCGCCCTGAACGGCCTTATTCAAACACATCATGGAAAACATATTGACGCACAGGCAGTAAATGCCGTGATGCGCATGAATTGTTCTACAGTTACCGGAAAAGATAACTTTACTCTTGGGTTGAAATGAAACTGAACCCACAATCGGTGATATTTATACAATACAATATACAGATGTACGTTTCCCAAATCGTGTATGAAATGAAGTAAACACTCGAAGGAGGGCTCCTCGTCTTCATGTGTGTTGGCGTCATTGTTAGTGTGTG
>NC_051406.1:9315198-9315412 GCF_015228065.2 Penaeus monodon
TAGTCTGTGTCGGTTTACCTCATGTTTTATTTTGCTAGGCATCGGCGTTTCCGATTTCCCGGGGAAAGCTGAGTAACCTCATATGAGCTGTAATTAATCAAACAATATGGACTACTCAACGTTTTTGAGGAGGCGAAAACATGGGAGATCAAACAGGCAAGAGAATATAATTTGTACACTAACCAGGAAAGCAAATGGAATAAAAGGGAACTAA
>NC_051406.1:9315700-9316779 GCF_015228065.2 Penaeus monodon
TTGTTTGCTTGTAAAGACAAACATTTTATTTTTGAAACTAGGTCGAGCATGAACGATAAAACAATTTTCTGCAATTTAGTTAAACAATATTGATGAATTTATTCGATATACAACACGTGTTATATATACGCTATTTGATTTCATTTTCAGAACACGATTCAGTCAACAGAAACGTAACTTTAGACTCTTTTGTACAAAGGTGAAATGATTAACAGTTACAGCATTTTCTGTTTCGTTTCATGTAATTAACTTAATCTGGAATGGTAATACGACTATTTTATCGTTGTCTTTTTACAGCAGCATTTTCTCATATTACCAAGTATTATAGTATGTAGTATATTCATTTTATACATAATATGACCTCTCTGTAAAAAATTATTCACAATATGTTCGTATTACTGAATAATTATCCGTCAACGGAAATTTAAGGACGTTTATCAGTCACATGTTTTTTTTTCGCCTTGATCTTCTCGTAATAAACGGCGCATACAGTGTCCGGAGGTTGTTTTTTTTACAGATCTCCCCATACCCATTGTATTCCCGAACAAAAGAGCTCTATTATGCTTATTTATTCCATGGCGCTTAATGTATACTGGTTGTTACACTAAATGCTGGGAAAATGTATTGTTATGATTTATAATGCGTTAATTGTTTATGCAAATATCTGGCAGGCAGGACACACAGCGACAAAGCACACACAAATTAATAATGAATCAAATGACTCTTTTTTTTTTAATGCCACACAAAGATTACATCATTTCGGTTCATCAGCCAAATCTTTGTATACTACTCTTCTGTGCTAACCTCAGAGAGCATTTCATGAATAATACATCAAATACATACACATCCCTTAGTGTGACTGTAGGAACTTCTTCAACAAAGCCAATAAACAGGGTTATTTTCGTAAATTGTATATATTTTTCCAATGAGAATGAAACAAACATTTAGGAAAGATAAACGAAGCAGGTCCAGTCATGAGTCATTAGATCAACAGTTCCATAGTAATGAAGCCTTCCTTTTCATCTCTGTCAGCAAGTATCGTCATAGTCCTCAGAAGTAAGGACGACTTCCGATAGTCT
>NC_051406.1:9317219-9317604 GCF_015228065.2 Penaeus monodon
AGCATACATTCCTGTGTATTTACAAAGGTCTTTCGAATCCATGAACCTTTACCTTCAATACTAAAAGTAATTAATAAACAAAATACGCAAACAAGCATCACGTTGATGAATAACATCCCTTCTCGGACAATTTGCATGTTGCATAATGGAGTATTTTATATCAACTCCATTACACAGTCAATTCAACACGCAGACAAGCTAATTTACATTACATAACTCAGACCGAACATTGTTAGTTTTCTCATTCTGTTAAAACAAAGAGTTCACTTCCAACCGGAATATCCAGTATCATTAGTAATAAATAAAAAGACGCAGGAATTTTGTGAAACATTATTATTGCTTACGATGGTTTCGTTATAAAATCAGGTAACTGGTGAATAAGAAG
>NC_051406.1:9317642-9317801 GCF_015228065.2 Penaeus monodon
ATGCAACGTTTTTGCATGTGCAAGGTCACAGTCGTCATTATTTTATTCTCTACTTCATTAGCATTTCTGTAATTGCCCGAGACATTGATAGTGAAATTAAAATATGCTAAATGTTTTCCCGTGCTATGCTTAGATGCATAAGGCGCTTTGCTGTGAGGA
>NC_051406.1:9318693-9319118 GCF_015228065.2 Penaeus monodon
ATACAAAATAAACAAAAATCCGATGCACCTCAGGTATGCAATTAAGACAACGTTAGCTTCAAAGTGATCTCATCTCAGTTAAGCCTTCGAATTCTAAATCACTTCTGCAGGTGATATTCTCTCGTATAGATGGAGATGGCTAGACATGTGTTTACATTTTAGAAAAAAAACTACGTTTACATGTATATATTACCTTGGATTTATGTTTTGCGAAGTATGATCATGATGGCTTTACATTTATGCATTTGATATATGTTTATTTGTGCAAAATGTGTATTTACATTTAGATAATCCAATACCAGGAAATGATATTCAAGTATATTCGTACCGGATAAACATCTTGTTTATAAATATAAACCGATTATATAAGATGAAAATGAAATTCGCTCCTTTGAAATTAATTTCATTTTTCACCCTCACAGGTA
>NC_051406.1:9319335-9319425 GCF_015228065.2 Penaeus monodon
TCTCTTTCTTCGTTCCTTTGTAAATTCCATTTTTATCTTTATTTTTCGCTTTAGGCCTCTTTCAAAATGTACATATATATTTTTTTTTTA
>NC_051406.1:9319596-9319908 GCF_015228065.2 Penaeus monodon
GTAAGCCTTTCACAAAATCCTAATTTATTATTATGAATTATTTCCCGAATAATCCTTTCAAATTAACCTTCGGATATGGGCGCTTTCAGCTTGAAAAAAAGATATTCTGATTGGCTTGTCTCTTTGATTTAGACTAGAATCAGAGGGGCCTCCATTAGAGAGATTTGAAGGCGCGAATGTGAATTTGAAGTCAGACCCTTAGCCACCTTGGCCATCGAAGCGAGGGAAATGGTGATGTGCATGAAGTATTTGGGGCATCTGCCTAACTTTTTTGTGATAGCAGTATGGTTATCTCTGTGTGTGTGGGTGTGT
>NC_051406.1:9319980-9320379 GCF_015228065.2 Penaeus monodon
GCGTTTCCGTAGAGTATATTTACCGTTGTGTTCCGTCTTCGGACATGCAAACAGACACAGCGCAACATACATGCAATGAAGACATTTATACAACACTAATGATAAACAATGTGAAGATGCATGCCTTGCAAACAGGCATACAACCCAAATTACATGCGATACAAAGACGCAACCAGAAATACAACCTATACAGATTGTCCAACAATTCATGTATTTTCAAGCTTAACTCTTGAATAAAGACGCTTTCAGTTAAAATTCATTTTGAGTGGTTTATTAGTATAGAACCAGAGGGGTCTCCGCGGGGCAGATTCGAACTCGCGATCGCGATTATCTAGTTGGAGCCTAAACCCAATCGGCCATTAAGACGAAAAACAAGAATATTAAATTGACAGAGGTACT
>NC_051406.1:9320506-9320582 GCF_015228065.2 Penaeus monodon
TTTATCAGACCGTAATTTCAATATAATCTCACCTCATCAGCCACCTAGAAAGTAGCATAAGTGACAGCGTGACCTT
>NC_051406.1:9320930-9322398 GCF_015228065.2 Penaeus monodon
TGATGCAACAAATAGCAATCCGAGGGCAAAGACGCAGTATCTTAAAAGATTGGGGAAGTAACAAAGAATTATATAATTTAAAGGCGCTAATTGTTCATCTGTCTCTTTCTACCTACCCCTTCTCTCTTCCTTTCTTCCTTCCCTTCTTCCCTCTTTCACTTTCCATCTCCCTTTTACTCTCCATTCCTCTTTCTTGCTCCCCCATTCTTCCTCCTACCCCAACCCTTTTCTCGCTGGTCTCCCCCTCGCTATCCCTCACTCTTTTTTCCTCTCTCCCTTACCCCCTTCTCTGCCTCTTTACATATTACGAGTTGCTTGGTTCAGGGCTTCTTGAGGTAGGTAATCGTGGTTTATTACCTGAATCAGGGTCTAAAGCTATGTTAGAGAGAGCGAACACGTGCACTGCCATACGATTTTTCAGAAATGGTATCTGCTTTAGGTGAAAGATTATTGCAGTGTTTATTACGTGTTTTAAATAAGTAGAAAATCGCATATCATGTAAGCCTAAATTGAACGGTGTATCTCCAACTGCTCTTGGGCGTTTAAGAGTTAATAATTAAGATGTAGGTTTATTATAGGAAGTATCATTATGCCTTGTAATCATATTTTCTTTAATTTCGTTTCATCGTGGATAATATAGTTATATTCCTAACTCAGGGTATTAATTTCACGGAAGGAATTAGCCACATAATCAACAACAGTGTATTAAGTGTATTAAAAAGAAGATATAAAGTTCAAGTAATCACAATAATAGAAAGTTAACAAGGGTAAGTCAGTTTCACAAGTCAATAAAAGATTTAATTACACTAAAGTTTTTCATCAAATTATGAGGACGTTCAAGGTAGAATGGTAAAAAAAAAAATCATAAAGCTTAGTAATCAAAATATTCAACATAAACTACAAAAGAACATATGTTGGCGTTAACACAAGGATCTTATCTGAATTCTATGTTTGAGTCTCCAGATTCAAATAAAATTTTAAAATCATATGAACCACGCACTTCAAAAAGACGTTAGACATATCATAGTCTCTAAAATACTTCAATGTATTATTAGAAATCATAATACATCCTATTCTATCCTATTCTATGCACTTAGAAGCAAATCAACTCCAGTATACGGCAAATGTGATAAAATCTTTCCAAAGTAAGGTGCAACATGTGTGTTAAACATAGGCATCTGTCCATTATAATGTTTACGAGAACAATGAAATTTGTAGTAATGACATTAGTGTGACCTGATTCATCTTTACCTGTATCTTCCTTTGAGTGCCACGCTCATATATATCTGTATTGGGCCTTGTTTAGCATTAGATGTTATCCTATGGCCAAGTAGCTATTCAGCTATTCATTGGAGACAAAAGGGTCATGTTGCAAGCCATTACGAAAATCAAGTGCAGCCATTTAAAGGTTAGAGTTGCTTTTTACAAGTAGATACTTTGGGTGTTATGTATAGCAATAGGGAGCAAT
>NC_051406.1:9322781-9323316 GCF_015228065.2 Penaeus monodon
AAACTTACACATTCATAAAAAGTACTAATGATAGGGAATCCTTTTATTTTACACATATGAGCTCAAATATTAAAAGGAATCACAAAAAAGGAAGTTATTTTCGCAGGTCCACGAAGCCTAACAAAAGATATCCTACAGAGCATCTCCGTCGCATCCTTAGAGATTCATAACATCCGGGTAATTAATCAGGATCAAAGGTAAGCATTAATCGAGGATCAAAGGTTAAGAAAAAAAAAGGTTAGACGAAGAACAGCTCGAATATTAAATAAGCATTTCGAGAAAATATATATATATATTTTCATTCGTATCGACATCCGCTTCGTGTTCATACCGTATTTAAATTTTAGAAGGCCTTTTTTATCTTCGTTATCTAGGAACGAAGAAGATATCTTTCCGCGTGTATGTGTAACCTATTTTGTTGTTTGTTTACTTTTGCCTCGGATTCGGTGGCTAAGAGTAACGCTTAAGAAATATGAAAATATCATTGATGGTCTTTGTTCAATTCAAGTAGAAGTTACTGTTTAAGGAATTTGTA
>NC_051406.1:9323713-9324359 GCF_015228065.2 Penaeus monodon
ATTTCTTTCTTTCGATGTGACATAGGTCCCCTTAATATTATTATGATTTTTATATCTCCTGTCAAAGATAGTTACAAACAAATTTCGCCCATACTCATCTATATCCTTATAACATTTACATAAACGATTACATTTCCTGCCTGGTCAAGCGCCGTAACCATCGACGCGAACAAATCCAAATCAGTCCAGGGTCCGTGGGGAGATCTGAGAGTCATTGCTAGGTCTGCGTGGGACGTCGAGGCCAATTCGCCCCAATGCTTTCCACACAAACACTTCGCCCTTTGTAGTGTTTGGTTCAGTTCGAATCTCGGAGATAAGTGTCGACCACCGACTCCGGTTCTTTTGAAAGTTCGGGGTCTCATTCGGTGACGTATGGTTCACTATATGATTTCCATACGTTACGGGAGCATGGACTCACACAATGCATGTAAACGGGACAAAAATTATACTACACACAAGGAGGCTCAGGGTAGGGAGGGCAGTTGCCTCCCAAGACTCTGTTTGCCTCCCTCAAGGTCTGTCTTGTCCCCCAAGGGCCACACCCGAACAACTTTTAATGGAATTTGATTATAGACACATACAAAGCAGAATAGACAGATACAGCAACTCCCCCCCCCCCCCCAGTTGACATCCCTGGTTATCATCG
>NC_051406.1:9324413-9324516 GCF_015228065.2 Penaeus monodon
CTTAATCAAAAAGTTCAAGAGCAGATGCTTGCTTCTAAACGCGTATGTACTGTGATCACATCAGTATCACCAGTACCACGGTACTAACTCTTTTTCCATAAAA
>NC_051406.1:9324599-9327153 GCF_015228065.2 Penaeus monodon
ATATATATATAGAATTTTAAAATATACTATAACATTTAGTCAATATAGACTTATCGTTAATCCAATAGGATCTTGTTTATAGTCTATTGACTGTTATTCACCGTGCCCCCCACACACAAAAAAAATCCCCAGCTAATTGTATTCACTTGCCCCCCCCCCCCCCAGCAAAAGGTGAAATGACGCACGTGACCACACACTTGGGAAATCACTGATATATTAAGTATTGATAGATTTGATAAATGGTAAAACAGAGAAATCCGTTCTGACAATAATATTGTTTGGTTTACGCCTAATTTGCATAATAAAAGATTCCCGGTAGTTTGATCTGCAACTACAGATTTATGACTAATGGGTCTTTTCTTTCTTTATGAGAATCTCCTCTATTCATAGTAGAATGTGACACATGCTATTACTGCAATGAATATTTTCGTAATAAAAATAAATTGTTTTTTTCACCTGCGCACCGACCCCGCTAAGCCGAAAAGCCTGGAAACAGTGTAATAGTTTCCGAACCAGTGAAGCTTCTGATAAAACGGGGAAAATAATATTTTCATTGTCTCTAAAATATATACCAATGTGAAACGCCCGGATTTCAAAAGTAACATAGAAGCATCAATGCCTGCAAGTTAGCTGTTGCTTAAACGACAATAATATGGGTCGCTGGTAGTGTCACAGCTGGCCAGACCTCAACCATGCAGATTCATAGCCGTTAGATTCAAGTTACTCTCCCGAACTATCTAAGCTGCCGGACTATATATCTCCATGGTGATAATACAGCAGTTATTTTGATTATGGATAATCAGAATGCGGATATCCATTTGATTTGATATTAACATTATGCAGTGCAAAATTTAAAAGCAAACATTTTGAAAAGACGTATGTATTCCAAGATTTGTATACCATTAGGAAATTACTAAGTTTTTTACTATTTTTTTTTTTTCTACAGAGATTGGATCAGTAATGTTGATCAGGTTTTAGAAATGAATATACATCCGGTGGCTCTTGCTGACATCGAGCGCCTGTTATTTATAATAATACGTGCTTTAAAAATAACACACGCGCTTTACAACTGGCCCAATGACAGATGATCAAACACAACATACGTAAAAACAGATTTTGTAAACTATGTACCAATTCAATAAGAAGCCGAGAAATCATTCATCTTTTATTGGATCATGAAGGACAATCAGGCATCGTTTAATTGTTGTGCGGAAACGAATGCAGAATGTGAAGAAGAAAAATATCAGATCAGCCTTTCAACGACAACATCATCCTCCGGTTCTTCTTCGTCTGAGTTGATGAGGTCTTCCACTTCCTCTTCCTCCTGAAGGCCTATAATATCTTCAACTGGCTTTCCTTGGCGACGGAGAACAGCCTTCTTGAAATTTTGATGCATCTTTTGCTTCCTCTACGTAAATAACAGATTAGGCCGTGGAGGAGTTAACACGAGGTAATGATAACTGTGTCCTGGAGTGTTATGGTTCAAGAAAGGCTCCTACGACCTTATTATAAGAGCTTCAAGAACCAAAGTGTCCCGGATGTCTTGGTTGTCAGGTCACGGAACGGGTTGTCTTGTAATGAGCGCGAACTTATGTGACCTCTTGCCAAAGAAATAATCAGTTAATTTCTAGCTATTCAAGATTATATAGATACTTTGATATATTACTATAATCAGCTAGAACTGCAGATCGTAATATATAAAACAAAAAGCAAATTTTAGACCCCATTATTTTGATATGTGAATAATTTTGCAAATTATGTTAATCGGTCATACACCCACGTTCTACCTTGCAAACAGAATTCGCCCTCTGCTTATAAATACACACACAAAAAAAAACACGCATATGCACCGTCATGTACTCACTAACACGTGAAAACGCGTACACCAACACGACTTGACGAATATTTACATACCAGAGTGAAAGCCAACTGTAAAAATAAACTGTACCATGAAATGAAATGGAATAAAACTGTTCACATGAATAAAAAAGTGCGCTCACTCAGCATCCATATGCGATCACAAGAACACACGGTCCAGTAACGGCTAAAGTGAAGGGAGACCGTCAAATTCACTTTAGAGTTATATAGAGTTATGAACACTGAAACGTTCCATATAGATCCAAGTCCCTGAGTCTGTCAAATCCACATACACACAGGCGGAATAATAACTAATCCACATGTACAGATTATACACTACTCAAATCCACATGTACAGATTATACACTACTCAAATCCACATGCACAAATGATGCACAAATAGTCCACAAATCCACGTAGATATAGAAGATATGATAACACATCCATATACACGAAAGGCGAAATAATTAAACCTTTAGATATATGAATTCTACCATTAAATGGACTTCGTTGCAATAAGGAAAAAATAGTTCACAAGATTTCGAACAAAGTTGGTATAGTATATTGGATAGATAAGAATGATTCATCTATTGTACTATAGTTCTGTGAGTATTGTGATATTCAGTGACATCGTAGTACAATAATGCTAAAGTGGAAATTAAGTAAATATCTACCTGAACAAAGTTGAATAAGATTA
>NC_051406.1:9327556-9327639 GCF_015228065.2 Penaeus monodon
GGTCTGTAGTTAATACTGTGTTTGTATATGAATAAAGTTTTAGTGGTCTGTCTATCACTCTTTGTGTTTGTCGTTCTAAATAG
>NC_051406.1:9327834-9328612 GCF_015228065.2 Penaeus monodon
CCTAATACAAAATTGATATTTTTAGTTCCTACATCTACAGACGTTGGATTAAAGGATTATATCAACTGAAAAAAAAAAGAATTACTCATAGTTTTTCTGTTAACTTCAGACTGAGAACTTTAACCTGATAATCGGTTTATATACACTAACCATTAACAAATGCGGAATCCAGCGCTTTCGAAAATGAATCCATTTTAGCCTTGATGCTTTTAATGCATAAGTTGATAGTTTTTACAATTTATATTCTAGTGGGAATTCCTTACAAAGTGGAAAAAAACGATCTTTTATAGAAGGACGACACCCTACTGAGCTAAATATAACAAACAGATCATTCTTCGTTTATTATAAAATGACTGACAGGAAAGAAAAATAAATGTGAATAAATAGAGTTTGAACAGAAAAATATGTGTTTAGAAATATTTTATCCTGAGTTTGTAGTTGTTATGTTAAGTTCGAGAAATAGTAATAAAAAACATTTCGTGTTTAGTCTAGGAATATAATCTCCTGAAGCTGCACTTGGCATGATGTAAAAAAAAAACTAAAAACTATTCTCATTTCACAAATAGGGTCAAGGAATCTCCAGACTTGCAATAAACCGCAATAAGCGAGGACTTATCTACCTTTTAATTAATCTAGAAAATTGGAACCGGCTAGGAATTTATTTAATTTCTTGTTATGTAATATATCCCAGTTTACGAAGCGATGAGATATGGAAAAAATCTAATTTAATTATTTTGATATGAGAGTGATATTGCATCCAGCGAATTTGAGTTCTTCT
>NC_051406.1:9329857-9330076 GCF_015228065.2 Penaeus monodon
TTTTGATAAGTGAATTTGTTAGAATGCGTGTATGAGTAATAGAATAAGTGTGTCTGTTGCAATGAGTGTGCATATGTTTTAGAATAAGTGTGTACCTGAGCTGCCCCGGGGGAACATTGAGGTTTTGTGTCCATTATTTTAACTTTGGTGGTAGCACAAGAAATGCGAATTATCTATTTGATTAGATAGATTTGTATAGTAGCATAAGTGTGTGGTAGA
>NC_051406.1:9330788-9330931 GCF_015228065.2 Penaeus monodon
ACGTAACCAAAGAAAAATACTGTCCTTATTGCTGATATTATTATCTAATTACTGTAATTAATGCAGCCAAGTGTAATATTCATTCTTCTTATCCTATACCTTCATAATTACCGTCAATGTCATCACACAATGGCAATACTATC
>NC_051406.1:9330992-9331796 GCF_015228065.2 Penaeus monodon
TTATACTATTAGAATATGCAAATACCAAAATAAGACGGGAAACAAAAATATGGTAGCAGGAAATATTCAGTACCATTTATCTCTAAAAATTAAAAGAGATAAAAAACAAATACTGTTTAATAAAGATGCTCTTTAGAATCTCCAGACTCAGTAAAGCAATATTTATTCAACAACGGCTATGCAGACATTTTGAAATATTAAGATGGAAAACAATATAATCTAGTACTATAGTAAGGCATATACTATAGTAAAATAATGTCAATTTAATCTAGATTATACTGTTCAGTGGTAAAAAGATCCAAACATTTAAGCTTTCTGACAGACATGTTACAATGTATATTAGTTAAAACATATAATGGTAACAAGCCAGTTCAAAATACACATTCAGCCGCAATAAAACTGCCCCTTAGAATGAAATCAAAAAGTTTTTTTTTTGTAGCTACATACATATCCTTATATGACAAGCGGCATTTACACAATATATTGAATTCATGAGTATCATATTATCACTAAAACATATCTCAGCTTCTCAATTTTATCCATATTCTTAAAACCACACTTCTCTAAAACATATAATAATATAAATGGTCTCTTAGGCTTACCTACAAATTGCAGCCAAAAAGGAAACGCATCTTGTTTCCAAAATCAGGATCTCCCATAAACAAAAGAGCATCTTCTAGAAACACATCTGTGGATCAAAACTGCTTTGATTCTTTATGAAAAAATCTTATCCTAAGCTAAGTTTAAATGGACCGTTTATTCCAGAACAGATGTTTCATCAAGTAAGCCTTCTTCAGTAATGCA
>NC_051406.1:9332005-9332149 GCF_015228065.2 Penaeus monodon
AGGTTTTGTGTTTTAAAAATATTGCTCAGGATGATACTCGATATATAGAAGAAATTAAGAAAAGAAAATATTCTGAATTATACAGTATTTCCTTCCAACACGCGGGGGAATTGAGCGCTGTATAAATAGAATTAAAACATATGT
>NC_051406.1:9332209-9332305 GCF_015228065.2 Penaeus monodon
CACTTTACATGAACAACAAAGCCTTGTTGAATGAAAATAAAATTATCTCTTTCCCCAATATAATTAGTAATGTAATCTATAATTAACGCCACTTGG
>NC_051406.1:9333446-9334069 GCF_015228065.2 Penaeus monodon
AGCAACATGATAATCAAGTTTCCATCGAGTTTCCAATTAGCCGTCGACATAGCACTTTGTCCGACCTTAGATCAACTTAACTAACGCAATTTGTGTAAGAGTTTGTGGTCTGTGTCTACATCTAGTTTTCATTATCTTGGACACCAGCCGTCCTAATCTAATTTATGCTTCGCTGGCATGATAGAGTACAGTATTCTATGAAGTATCAATGTTGTGTATAAATATGGTTTTGATAGGCCAGTAGCGTATCCGTTGGTGAGTTTATGAGAATTGTGTTAGTGAGATAATTCTTTATTAAGATGGGAAATTATTAACAAAGGGTTGTTCGTTATTTGAGGTCATTGTTATACTATACGGATAGGTGGGATACGTGTTCCCACTTCAGTTAGTGAATAGTGGAAAATGTACAGTTAATTATAGCAGTGGTGATTCCAATATATTTTGTCTGCTGAAAGTTTATTTTGATGAAAGATCAACAGCTTTTTGATGAGCGCAAACTACAAATCCAATTCTCAGATGGTTTCAAAATTTTATTTCATGTCATATGATTGATAACATATCTTTCTTCAAATGAACAAGAGTGCCACATCGATTACCGTAGTTATCAGAGAATATAAAGTGCC
>NC_051406.1:9334348-9334699 GCF_015228065.2 Penaeus monodon
GAGATCACTTTCCTCTTAGATTGGCTCTATTCTCTTCTCGTATTCTTTATCTTATTGAAAATGATGTATCACTGCACTGGTACATGATGCATCGCACTAGAATAAACAAAAAAACAATAAAAGATTGAGGTTTTCCTCTTTTGATGCGTGTCCATGTTGCAATTTCCTTTGAATTGCATGCAACGCTTTCATCAGCCGTGCAGCTCTTTCTATTCTGATTGTAACTTCGCTCTGTGATTGGAAATGCACACAGTCATTTATTATAGCATGCATGCTCACGTCTATGTATTTGCAAGAACGCACATGAAAACGCATCTGTACATGTGAATCCGTGGACGTTACGTTTCCTGT
>NC_051406.1:9334731-9335241 GCF_015228065.2 Penaeus monodon
GGACGCTAAATAATTTCCATTTTTTTAATAATAATAAAATAAAGAACAAACGCGAATAAAAAGAAAAAATCCCACATAAACACAACCTCGCGCAAATAGAAACGAACGCAATCGCAAGAAAACAGATATTGCAAACCGAAAAAAAATGAAAGGGAATTTACTCCTGGGTTATTTGGAAGCATGTACATTGAAACATTTCATATGGACTCAGAGCCGCTGTCTATTAAACGCGCACGCATATAGGCAAAATAATTTGGATTGCCACAACTCAGCTTAAATATTTTCAGTTTTATATTCCGGTAAACAAACGGGTTTCGTGTATAGTTAATTTTTCGAATTGGGGTATTTTTTAATGATACTGTTGATCAAGAAACTGCAAATGAGCCAGACTAGAATTGTCTGTGAATTAAGTACAGCAAACATGTTTGTATTATTTGCAAGAACACAATATTTGGATAGCGGTGGGAAAATCGAAATTCTTCCAGCGCTTAACATTTTGATGCAGCCCAC
>NC_051406.1:9336058-9336163 GCF_015228065.2 Penaeus monodon
TAATCCACCATTCTGCATCATTACCCATTCTTCCTCCTCCTCTCCCTCTCTCACTTACGGCACCCTCTAGTATCACCCAATCAACATTTCATAATCATCTACCCA
>NC_051406.1:9336390-9336726 GCF_015228065.2 Penaeus monodon
CCTTTAAGAAAAAAATAAATACATTGAAAATATCGCAAGACAAAGACCGTAAGAATAAGCAGGCTAAATTGGGAAATTACAAGTCACATCATAATAAAATATTAAATTGCGACTTACCACCGCGATTATATTGACTCTCGGTCTCTCGCCTCATCAGTTAGTTACATGCCGCTCATTCCTGTTCCATATATTCGATGTTGTGTCACCAAGCTGGTGGAATTCCCATATACACGATGAAGCAAATTTATTAGCATGTTACTTTGACAGAATTTCGAAATGTTTGAATCTCATGGGAAAAGCTTGTCAAGTTATTCAATAAATGTACTGGAAATTCCA
>NC_051406.1:9337106-9337188 GCF_015228065.2 Penaeus monodon
GATACCCCATTTTAGCCTATCCTAGTTCTGGTTACCCCGTTTTATGTCTCTCTTAGTGCAGAATAGCCGGAAATAAACATCG
>NC_051406.1:9337824-9338502 GCF_015228065.2 Penaeus monodon
TGTCTTTTCCCAGAAGGACATTCACCGAGCGGACACGTCGCCAACAGACGTTATGCTGAATCGAAATGATACCACTGCAGCACGGATGAATTTACAGTTGCCATTTCTATTTCACAATGAAGGCAAATATATAGTCAGAAATACACCCAAGTATCTATTGAAAACAGAAGGAATATATACAGTGAGTCGAAACAAGGTGGTATGATGAACAGTAGCCTTTAAAAAGTAATTCCTTTCATCGTCCTCACACTAATGGGTGACTTAAGCAATGCCAACAGATACTTGCACACGGGTGTCTGTTCCCTCCACTCCCTCCATTCCCGATTCGAATATTCTTCTCGTAGTTTTGAAACAAGTCGGCAGAGAGAAGGATGGTCGATGTTTATCATTGTTCGAATCCTTTATTTGAACCTTCGAGATGATTTGGTGTCTTAGGAAAAAGCCTTCTGTGGTCCTCTGCAGCACATTCCACACGCCGATGTGGAATGTCGAGAGTCGATTTGTCCGAGACGGTCATTCCAGGCAAGACATATGGCCACGCTTATCCTCAAACCTCATGCGACTTCCTGTCACCGGTTACCCAAGTTCGTAACCATTGTCATACTGCTGTTTGCATGAATATGTTGCATTTCTCTCAATATGGAAATGTAAATAAGACTGTATCTATACTATGCTTAG
>NC_051406.1:9338561-9338960 GCF_015228065.2 Penaeus monodon
TAGGAAGCAATGTCACACCCTGTCACCGGTCACCCAAGTTCGTTACTGTTAAGCTCTCTTGGCGTAATTTTTTTGTGTTTGAATTAGTAGTAGCGCTATGTTTATACTATCTCTAATTCATATCGTTCTTCTGAAATAAATAAACAGCTGCAGTATACAGTATACAACCATTCTGCAGTTTGCACGATTCTGTTGCATTCCTTTTTGAAGGAAACTGAAATAACAATGTTCTGTTATCATATCTACCAAATTTTGTCCTTTCCAAAACAAACAAAAAGCTACAACATACTGTTGTTTATGATCCTATAACAACAGTATACTATAGAATCGGTATAATAGCTGTCGGCGATATAGCCGTTCGGACAATAGTCTGTCGCTGAAAAGGCTTTCGGAGAAGAG
>NC_051406.1:9339408-9339528 GCF_015228065.2 Penaeus monodon
CACAGCTTATAGCACATAACATACGACATAGGCATTAAGAGACATATGTACGAAGTATATAATGCAGATAACATGATATAAAGTACATGGAACACACAGTATAAGATAATACGTGTTGTA
>NC_051406.1:9339721-9339842 GCF_015228065.2 Penaeus monodon
ACAACTTCGCCTCAGCTATCCTTATTTAATTAATCAGGTCACAGAAGCCTCGTCTGTCGTCTAGATGGATGATAAAAAGAGAGAAATCATTCCCTTCTGAGGACGAAAAATGCCTCTAAAT
>NC_051406.1:9340035-9340199 GCF_015228065.2 Penaeus monodon
ATATATGATCTAACGTTCACTGGCCTTTTGCACAGCATCAAACGCCTTAGGGTATATATCAATTTTCCCTTTGTAACAGAAGCGTTGCAAATTGTCATTTCAATACTTCCTTTGAGTTTCTGTATCATATTTATTAAACCTTTACTTTTTATCTATACGTGAGT
>NC_051406.1:9340396-9340996 GCF_015228065.2 Penaeus monodon
CCAGATGACACTGGCACGGTGATTCAAACACCAGCATCGTATTTTTAGATTTACATTAATGTGCCTTACATAATCAGGTGCAAAACCGTGACGAAAAATAAATTCGAAATGAATAGAAATGCTTTGATAAAAGCCCAAAATGTTCCCATTTAGCAACGTAATCAGTTTAGATCACAAACAATTTGTAAAACAGGACATAACCCCGAAAACACGTAATGTGCACTGGACAGTTTAAATGAGTTTGTGTGAGAATGTTATATAACCTGTGTAAAATGATTCAAGGGATACAGGAAGAGCATTTGTCTAAATTAGTCAGGAATTGAGTCACTTTTTGCGTGCATTTTGCAGCCATGTTACATAAGAGGGAAATACTTTATTTGTCTAAAATTCATCTACAGCATAATCACTAATATATTGACATTAACGCACTACAGTCATGGGATTATAGCACATTGAAGTATATTATAGGCTAGTATTTAATAAACATATTTTCGGGCAAATGGTCTAGAAACACATTTGAACTTGCATGACCTCATGTTATGTAACGTGATTGCAAGTCATGCTACAAAATATACAAAGTATGTTTTCAAAAGCATACTT
>NC_051406.1:9341163-9341430 GCF_015228065.2 Penaeus monodon
TTACACGTATGTGCTTCACTAGGAATCATCGAAAAAAATATAGACATTCATACCTGCCAACCATGATATTTGTTGAAGCAGCAGCATATTCTAAAGATTGCATCCTAATCAAGTATTATCAAAAGCATAAATCCCGCAGAGAGCAATGAGCCTGGTTTGCGTATTTCATCTAACTTTTTTTTTTTTTAGGATTTTAACAACAATGAATGCAACTGTAACACAGATTACAGTTAATGTAACTTTGTTTTTGCTTTTCTATTTTATTAT
>NC_051406.1:9342721-9343139 GCF_015228065.2 Penaeus monodon
TTACGTAAAGTTGTATCCTGTTAAATCATAGTTACCTTGTATTTACTTTTTAAAAATCCTCACATGGACATTGCCACAGAGTCTGTCATGATATGATCAAATGCGTTCATTTTTTTTACGTTAATCACAACACAATATGCAAAGTGAGAAAAAGGAAGTGTATTTCAAATATTGGAAAAAAAAGTATAATATTTGCAACTGATATATGGTTGCGATACTATTAAACTATGCAAATTATTTACAGTCTGATATAACGATGAAAGGTTCATTTATAACATGAAGCTGTTTCAGGTTATATGTATATTCAAATCAGTCTTTATTATACCCGTTTCATAGAATTAATTTAATCTGAAGCCGCCAGGAATGTAGGATGTTTTATTTTAAATTTTAAAATGAAGTCAGGTCTATATTAATAACC
>NC_051406.1:9343603-9343728 GCF_015228065.2 Penaeus monodon
ACTTTATACCGCATCACATCATGGAAAATTACATTTGCTTCGTGAAATTATAATGATGATAGAAGAAGAATTTAACAGAACGGTGACAGTCAAATCAAATTAAATTGTTAGCAGCTTATAGGACA
>NC_051406.1:9346757-9346992 GCF_015228065.2 Penaeus monodon
TCAATGAGACCACTTCTACTTCAACGTATCCGTAAAGTTCTGAGGGAAAAGGAAAGAGAAAAAACTTTTAACTCCCGTAATCCAATTCCGAGCAAGTGAAGCCAAGTGAACAAAATGGTAATTAGTTGGTCGCTAGAGAACACCTTTGGCCTTTTGCAGCATTCTCAAAGGAAGGGACGAAAAGGGTGGAAAAATTAGAGAGTATTTCGGAAAGGAAAAAGTTCTCCTACCGCTT
>NC_051406.1:9347325-9347588 GCF_015228065.2 Penaeus monodon
AACATGTAATCTATCGCCTGCAATTTTTGCTTGTTCTCTTTTAGTTGAGGGATATAAGCTACATATCAGTCTTCGACCAATTTCAATTCCGGTGTGCACTGCAAGTTGCAATAGAAAGCTTTTATGACTGATTTATCTATATGTGGTAACTGACGATGAATATTGTTAATAAATTATAGCTTTTAGCACTCGATACTCTACCCAAAGGTTAGTAGCATCGGAAAATTCTATATCATGTTTATGTAACACAGCTGGTAAAAAAT
>NC_051406.1:9347790-9348143 GCF_015228065.2 Penaeus monodon
CTTTGAACATACTGAGCAGTACATATCGATCGTTAGTTAGTTACCAAACAGTAATCTCTACACAGTGGTTCGTATTAAGAAAATTAGTTCCTCTCTGTAACACCCCAATCTCATGATCATTCCACCCAACCCCACCCCCCTATCTATACCTTCTACCCCCCTCTCCCTTCCCACCCAACAACCAAAGAACACAAGATATAACGTTATACCTAGCAGTTTTATCCCTATTCTACCCGCAAGTATACGTTATGATATCTCAAAATTATGTTTTAGATTTACTTAAACACCTCATCAATTACACATCTACAGAAAACGATGTCATGCAAAGAAAAGCATGTGCATCCGGGACCAGC
>NC_051406.1:9348503-9348935 GCF_015228065.2 Penaeus monodon
ACGTGAAAACAAAACGGATAAACAAACGCTAAAGTGCCCCTGAGATATATTTCATGTCATCCCGGTATTAACGGTTAACACAAAAGTTATGGTCCGAAATGTGGCCGCCTATTTACTCATTTCTTATGGCCATTATTTATTCATTGGGTCATTGACAGATATGTAATGATATGGATTTCCTATGAATTATAAATCCATTCCATGTCTTTGGTTACATATGGCTATGCGGTCTCCATCTTTCTTCCAATTGACTTTTCTTAACCCCATTTGCATTGGTATTTCATAAGGCGATTTTGTTTGCAGTTTTTAACCGTATATGTACTGTACTATTTTTTGACACAAGTAAATTTATCGTAGTTTATATTGCTCCCTTTCTAGGTTCTCAGAACAATTACCCGAAATGCGATTGTTATTTCATTTATAACACAAGCC
>NC_051406.1:9349066-9350414 GCF_015228065.2 Penaeus monodon
GTTGGACGTGCATGTCCTCAAATCACCTGTTTGCATAAAATATAATCGAGAACACTCAGTATAAAAAAAAAGCTGTTTCGCCTTCTTTATTCTTTCTCTGCCTTTCTGCTTCTGTCACTGCAACCCTGATATATATGTAGGTGATGGATTTAAACCCTAATCCATCACTACATAAATACACGTTATTTTGCGTTCTTTTTTCTTGGTCCTCTGAGTCATCTGAACTGTCTCCTTCGACGTCACTTTCTGAAAGGACGCATATATTTATCTATCAGTTACCCGTGTTGCCTCTTATCTATTGAAATGATATTCAAAACGCTATATCTTTTCAGTTGATTTCTTGGGTTATTTAGATCATCCTGATTAACTAAATCCTTGATCTCACCTTAAGTATACATTCACACCCTTTTCATAGTATCCTGGAATCTTTAATCTTTCTCCCCTATCCGTCTTCTTCTAGACTTTGCAGTGTTTACACAATCTCTTCATCTTTTTCTGGAATAAAGTGCTGTTCGGGTATGAACTATTCCGTGTCTCCTTCTCCTCCTCTATACGTAGACAAACAGACGTCCACACATTTCACAGAATTTGATACATCATGTGATTCAAGCACTTCGAGCAATTTAGATTTCTTCAGAATATTAAAACCAGGGTTAAGACCTCGCTTGGCCGGCCTTAGCAAACGAGGTCTATATAACATCTTTGGAGGCAAATAAGGTCTCGAAGATACGTCAGACAGGGAAGGTGAAATATAAATTATGTAACCAAAGATATCTATATTCTATAAGATGTTCATGATACCAAACATCTGCAGTTATGATCGAAGAATATACACCCGAGAAATGATTATATGGAATCTCCCAGTTGGCTCGCATCAAGAGGTAGGTAGACGAGTCACAGAAAATGTTTATTTCATTAATCTTAGTAGATTTTTAGCAGTAAAATTATTCCCTTTAACACAACGTCGTCTAATGTGGTTGTACAATGAACAAGTGGTTTCTGTAAATAATCCAAGAATTTTTTGGATATACTTCAAACCACAGTACATACATATACAGTCATTGCATCGTTGCATATTCAGCATACCTCTCCATGCATACCCTCAAAAAAATTTACCACACACACACTCGACCGCAAATATTCCTACATAAATTCATGTCACATACATACAGACAGCGGTAGAAACAATAAGAAACATAGATATTGCATAAAATTATTTAGTTTGCAATAGTTTTTATGTCTGGCAATATGAATGGGTTTGGAGAAATCTGTGTTTTGTAATTGTTACCCGATGCATTTGCAGAATTGCTGAATATTAACGAATCTGGAGAGCACGAGTGAATGGTCG
>NC_051406.1:9350506-9350770 GCF_015228065.2 Penaeus monodon
TCAAAAACCAAACAAATAAACTGATTAATTCTAAGGAATGAGAGAAAAAAAGTTGCACGTGTCCCTTTACCGCTGATGGCCGTTCAGTCACTTCGTAATAGCCGGTGACGTCACGTTGATCCCAAATTGCATAAAGCTCCCGGGATTATGCAAATTACGGAGATCATTATAACTTCCCTAACGATATCGCATTACCCGTCGGATGAAAAATTGCACCTGCATAATTGGCGACTCAGAAGGCCTATTAATGGACCGTCACATGCC
>NC_051406.1:9350968-9351452 GCF_015228065.2 Penaeus monodon
TGAGGTCTCTGTCTTCTCCACTTCACCTCCCTCTATTCTTTTCCCTCTTCCCCTTCTCCTCAATTTACGTCCCTTCTCCCTCCTCCTCCTTACGCACCCTTCCCTCCACTTGTCTCTCCTTCTTCCTACGCTATCTCCTTCCCTTCCGTTCCTCATCTTCCTTCATCTCCCTGCATCTCTCTCCCCCCATTACGTCTCCCCTTCCCCCTTCCCCTCCTTCCTCCTCCCATTAACTTTCCCCATCCCCCTTCACCTCCCTCCTCCCCCCATTACGTCTCCCCTTCCCCCTTCACCTCCCTCTATTCCTCTCCCCTCTACTTCCCTCCTCCCAAATAGCCCTCCATTTTCCCCCTCCTCTTCCTCCTCCTCCTCCTCATCTCCCTGGTTTATTGACCCTCGCTCTTCTAAAGCCTCCAAAGGCTTTCGGAGGCGGAGATGAATGAATGGAGGCTTCCAATGATGAGTAGTATTGGGACCACACCAA
>NC_051406.1:9351570-9351758 GCF_015228065.2 Penaeus monodon
TTTGTTATTATTTTTTATTCTTGTCTGATTGACGTTCGATTTTTTTCACCGATGTTGTTATTTTTTTTTTTCTCTCTCTCTCTTCTATCTGGAATTTTGATAGCATGATTTGGTTGGATTATTGTGAAATTGTTATTGTTTTCATACTCATTGCGTTTTATTACCCTGCATGATTAGTCAATTTTCGT
>NC_051406.1:9352272-9352716 GCF_015228065.2 Penaeus monodon
TTTTTCTCTTTCTCTTTGGTCTAGAAAAGATCTTTAATTTAGCTGATGAGATTCATTGCACCTCTGGAAAAAATATTTTCAAAAATGATTTATCTCTTTACCATCGGACATTTTTTCCCAAGTGAGCTGATTAATAACCAAGAAATTATAATAAAAATATGATAAGATTTATGCAAATTGCCATTTTATAGATGTTACAGCTATAATGAATTGGTAAATTTGATAGAAGTGTTCTATAAATGTTTACACTTTTTGTATAACTGATAGTAAATCATATTAATTGAAGAAGTGTGATAAAAGATATCATAATAAAAACCTGTAATGCGTAGGAATTAGATAAACTTTCAAAAGGTAAAAGCGTGTTCATTAATTCTAACATTGAGAGCAATACAGCAAATGGATATTGTACGATAAATATCATATTATGTAAGTCATTCTATTTCA
>NC_051406.1:9353858-9354267 GCF_015228065.2 Penaeus monodon
CAAAATGAAAGACAAGGAGACCGAGAAACAGGAAAGGCGAGGGATATTTTCTTCTCAAATAAGATGATAAAGCATGCAGTACATTCCCGTTGCATCCGTGGCCCTGACGCCTGCCCTCCACAGGGAATTTTGGTGCTGCACCTAATGTGCAATTTGAATGCTGACAGTCTGCAAATGGATGCTATTGCCGTTTGAAACCCCAGCTGTGCACCAAAATATTGCGGTTGGCCTGAATGAATTTGCGAACAGCGAGTCACGGTCAAACAAGGGAGCAAATGAATCAATTTTAGATACATTTTAAAAACATGTCAAATTTCTATCGGCTCATAACGACTGTTGAAATCTAATTGCCCGCGACGATCTCTGTGGCTCTTGCGCCTTTTGCTCCCTGTCCGTCAGCCTTTCTTTT
>NC_051406.1:9354552-9354867 GCF_015228065.2 Penaeus monodon
TATTTCCAAATGAGTCTACAGTCTTGTCTCTCTCATTGCCTTATATTCATGTACCCACCTTCACGTAGCCAGTGCTCCGAGAGTATTGGAATTGGGAGGGGGGGGGGGAGGCTACAGTAGTTGTTAGAAAGCTTCTCTGTTTAATGTATATGGAATATTGGTGAAGAAGGAACCAATTAAAAAATAAATGAGCATAAAGGAAAGTGTACTGCTTTTTTTATTTCTTATTGTATCAGTATCGTAGTTTTTGTCGTTCAAGTGAGGATCCTATTACAAAAGAGTGACTGTTAATGAGAGGCTTTTGTAGGATTTAGA
>NC_051406.1:9355661-9356298 GCF_015228065.2 Penaeus monodon
CGTATCTGTTAGCATTACCGAGGGTTATATCAACCAACTACATTTGTATTTAGACCAACAATGTTATCACTGTGTCACATTTAACAACATGATCAGAATGTTTAATCTACGGGATTCCAGGCTATCAAATTCTGAATCTCCCTGATCCCAACTTGATTTCGCTGCCTATTCGTATTTAATCCGAACGAATTTTATTATGAATGGTAAATAGCTTTTTATCCAAGTACCTGAGAATTAGCTTGGAAACGTGTTATTGATTTGCCTTATTAGCTTCGTCATTATAATTATGAGGATAGCATTTTTATGATATTGTTATGGTGATGTCACTATGGTTATATATCGCTATGGTGATAACATTACCATCATGAAGTCAATGATGTCAATATCACTATAATGGTATTACGTTTATTTATAGTAACATTACTGTATCATCATATGCTAATTGTCATATCTTTCCACTGCCTCTATTTGCTTGTTAATTTTCCATAGCCAAGCTTGCATTGATTATTAGTAATCTGAAAAGCAGTCACCTGTACGTATACAGTTGTTGAATCATAGACCGTGATATCGTATGTATTCTCATCCTAGTCATTTGTGATATTTTCTTCTTTAAGGTTAAAGGTGTATGCGCGAACGA
>NC_051406.1:9356368-9357054 GCF_015228065.2 Penaeus monodon
CTGCGTGCGCGTGCGTAACATTTCCCCTTCCGAGAGCATCTCATTCTAAACATGCGTCGAAAAGAAACTCTCAGGAAATATGGAAAAAAAGGAACCACACCGCGCAGAGAGGTGCCGCAGGTAAAGCCATACAAAAGGGTCAACTTCAAAAGAAAAAGCTAATGACCTACTTACGGCTAATGACCTCTGACCCATCAACGGGAGAGCTCCTCGAATAATAATTGGGAAGAGATGGAAAGAGAATGAAAAGTAGCAGAAAGCTATTTATCACACTGATGGTTCTCAAGGCTGCCACTTTGGTGAGTCGTTATAGGAATAATTATTCATGTATGGGGGTAGGGGGGGATGAGGTAAAGCTTGTGGTTTTGAATCAGTTATAATATGTCTCGTGGATGGGAGATATGTAGGTTTCTACTTTTTCTGATATGACACGTAAATGGCCTTTTGGGTATTTAATCACGATGAATTAATGGCTGCGTTTCCCTTTTCCTGTCCTTATTTCATTAATTTCCATATCTAATTTCCATTTCTCGGTTTATTATTTCCCTTACTATTATATATATTTTTTTCTCGTTTGTTATTTTACTTTTCTCTTTTGTCAACATCATTGTTATTGAAAACTAAGCTGCATTTCTGGTTTTCTGGCATTCCGTAGTCAGAATTTGATTCCTCAAGAGACTATCCAT
>NC_051406.1:9357183-9357271 GCF_015228065.2 Penaeus monodon
ATCAATGCCAGTATCGATGTCTTTTGTATTTATCAACATTGCTTGTTTGATTATTTCTTTTATTCAAATCCTACCTCCTCACGCGTAG
>NC_051406.1:9357309-9358334 GCF_015228065.2 Penaeus monodon
CGTCTCCTTTACTACATCTTATATTGTATGCTAATGAACATTTCTGAATCGTTTTTTTGTTTTTTTAGCTTCCATTATCGTGGTTATCCTTTTTTTCTCTCTGACTCAATTACTTCTCAGTGTGTGTCTCTCACCCTTTTTCTGTGTTCTGCCTTATCTTTTTTTTCTTCTTCCTCTCATTATCATTATAGCTTCACTTCCCAAGTCCCTTAACACTCCTCAAGTTCCTCCTCAATACTCCCCGGTTCCTCCCTTTTCCCCCCGTCTATTCCCACGTTTTCTCCTCTCTCCTTTAATCTGTTCCCACTGCCTACGTCCTTCTCAACGTTTTCTTCCCACGCCCCATGTCCTTCCCCAGTCTCAAAGGGTTTTCTCCCCACTCCCCACGTCCTTCCCCACTCTCTGTGTTTTCTCTCCACTCCCCACGTCCTTCCCCACTCCCCACGTCCTTCCCCACTCCCAGGGTTTTCTCCCCACTCCCCACGTCTTTCCCCACTCTCAGGGTTTTCTCTCCACTCCCCACGTCCTTCCCCACTACCAAGGCTTTCTCCCCACTCCCCACGTCCTTCCCCACTCTCAGTGTTTTCTCTCCACTCCCCACGTCTCTCCCCAGGGTTTCTCGCCACTCTACAGTCTGTCCTCACATCCCATGTCTCTCCCCACTGCCCACGTCCCTCCCCATGCTTTCTCCCTGCTCCCTACCTATTCCCCCATATTTTCCCCCCAACCCTCATTCCTTACGTCTCTCTCCACCCCCCACCCCTACCCCGTTGTGACATTTAACCCCCATCCTCTTCGTCCCTTTCCCCTCTCTCTTTCACTTCATTTCTTCTCTGCATTATTCACTCGGTATTTTGCTTCTGTCTCATCGCCTACCCTTTGAATCAATTACTTGATCTCGTAATATGGTTGTTCGACTTTCCCTTCTCTCTTCCCTCTTTCTTTCGCCTTTGCTACATGTCTAACTCTTTTTTTTATATGGGGAAGTACTGCTGACATGGTACGTATTCTTGATTCATTCTCAC
>NC_051406.1:9358533-9358871 GCF_015228065.2 Penaeus monodon
TAATCCACCATTCTGCATCATTACCCATTCTTCCTCCTCCTCTCCCTCTCTCACTTACGGCACCCTCTAGTATCACCTAACCCAATCAACATTTCATAATCATCTACCCAATTATTGCACAGTTCACTCTTCGCCAATTTCCGTTCGCGCTCACCCATTAGCACGTAAATGTACTTGCCTTGTATCGTCTAATTGAGTAACTCGTGCGTTGCCAAAGCCACTTTCGCCCTGGCAGTATTGTCTTGTCCTTGCCGGGTCTTCTTAGTGGAGGCTGTTATCCATAGCGTATTTTTAGTCTTTGTTGTTACCGCTATCCTTATTGTTGGTGGTGGTGGTAT
>NC_051406.1:9359211-9360144 GCF_015228065.2 Penaeus monodon
CATAGCGCACATTACACAGTATCCCTTGCCAATAAAAAGACCGAGAATCTCCACCATTAGATTTAATCTTCCTTCATCTCTCTCCTAAAAAAAAATGTACTTAATCTTACCTTTAAATCTTCCTTGATCTTCTCTCGCCTAACTTTAATCCAACTCCCCAAAAAGGCAGGATAATCTACGCTCTTCAGTCTTAACAAACTGTACATTAAAACTTTATCTACTACATTTTTAACCACAGATCTAGTCTTAGTCTACCTTCATCTACTCTAAGCATCTTTTCTTCATCACAAATCTATCTGTTTATATGGCGATTACGTCACTATTTTTATGTGTATGTAGTCCTACTCACTAATCCTTCTACTTCTTACCATATCTACGCTTAAACTACCTTCATCTACCTGGAAATGTACGCAGGCCCTACCTTTATTAAGCCTCATTCTACTCCCCCTACGCATCTGCTTAACACAGAACAACCCTTAATCTTCTATCTATCAAATGTGTTTCTTTTTATTAATACTATTTTAACGCCTTCTTATCTTACCTTTTATCTATTTCATCTGCCTTCATGTTATTCCGTTTCAATGCTATTTCAATGCTATTTTTTTATTCGACTTATTGGACTAATGGGCAACCCACTGTCAAATTATCATCACGATCCTTCCGTAACTTTTCGCATAATCTTGGTGACAAACCGAGAAACGAATAAAAAAAAAAGCACACGCACAAAATAAATGAATAGATAAATAATATAAAACACAAAATACAAAAATGAAATTAATAAAATAAAAGATAATACAAAAATGTTACCCTACAAAGGTAGAAACAACATTCAAACTTTTGGATTCATGTAAAAGCATAATAGGAAATGTAGTTTGGTGTTTCTAACCTCTTTAGTGCCGTTATCCGCCGAAAGAGGAACTTTCGGGTAGGCAA
>NC_051406.1:9360963-9361183 GCF_015228065.2 Penaeus monodon
GTTAATAGTGACAGTCTGCTCGAAAAAGAAAATCTCGCTGCCACTCTAAGTTCCAGGAAATTTATACAAACGCGCTGGATATTGCCCATATCCGCCCCGGGTTGGCTGGCGTCGGCAGGGGCAAGCGCAGGCGGCGATATAGGTGAAAACTATCCACGGACGTCAACGTGCTGTTGCAGTCTTCATTATGGTATATATTTTTTCATTATCATTAGTGTTT
>NC_051406.1:9361397-9361721 GCF_015228065.2 Penaeus monodon
AGAGGGAAGGGGTTGGTTCAGTCACAGCGTTTGATGTCCAAGACGCCCATCCTAGTATGCCATACCCCGATCCAGTCCATACCAGTTCTTGCGACCTGGTATGAAAACGGTTAACGAACTGGAATACTCAATGCTTTTTATGTGTCACAGGAATCCAGTTCAAGAGAATCTATTCCAATATCAAAAATTCTTTCCAGTGATATTTAGAAATATCGGAATCGATAAAGAATCAAACAGACACTTCATCATGGGTTAAATGGAAAGAAAAAAAATATTTTTTAGGAAGGGCAATGGAAAGAAAAGATAATTAACGACGTCAGAGAT
>NC_051406.1:9361915-9362313 GCF_015228065.2 Penaeus monodon
CGATGATAATTTGGGAAGAGAGATAGAAAAAAATATGGAAAAATAACTTGCAATATTACATTTAAAAATATTAACAAGGCATGCTCCTTCTCATATCACCGTATGCAAATGAGATAACCACATTATGAATGAGGATATCGAGTGCGTAATTTCCTGTAAAATCACAATTATTCATTTTACGATTTTTTTAACAAACAAAAATAACATATGCACTTTAAATTTAAAATATTTAAATGAGGTAATGCAATCCGCTCTTTTTATCTAAAACCAAACATCATAAACCACGTAGAGAATTGGGATGTTTGATCGCTGGAAAAATATTGGATGATAATTCCAGGCGTAATAAATTAGAAATCAGGGATTTATCATTAACGACTCGCTGCTTTGCGCTTCTTTGT
>NC_051406.1:9362587-9362659 GCF_015228065.2 Penaeus monodon
AAGAACAGCAAAGGTCCCTCTCCAAAATTCATGTCCCGGCCATCATAAGCAGCTGTGAAGCCATTGCTATAT
>NC_051406.1:9363170-9363351 GCF_015228065.2 Penaeus monodon
CCCCAACCGCCTCCCTCCTGCACCTGAAGTGTCATCCGGACTCGAAACCAGGCCTCGAACGGCAAAGGAAATAGTCGATTTAATTTGGACTTCGTGATAATGGAGGCGAGAGCGACGACTCCGTCCTTGAAGCTGCTGCAGGCGGTTGGAAGGTCGCTTAATTTGTCAGCTGGGAAAAGGA
>NC_051406.1:9363376-9363443 GCF_015228065.2 Penaeus monodon
AAGAGAGAGACTGGAAATGGCTTTTAGAAAGGCGGGGGAGACAGAGAGACATTTGGGGGAGGGGGGG
>NC_051406.1:9365361-9365870 GCF_015228065.2 Penaeus monodon
TATTTTAATATCACTCGGTCGTTCATCCCGAAACTCCTTTCTTTAGCTAGAACAACAGATGAACTCATGGGACTAAAGTCTGATACTTTTAATGATGATTTTCCACAAAGGATACTAAAATAAATTCAAAGATAAAGAAAAATACATAGGATAAAAAAAAAAGTACCGTTCGGAAGATCAAACATTTTCTAGAAACATTTCCCTGGGTTTTTCCATTTCAAAAATTGTGTATCCAAATATATGCGCATATATATTCAAAATCAGATGACTTTTCCAAACACCATTGGTCAAACAATCTTTATAAATCGTTGAATATAAATAAGTCAAGCTTGCACCGTACTTCTGGCAATGCTAAATAAACTTCGATTAACTTTACTTTGACATTCTTTCTTTGTAATCCAATTTTACGAAAGGTCAGAGTACGAGATGTTTAAAAAGACGCATCGATCAGACTAAAACATTTCTGATATTTGTTGTGGGATAAAAAAAAAATATGGATATATATTTCG
>NC_051406.1:9367961-9368254 GCF_015228065.2 Penaeus monodon
AAACCTGAAAGCAAAACAGCTCTAGACAGTTATTAAGATGAGAAGTAATTTCAGACAAAACATGAAGACAGATTTCAAGCAGCTAACAGAATTACAAAAATATTAGATAATTTGCGTAAGAATGATCGTGCTTTGGAGGACAACTACGTAGTAACTTGAATTTGTAACGTTATTGTGTGTCTCTATAACGAATGCAATTATGTTTTAATATTCAACTTTTAGTTAAAGGTAAATACTTATTTCGGAATTTGTACTTTTTAGGCAAAAGTTGTAGTTTTGCACATGTTGGTGGA
>NC_051406.1:9369414-9369560 GCF_015228065.2 Penaeus monodon
GTGTTAAATGGTACCAACACACCCATGTATGCACAGTACGCTTAATCTGCAGATCCAAAGCGAACTCTTATGAAAAGCGAACTAAATATTCTGCGCCGAGAGAGGCCGAGACATCTAGGTGTCCAAAATTCCAGAAGATTTTTCTC
>NC_051406.1:9369818-9370017 GCF_015228065.2 Penaeus monodon
AATCCGCGGGAACAATTAGCATTCACTCGACGTGGTAATGAAATTATTATCTTTTACGGCGATGGACTCAATGAATGACAGTGGCACAGCTGATTATAATAATAACTTCAGAGGGATAAAATCTGCTCTATTCCGTGACATAATTCATATATGAAAATCGTCGGCTGACTGTGCACTATATTCGTAATTCTTACTATGA
>NC_051406.1:9370551-9371225 GCF_015228065.2 Penaeus monodon
CTTGGAACTTCTCTCTTTTGAAATCATTTGCCTCCGCACTTCAGGGCATTATTGTCTCCCTCGCCAAGCTCGCCAAGGATCTGAGGATCTCCGCCCTCTAACTCAGGCAGAGAATCGTTCATCCTTTTAAATCTCCTTCGGGAAATTCTTGAGGCGCATCGGTTTCTCTCGAAGAGTCAGTTGTCAGGGAAAGCGTTTGTTGCATCAGCCAGTTTTGTTATTGCTAGGTAGAGTGTTTCGTTCGTTGTATGTAAATCCTGGGGAGTATTTTGCATTCTTGTTTACTGTTGATTATGTGTGATGGTTGTTGGAAGCTACATCATGTAGATAATTATTTTGTTGTTATTTAGCTTTCTTGTCAATAATGGAAAATCCCTGTACTAATTCTAGGACATCATTCATAAAAGTCGATGTTAAAAAAAAACGCCTTTGAAAGTTTTCATGAAATAGAGTTTTTCTGTTACAAATCAAACTGTGTTGCATGATCTAATTATCATATAGTTTTTTTATAACGAAATATTTTACAAAGATATATATATTTTTTTTTTTTTTTTGCTGTACTGCTTTCAAAACAGACCTGGTAAAAAAATATATATTTTTGCTGATTAATTAATATATTAAAACATTTACTGTTGTTGCTGTTTAAACCATTCCTTCAATTTCGATTTCTAAAA
>NC_051406.1:9371745-9372036 GCF_015228065.2 Penaeus monodon
CCTAATTATATCACTTTCAAAAATTTTAGGACAAACTCTTCTAATAATGGACATGACGCCTTTGAAGATGCACCGTTACTCTTTTTAGAATAATGCAACAAAATTAACTTTCTTCTGCTCCTCCTATTCCCTCGCTACGTGTACAGTCAATGAGATGACTTCTTGCCATTTCAGAAAGACCTTTTGGTTTACGAAGTCTCTGCTTAAAATAAATCTAATTCCTTTGACGGAAATTATTTGGAAAAAAATCCTCATTTCTGCTCTACATTTTCCTATTACTTTCTTAAAGGT
>NC_051406.1:9372456-9372646 GCF_015228065.2 Penaeus monodon
TTATCACAAAGGAATACCCACGCGAAAGAAAAGTCAGAAAAGTCACTCTATAGGATCCAAACTTTTGCAACTGCTCTCGACGCCCACGCCCGCCCACGGTGCTCCTTTACGCCCAGAGCATGTCCTTTACAATGCGTGGCCTTGGAAGGAAGATGATAGTTTGATAAAAGGTAGAAGGCAGGAGGATACG
>NC_051406.1:9373153-9373660 GCF_015228065.2 Penaeus monodon
CCGAGGGTCTTGCTGTCGAACTGCGTGGAAAAGGGCGAGGTATGTTGTTGTCTGATCTCGCGTAAGCCTCACGACAAGGCAGCTTCTGTGTTGGTTGGAAGGAAACGTGTTTGAAAAGGCTTAGAAGAGGGAGGGAGAGGGACAAGGGGAGGTAGGTGGAGGGGGAAGGGGGGGAAGGTGGAGGGAGGGAGAGAGAGGGAGAAGGGGAGGTAGGTGGAGGGGGAAGGGGGGGTAGGTGGAGGGAGGGAGAGGGAAGGAGAGAGAGGGAGAAGGGGAGGTAGGTGGAGGGAGATGGGAGGGAAGGTGGAGGGAGGGAGAGGGAAGGAGAGAGAGGGAGAAGGGGAGGTAGGTGGAGGGGGAAGGGAGGGTAGGTGGAGGGAGGGAGAGAGAGGGAGATGGGGAGGTAGGTGGAGTGGGAAGAAGGGAGAGGTGGAGTGGGAAGAAGGGAGAAGTGGAGTGGGAAGAGGGGAGAGGTGGAGAGGAGGAGGGGGGGAGAGAGGGGAGGGG
>NC_051406.1:9373850-9373915 GCF_015228065.2 Penaeus monodon
AATAGATGAGATATTTTGTAAAATATGGAAAATATATATAAGCTTAGTGTATGTACATTACCCAC
>NC_051406.1:9374190-9374745 GCF_015228065.2 Penaeus monodon
CGCCTACGATTCAAAATGACTCAGACACGTAAGTGAACGTGTCTGGTTTATTATGGATATCATACTCTCATTTTTCCTTCCTTTTTTGAAGCGAACTTCCCTTAGAAGGGGAAAAAATATTCCAATAATCCCACAAGGTAAAAGACAATGGAAAAAAATATATATTACGTAACACTCTATCTTCTCGATATATATGTTCAGAAGCTTTTTCGCCCATTTAGGTTTAAACGAAATAGAATTGCATTCTTGAGTCCTAAGTACCGTTGGAGTTTTTACCTGCGTTTTATTTCTTAGATATGAATTGTGGAGTGTGGCCTAGATTTGAGTTGAGTTGAGGCAGAATTGCATTTCAACTTTTAGCATAGCAGGACGATAATACGGCTGGTAGCACTGAAAGTTTTGCAATCAATTGAAATATTTGTTCATATAAAACTGATGTCCATTCGAAGAGTTATAGTCATTAATTGTGTATTCATCATGGAGGCTTTTTTAATTAATAGAATGAAATCACCAAAATTACCATGCATTTACATAATAACTGAAAACTTTAAAAGA
>NC_051406.1:9375570-9376674 GCF_015228065.2 Penaeus monodon
AGCCATGAAAGAACAGCTAAGGGGCATGAATGGACTTAGAACAATCTCCCCCTCTTATTGCACATAAAGATCCAAGGGTGTGCACTGCTGGTCTCTCTCATAAGTGCGGGAATCGGGGAATTCCACCAGGTCATCGGGATTTCGGGCCTCTCCCCCGTGCCAAAACGGATTTCGTCAAGAGCAGGTTAGTGGCGGAGGAAAATAGGGTTGTTCAGCCTAAGCAGCAAAAAATATTTTAAAAAAAGTTAATGCATGTGTCGCAATTGACACGAAATGGTCTTATTCACTATGAAAAGATGCGACTATCGTATAATCCATTTAAATGCAGATCATAAGGCTTATTTACAATGCGTATGTGTTTCTACTGTTTCTCTAAGATTAATCCTAGCGAAAAATGGCTTGAAAATAACATACGAACATTAAGTCATGTAAGTTATTGAATGAGAACGTAGGCGCCAACTGTTGTAAAACCGCATTCGGCGCACACACATATTTCCTGTAGTGTTTGTCTTTGCATTGATAAATTATAACAATAATGACAACCGTGCTCTAATAGCGAATTGCACTTCAACAGAGATATTACTTGAGATGTGAAACGATTCTCCCACCCCAAACAAAGGCTTGTCCTCTTCGCCCTCCTGAAGAATATGCTCCAACACTGTCCTCAAGGTACACGAGAGCCTGAAAATTCCAAGGAACAGCAGTGTACCATAAGTCTGTTCTTGCAGTTATCGACACAGAACACTTTTATTCGTACACTCAACGATACGAGACAAGTATATTCTCATAGTTCATATAAGTTGTATTTGTTCATAAAGCCAACGGTACGGAGTTAGTCATATTCCCTGAAATAAGTAGTCTGGTGATTAAGATAACGGTCACTAGTTAGCGTCCTGCAGTTCGATTCGTTCTGACCGAATATTAATGGGTAGAAATTTTGTTTTAATTTTAATGAGGTTGAATTAAGTCATTCATTGGCGCTTTGATTTTACCATTCTCGTTAAAAAATATTTTGCGATAAGGATAAAACTCTAAAGATAAAGGAAACCGCAAGAATGAAATTACAGTCTTATTTCAGTACAAGTTGTTCTCTTTTCGTCTCCG
>NC_051406.1:9376780-9377178 GCF_015228065.2 Penaeus monodon
CTACCGTAAACGGGCAAATTCTCTCTACTAATAATTTGATTTATTTCATTATGTATGTACACGGCAAGATGTACTTATTAGGGAGTGAATGCTACACACCTGAAAATTATCAGTGTTTCATATCATCAAACCTGACCTGTCTAGTGTACCTTCGCCTAAAAAGAATGAGTACAGGAACGTAATTAATTCAAACTTTCTCGTGATACCCTTTGTGAAGTTTCGTTCACGTTTTTTGGTGTGGGTCTCAGTGGAACTTCTAAAACTGGTAGCAGACGCTCCTCTCTTTTTTCTCCTTTCTTTTTGGCGGGTTTTCTGTATTTTAACTTTTGTGGCCGTCTGTTTATTGATATTTTCCACCGTTCTGTTTTTTAAGGATTTTGGTCCTAGCCAAAAAATAA
>NC_051406.1:9377400-9377521 GCF_015228065.2 Penaeus monodon
TTTTTCCTCCTCTGCTTCTCCTAATACAATCACCATCTCCGTGATAGTGACATTCACAGGAAAAATTATAAAGCAAATAACCGACCATCGCCAATATACATTGTAGTACTTTTACAAGAGT
>NC_051406.1:9377631-9377998 GCF_015228065.2 Penaeus monodon
ATCAAACCACGTTTAGAAATAAGTTCATAAAACAAACTGACGTGCAGAAACGTTGCATAATCTGTATATATAACACCTGTCACATAAATTGACAGATGCACAGTAAATGTATCAAGTGCAAATAACACCTACTGTTTATCATGCAGATCCACTACATATAGATAAAAATACCCCTTTTTCTGCATGATGTACATACCGTTATGACACAACCGGGTAGTTCATTTAAGGTGATTTTGATATAAATGTCACATCGCTGACAGCCATTGAGTGAAAGGCTATCGGCTCATAAAATATTGCATTTCTATGTAAGTCTGATTAACAGGAATTGAAAAGTTGAATGCACAGTGTATGGCAATGGATATCTGAC
>NC_051406.1:9378112-9378242 GCF_015228065.2 Penaeus monodon
GGTAAATTTATTATATGCATCTATGTCTTTTGGGGAATGTTATTCAAATACCGTTTTGTTATTCATGTACAAATAATTGCAAGTAAATTTTTTAAAAAAATTAAAAAATATTTCGTCGTTCGATCGCCCT
>NC_051406.1:9378337-9379501 GCF_015228065.2 Penaeus monodon
CGTTTCTGCAGCGAACGTGTTATGTGAAACTGGTGAAATTGTCTGTGAATCAGGAATAAGATTTTGAGAGACATTGGTTGTTCTTAAACAGCAGGTTCTTGTTCATGATGTGGAAGCATATGGAAGCTGCTGGTAATTATAATGATAACATTTCTACACTAGAATTGTTTTAGTTAAAAACAACATGCGTCCTCAGATAAGCAAAAAGTTGAAAAGCGGTACTACCATCTATTTTTCAAAATTATATCCGAAAAGTTCTGTGTACTGAAAGTCATACGTTAACGACATTTTTGCTTGTTATTCTTCGGCGTTACAAAGGACGCTTTCGCCAATGAAATTTGTTTGTGATTCCGAATGGCGATATTAATGCCATGTGATAATTTCAAAACGGAGTTTATACACTTTTGTCCACGTTTTCTGTTTAGGACAACGTATCTGAAACCTGATGGTAACTATACTAATAAACATTTCTGCTTTAAGTTAAAGAAAACATACCTGCACAACTGGTTTCAATTTTTGAATCCAAAATAAACCAGCGCACCAAGAAAAAGTCGCCCACTAGAGGAAAATACAAATGATAACACTACCTTTTATTTTCAAGATTACATCTGAAAAGTTACATGTAATAAAACATACGTAGAAGACGTTGTTATTGTCCAAGTCGTCGAGGAGTTGAAGCATCATCTCAAGTCCAAAGATGGAGGTCGTCCTCCAGAATAATCCTCAAGGAATTCGTCCTCGAGCTGTATCAGTTCCCCCGCGGGTTCTGAGTGACGGCGCAAGACAGTTCTATTTCTGCGGTGTATCATGCTGATGCAAAAGAAGTCTCCGCTCTTTGACCGAACTCGTTAAGGTCTGACTCTTGGCCCAGGTCTTCCTGGAGTGTGACCTGACCTTTTCTATGCCACTTTAAATGTTGTGGGATATTGCAATGTTCCTTTGAGATGTGTTAAAGTCGCCTGACCTTAAATAACCTTTGGAAATAGTTGATCTAATCAATAGTGTAAAATATAGAATGTGATTAATGTTAACCATTATTCAGTATCACCGAAATTGTTGAGTTTGGTAATAACTTTAACTATTCATAGAAATTCTGCACCGCGTACTGTATCATTCATTATTCATTATTCTCCGCAAATGACATCGTTCCCATCCACCTACTTT
>NC_051406.1:9380688-9381541 GCF_015228065.2 Penaeus monodon
ATAATCATGAGTAAAATCATGATAGTTATCATTATTTATTATTACCATTACCTGATTGATAATCAGGAGCAAAAGGATGGTAAATATAAGTAGAGTGAAAAAAATACCCGAGAATAGTGTCGGTGCCATTAAAGTCATCTGTGAACCATAGCTGTTAACATGCAAATGAATGCAAAATGTTGCGGCTACGTTTGTTTAAGCATCCGTCGATAAATAAACTTCAACTAAGGAACCTTTTGAAAATGCTTATCCGAATACACTGGATGTAAAATGAGCGGCAGTTCTGTAGATTATATATATCCACAAGAATCCCTTGTTAAAGATATACGTGCCGAATATCGCTTATCAAACTGTATACGAATTGGCTTCCTACTGACTCAGTGCGCCAGGTAAATCAAATTCGTAATTAAAAAGAAAACAAAGGTATTCATGTGAACTAGTTACTTGAAAAGTTATATTTTACATCAGCCGATCTGAAATTTATGGACAGAAGGCCTATTTGCTCTCCCCGAGTCGTTAAGAGACACAGGTCGTTCTCGAGAAATTCGTCCTAAAGCTGTAAGAGTTCCCGCATTTCTCGTTGCCAGGGACGCTTTCGCTCTCCTGTAAAATTTGCCTGCAATTCGAAATGTAAGAAATTAACGCCAGGTGTCAATAATTCAATAAGATATTTATACACTATTGTCTGCAAGTTCCCTTTTAGACTGTTGTATATGAAAGCTGTTGTGACTAAAGCTGTAAGAGTTCCCGCATTTCTCGTTGCCAGGTGACTATGATGGTAAGAGTTAAAGAAGACATAGATTAGTTTATGTGCAGATTTCAAAATGTGACCAAAATGAAACGGTGCTCCCGG
>NC_051406.1:9381579-9382199 GCF_015228065.2 Penaeus monodon
TAGTACCACCTTTTATTTCAAAATTTACACAGGACATTTTATATCATGAAAATCATACATAGAAGGCATTGTTGTTCTCCAAGTCGTCGAGGAGTTGAAGCATCCTCTCAAGTTCAAGGATGGAGTCGTCGTCCTCCGGAATATCCTCAAAGACATCGTCCTCGAGCTGTATCAGTTCCCCCGCGGGTTCTGAGTAACGGCGCAAGACAGTTCTCATTCTGCGCTGAAGCATGTTGACGCAAAGGAGGATTTCGTTCTATGGCCGAACTCACTAAGGTCTGACTCTTGACTCAGGTCTTCATGGAGTGTGACCTGACCTCGTGTGTGCCACATTAAGTATCGTGGGATGTTGCAGCGTTTCTTCGAAATGGACTAAAATCGCGTGACCTGAAATAACCTTCGGAGATTTACCGTTATTCGGTACCAGTGTTACTGCTGGCTTCGACATCAACTCGCACTGTATTATTTCTTCATAGCTACCAACTTCTTTTATTCATTTTCTTATTCAAAACCCTCCGGACTGTCCTTAAGAGAATAGTTTCCACATCCATTAACTCTCCGTAACTGACCTCTTTCTCCTCCACACTTTGATGCTGATTAAGATAACGATGAAGAGCATC
>NC_051406.1:9382302-9383870 GCF_015228065.2 Penaeus monodon
GGAGGAGGAGGAAGATAAAACAATTAAAATCATATATCTGATTTTAATTAGTTAGTATTGATAATCAGAAGCAGAAAAAAATGAAATTAAAAAGGTAAGAAAAAGATAGTAATACTAGCCGCATCATTTCCTTCACGGTGTCATAATAAAATAGTTTTCCTTAAGCCGATAATAATGGTTGTGAAGATGTTTCCCCCTCTGACCGACCTTGCCATTAAGGTCATCTATGAAAATAGCATAGCTGTTAACATGTATCTGAATGCAAGATGAATATATTTGCTAAAGCATTCTTCTAGAAATAAACTTCAACTAAGTAACCTTTTCAAAATGCTTATCTGGATATATTGTATGTAAAATGTGCCTTTTATATTTCCATAAGAATTCTTTGTTAAAGACACACATTCCAATAAAATGTTATGAATTATACAAGAATTGGCTCCCTTCTGAATCAGTGCGCCAGGTAAACTAAGTTCGTAAATGAAAAGAAAAAAAATCATACGAACTTGTTACTTTCGAAGTTATGATCTGAAAGTTATGGCCATAAGAGATATTGGCTCTTCCCGAGTCATTAAGGAATTGAAGCATCATCTCGAAGGACAGGTCGCTCTCGAGAAATTCGTCCTCCAGCTGTACGAGTTCCGGTACATTTTCAGAAATATCTTAGTCTCCGGTGAATCAGTCGTTGCCAAGGACGCTTTCGCTCTCCAGTGAATTATCCTTGTGGTTCCGAAAGAAAGAAATTTACGCCAAGTATTGTCTGTAAGTTTTTTTTTTACTTTTTATACTGCTGTATATTAAAGCTGTTTCGTAACTATGGTAGGAGGTAAAGAAGACATATATGCAGAATAGCTGATGTGCAGATTTCAAAAAGTTAATAAAAAATGAACCGACGCTAAAAGTAACATTCTTCCCGGTAGAAAAATGTACTGAAAGAAATAAAACCTTCAAAATTAGCACTTCTTTTTATTTTGATATTTACGCATGAAATTTTAGATTATGAAAATCATACATAGAAGGCATTGTTGTTCTCCAAGTCGTCGAGGAGTTGAAGCATCATCTCAAGTTCAAGGATGGAGTCGTCGTCCTCCGGAACATCCTCAAAGACATCGTCCTCGAGCTGTATCAGTTCCCCCACGGGTTCTGAGTAACGGCGCAAGACAGTTCTCATTCTGCGCTGAAGCATGTTGACGCAAAGGAGGTTTTCGCTCTATGGCTAAACTCACTAAGATCTGACTCTTGACTCAGGTCTTCCTGGAGTGTGACCTGACCTCGTGTGTGCCACATTAAGTATCGTGAGATATTGCAGCGTTTCTTCGAAATGGACTAAAATCGCGTGACCTGAAATAACCTTCGGAGATTTACCGTTATTCGGTACCAGTGTTACTGCTGGCTTCGATATCAACTCGCACTGTATTATTTCTTCATAGCTACCAACTTCTTTTATTCATTTTTTTATTCAAAACCCTCCGGACTGTCCTTAAGAGAATAGTTTCCACATGCATTAACTCTCCGTAACTGACCTCTTTCTCCTCCGCACTTTGATGCTGATTAAGATAACGATGAAGAAC
>NC_051406.1:9384021-9384110 GCF_015228065.2 Penaeus monodon
AATTAACATTATAAAACCTGGTTGTCCTTAAGAGAATACAGTTTCCATATTGATTAACTCTGTAACCGACTTCGTTCTCGTCCGCACTT
>NC_051406.1:9384288-9385745 GCF_015228065.2 Penaeus monodon
TATCTGATTTTAATTAGTTAGTATTGATAATCAGAAGCAGAAAAAAAATGAAACTAAAAAGGTAGGAAAAAGATAGTGAAACTAGCTGCATCAATTCCTCCACGGTGTCATAATAAAATTGTTTTCCTTAAGCCGATAATAATGGTTGTGAAGATGTTTCCCCCTCTGACCGACCTTGCCATTAAGGCCATCTATGAAAATAGCATAGCTGTTAACATGTATCTGAATGCAAGATGAATATATTTGCTAAAGCATTCTTCTAGAAATAAACTTCAACTAAGTAACTTTTTCAAAATGCTTATCTGGATATATTGTATGTAAAATGTGCCTTTTATATTTCCATAAGAATGCTTTGTTAAAGACACACATTCCAATAAAATGTTATGAATTATACAAGAATTGGCTCCCTTCTGAATCAGTGCGCCAGGTAAACTAAGTTCGTAAATGAAAAGAAAAAAAATCATACGAACTTGTTACTTTAGAAGTTATGATCTGAAAGTTATGGCCATAAGACATATTGGCTCTTCCCGAGTCATTAAGGAATTGAAGCATCATCTCGAAGGACAGGTCGCTCTCGAGAAATTCGTCCTCCAGCTGTACGAGTTCCGGTACATTTTCAGAAATATCTTAGTCTCCGGTGAATCAGTCGTTGCCAAGGACGCTTTCGCTCTCCAGTGAAATATCCTTGTGGTTCCGAAAGAAAGAAATTTACGCCAAGTATTGTCTGTTTTTTTTTTTACTTTTTATACTGCTGTATATTAAAGCTGTTTCGTAACTATGGTAGGAGTTAAATAAGACATACATGCAGAATAGCTGATGTGCAGATTTCAAAAAGTGAATCAAAAATGAACCGGCGTTAAAGGTAACATTCTTTCCGGTTGAAAAATGTACTGAAAGAAATAAAACCTTCAAAATTAGCACTTCTTTTTATTTTGATATTTACGCATGAAATTTTAGATTATGAAAATCATACATAGAAGGCATTGTTGTTCTCCAAGTCGACGAGGAGTTGAAGCATCATCTCAAGTTCAAGGATGGAGTCGTCGTCCTCCGGAACATCCTCAAAGACATCGTCCTCGAGCTGTATCAGTTCCCCCGCGGGTTCTGAGTAACGGCGCAAGACAGTTCTCATTCTGCGCTGAAGCATGTTGACGCAAAGGAGGATTTCGTTCTATGGCCGAACTCACTAAGGTCTGACTCTTGACCCATGTCTTCCTGGAGTGTGACCTGACCTTTTCTGTGGTACATTAAGTATCGTGGGATGTTGCAGCGTTCCTTCGAGATGTATTAGAGTCGCATGACCTGAAATAACCTTCGGAGATTAGTAATCCAAGGAATGATGTAAAATATAGTTCTATTGTTGTGACGTTATTCAACACTTTCAATATTACAGCTTATACACCATCTTCACAATCAATTTAATAAACATACATCTCACATACTAGGCACTAATAATC
>NC_051406.1:9385911-9386130 GCF_015228065.2 Penaeus monodon
GGAAAACAGTATTCTGCTAACGTTTTCGTTATTCTGTATCAGTGTTATTGCTGACTTGGATATCGGCGTCAAAATAATCATGAAAATTCTGCAACTCGTTGTGTATTATTTCTTCATAATTACTTATCACTTTTATTCACCTATTTATCAAAACCCTTTAAGAGAATAGCTTCCACATACATCAACTCTCTGTAACTGACCTCGTTCTCATCCGCACTT
>NC_051406.1:9386595-9387511 GCF_015228065.2 Penaeus monodon
AAAATTTTAAAAAGCAAGAAGAAGAAAAAGACCAGCTGCATCCATTCCATCACGTTTTCAAAATAGAATAGTCTTCCCTAAGCCTAGAATAACGTCAGTGCAAAAGATGTTTCCGCCCACTAACCGACCTTGCCATTAAGGTCATCTACGAAAATACCAGCTGTTGACGTGTATCTGAATGCAAGATGTTATGGTTCTGTTTGTTAAAGCATTCTTCTAGAAATAAGCTTCAACTAAGGATCCTTTTGAAAATGCTTGTCTGAATACACTATGTAAAACGAGTGTGGAGTTTTTGTTGATTTTATATTTACATAAGAAGCCTTAGTTAAAGACAAGTATGGTTTGATATAAATGTAGCACACATAAGAAGTATTCAAACAGCTAGTTAATTTTTGCTGTTTTGTTTAAAATATACACCCGTTCTGAAAATTGTAGAAACTATTTTTGCTCTTCCCGAGTCGTTAGGACTTGAAGCATCGTCTCGAGGAAAAGGTCATCCTCGAAAGATTCGTCCTCCAGGTGTACGAGTTCCCGCAGTTTCAGAAACATCTTATTTTTCGGTGGATCATGTCGTTGCTAAGGACGCTTTCCCTCTCCACTGAAATGTGCTCGCGATTCTGAATGGAAGAAATTAACGCCACGTAAAGGGTTAAAGAAGATACACGTGTAAATCTTGTATAGTTTATACGCAGATTTGACAATGTGAATCCAAAAATGAACCGCTTAAAGAAACAAAAGCCCAAATAATAGCACTGCCTTTTATTTTTTTATTTATGCAAGGGTCTTTCTATTATCAAAATTATACATAGACTTCTTTGTTGTTCTCCAGGTCGTCGTATGGGGGCGTCGTCCTACAGAACATCCTCAACTCCTGGACGACTGAAGAACAACAATGCTTTTTATTTATGATTCTCAT
>NC_051406.1:9387558-9389197 GCF_015228065.2 Penaeus monodon
GGTAGTGATATTATTTGGGTTTGTTTCTATAGATACTTTTCTATCGGAAGGACTTTTACTTGGAACACCGGTTCATTTTGCATTCACATTTTGAAATCTGCACATAAGCTAATCTGCATGTATTATCAAAATCAAACATAGAAGGCATTGTTATTCTTCAAGTAGTCGAGGAGTTAAAGCATCATCTCAAGTTCAAGGATGGGGTCGTCCTCCGTGAATTCGTCCTCGAGCTATATCAGTTACCCCGCGTATTCTGAGTAACAACGCAAGAGTGTTCTCTTTCTGCGGTAAAGCATGTTGACGCAAAGGAGGTTTTTGCTCTATGACCGAACTCACTAAGGTCTGATTCTTTACACAGGTCTTCCTGAAGTGTGACCTGACCTTGCCTATGCCACGTTAGGTATTGTGGAATGCTGCAAGCGATTCTTCGAAATGTACTTAGGTCGTTTGACCTGAAATAACATTCGATGATTAGTAATATAAGAAATTATTTAAAATATAGACTCCTGCTAATGATTTGATATTATTCAATGTTTACAACATTATAGTTTTTTACCAGTTTCACAATCAGTTTAATTATCATACATCTCGCATACAAGTACTTTATAATTAACGTCCTTTTTTCTAATTCGCTCATCATCAAAACCGTCCAAATTCTCCCTAACAAAAATATCTTAATCTCCATTACTTCCTATAAGCTGACCTCGTTCTCATGCGTTTGCTATCACTACCATTAGGAACTCATCACCATAACTATTATATGTTCTCCGATGACTATCAGGAGATCCCGAATAGTCTCGCTCTCGTTACCCAAGTAGGGGATAAAACACATAAAAACAATTTAGCTAGCAAACGATCTCAAAGAAGCTTTCTGCATAACTACGTGATATTGCAATAGTCAGCATGAAGAAGACGCCCCTTGCTCTCCCCTTTAAAATACGTCTGACGCAAGTTCCTTTCGCACAGGAACTTAGGAGTCGTAACTTGCTGAGGTTCGGGGGGGAGGGGTCATCCTCATGCACCGAAGGACATAAAGTTCCTGGAGCTTCCTTGAATGCACTAAGTAAGAGTGATAGTCAGGAGAAAAGGATCGAGTTTCCACGAGTTAAAATTTGGATGATCTGAATGCAGGGATGGTAGTCTTTTGTTCGTTAATAAAACTTGCAATTAGAGTTTTTGTCGTAACATTCTGTTTATCTTCACTGAATGAGGCTGAATATTAAACAAAAAAAATCATTTTCAAGGAAAATGAGTGCTCCCAATGCACGTGTATTCAAATGAATTGGCACATCACCTCTCATATTTTTATATTAAATCACGGCTTTAAAATCCTTGCAAAACATCAAAGCATTTGAATAGTTACTTTTATCTCCGAACTTAGCGACCCATTCATTAATTCAAATCAATCCAATTTTCGATATGAAGAGATGGCGGTCGTTGCCTATAAAACCGAGTGAAAGATTTTATGTTCAGGAGACCTGTTAGGCCTATGTGTTTGGGTTGGGGTAGGGGGGGGGGAGGTCATTGGCTTTCACAGTTTGCGACACGTTTTCAACTTGTTTTCAATTCGTCCGTTTCTTTGCAAGTCCAGGGAACAGGCTAATCTAGCCTTTATTAGTTCATAGAAATTATGGAATCT
>NC_051406.1:9389619-9389794 GCF_015228065.2 Penaeus monodon
ATGCAGCAAAAAGGGTGATAAAAAAGGGTGATAAAACAGCATTAGTCATCAAAGACAGAGATTTCTTTTTTCCGGGATGAGTAAAAAAGCGATTATATTTGTCGGCAAATGGGTATCTGTGCAATGAAATATTAAAAACAAGAATATTTCTTTTATGGATTCTATATATACGCAG
>NC_051406.1:9389937-9390282 GCF_015228065.2 Penaeus monodon
CTTTCACTTTCCTCCCCATCTTCCCCTCATCCTCTCCTTCTTCCCCATTTTCCCCTACCCCCAACTCCCCCTACCCACCTACTCCACATGCCCAACCCCCCTCCCCTCACCCCCACCTGCCCCCCTCTCACCTCCCCCTCCTCTTTCGCCAGGGACGCCATGAATACATTGCGCTTATGTTTCTTTTTACATGCATGGAACGCGCTCGGAGGAAGGGTCGCGTTTGTCTTGTTGACAGCCGTGACGAGGAGGAACTCGGGATGTGATTACCATCTGGCGTTTCCTCTTGTCCGTCCGCGCACCGTCGCTCTGGATTTCGGTAAAGCTCTGGAGGTTTGTTTGTGA
>NC_051406.1:9390695-9391281 GCF_015228065.2 Penaeus monodon
GCTACACGCACACACATGTAATATGTATTTTCACGACATAAGGTTACAGGAAATCCTTTGGTTCCTGTGGCTTGTTCTGCCTCTGCGCATATTCAGGATTGTCTGTGGAGTGGGGAAACCAGTGGGCGGGTCCAAAATGTTGTCCCGCCCCCTATTTTATACTCTGTTTGAACCCTGAAGAAATAAATTATCTTTATAAATGCCGAAGGTTAAGCTGACAAATTTGACTGCTTCTATATGTCTGAATATTTTCATACTAATAGAATGAAGGTTTCAAGCAATGAAATACAGCCAAACCCGAGTGTAAGAAACGAAATTTATGTGGACAAGGAAATAGATTTACCAACAGAAGCATCAGCAGAAAAAGGCACCACCATTCGCCAAAGACCAACGACGGTCCTGACACAACATCGTAAGACACAATGCGATGGAAAAGCAATATCTTGAAGGGCAAAGAGGCGGACCAGAAAGGAAAGAGAAGGCAAAAGCAATAATTATTAGAGGGTCTTGGCGTCTGGGAAAGGTGGCAGATCAGAGAGGAAAGAGAACACAAAGGCAAGAATCACCACAGAGCCTTGCAGGCCGG
>NC_051406.1:9391318-9391907 GCF_015228065.2 Penaeus monodon
TCACCACAATCTTGGCGTCTAGGGAAAGAGGCGGTTCAGAAAAGAAAAATAAGACAAATACGATAACTACCACAGGCTCTTGGTAAAATGGAAAGGGACAAGAAGACAAAGGCAAGAATCATCAGAGAGTATTGCAGGCTGGGAAGAACGACGGACCAGAGGAGAAGGCAGAAGACAAAGACATGGATCACCACAGAGTCTTGGCGTCTGGGGAAGGAGTAGGTTTCAGAGAGGAACGAGAAGACAAATACAAGAATCACTGCAGAGTCTTGGCGCCTGGGAAGAGCGACGGACCAGAGGAGAAGACAGAAGACAAAGACCAGAACTACCACAGAGTCTTGGCATCTCAGACAGGGCCATGAACTTGCTGCGGTTGGTATGGGACGGGTTTAAGAGACATTTTCATCCACGCCTGGATCTGATATGGCCCTCCAAGAACACGAAGAAGGCACCATCCCTTTGGCACACTGGGAACACGGTGGTTTTTGTCTTTCTGTTGTAATGATTATGTCTTATCACACTTGGTTCATATACCTTCCCTGTGACAATCTCTCTTTGATTTGCGAGATTTGTCGTGTAAAGAGAATTG
>NC_051406.1:9391941-9392146 GCF_015228065.2 Penaeus monodon
GAGTATCCTGAAGATTACTCCGGATTAAACATTTATTATAGCAATTAGTATTAATGTGGTTTTTGTGGATTATACTCTAAAGAGACGCATGCCAGTAAATATCTACTAGCATAAATAGTATAAACAGAATTTAGCATAAACCCTTCGTATCGAACTGATGAAGACTACCAATGCCTATAACAGATCGCTGAATAGTATGAACCCC
>NC_051406.1:9395042-9395182 GCF_015228065.2 Penaeus monodon
GTGTGTATTTACTTAATTAATCATTAACCATGTATACTATAGATTTGAAAAGTTATGATTCAAACATATGATCTCTGTCTTTTCAAGGAAACGTTGATGACATCTTCTTCCTGTCGATTTTTCGAACCGAACGTTCCCTG
>NC_051406.1:9398092-9398260 GCF_015228065.2 Penaeus monodon
TTTTTAAGTAGGCGCGTAAAGTCATGATCGCGGCATCAACTAAAGCCCAAACACCTGCAGCGGGTACTAACTCTGCTTTTTATCACTAGACGCATGAACTTTTCCAGTATTAGCGGGAGTCAGTCACTCAAAAGTATTTCCCAGCACTGCAAAATCCTTACTTATGGT
>NC_051406.1:9399262-9399500 GCF_015228065.2 Penaeus monodon
GAATGAAACCTACACCTCTATAGAGACTTTTGTATAATGGATCATAACCGCAACATCCTAGGCGGGATAACAATAATTTATATCGCACACACGCGCAATCTTTCTTTCCTAGAAGTATCAACAATTCACTTTAGTCACAATAAACTTGTCATGATACCACTGATCGGGTACAACATGTTATGCTTCGTGTTAACGGAATAAAGGTCTGGGAAGGTTTGAGTGTTAGTACTCAAAAATG
>NC_051406.1:9399846-9400238 GCF_015228065.2 Penaeus monodon
CTTTGCATCGAGTGAAGCACCGACGCCTTCATCCATTGGCACTCCTGCTCGCAAACAGATCCATAATCACGCTGAATGTTTGCACTGGAGCTGAATCGTGATAACAAACCCGTTATCAGTCAGCGTCAGGCCGTATGGAATCCCGATAGAGTCGATTATCGCACGCTGGGTGAAGGTGGCCCGACTGTCACAGGGCTTGGGCTAAATTCTTCATGGTTATCATGCCCGTTATCCACGCTATAGGATGTTGGGTTTATGTTCGGTGAAAATGAAACGGCCATCGGATGCGGTTTGGTTACACTTTTGTTCATCATGCGGATATACAGTAAACGCACATGTAATTTTCTGTGTATGCATATGAACACATAGGCTACGTGTATGATGTATCTGTA
>NC_051406.1:9400302-9400565 GCF_015228065.2 Penaeus monodon
ACTCTAATAATAAAGCGCTTTTTGGATTACGTTTCGCTGTAGAGTTTATTCTTTTAAATTCAGTAATATTTCCAGACAAACATTAACATTTAACGAACTATTATTATATTACTGAGACTCAGAATAGCATGCGTATAATTATACACTGACACAGAATAAGGATGGTGAATTTGCTGACATTATAAAATAATTATATGTTTCAAAGTTAAAGGACATCCTGACCACAATAAATGCAAAAAAGAAATAATTACACTAAAGATGTC
>NC_051406.1:9400628-9401000 GCF_015228065.2 Penaeus monodon
TATCAAATCCGGGAACTCGCTTGCCCATAGCACTGAAAATTTATCTGTTCCAGAAAGGTAGCTCAAGTGAACCCTAGAAGGTGTTAGGCCTATGTCGATGGGAAGTGTGAAGGCTGAATCTAAACTCTAAATCACTGTTGTTATAAAGAACTAGCGGAGAAAAAGTTATCTTGGAGTGTTCTCTGCGACGGGTATAAAGTTGTTGGAGAGATCGAGACTGGAGACGGAGAGAAGAGTAAGTGAAATGTGGCGCTATGTCCCGTAGACTTCTGTCGACAGGATTCTGGATAATTTCCTTGGGTCTTTGGATCTTCTTTCTTCCTTTCTTTAGGTTCCATTTCATGGGTTGTCGGAAAAAATGAAAAGAAGCAA
>NC_051406.1:9401116-9401910 GCF_015228065.2 Penaeus monodon
TCTACGTTCCCTTTCATTACGAAAGCCGACAGCTATATAATGTTGGAATTAAAATAGAATAAACACAGAGCGACAGGCAGCGAGAGAGAGAGACTGGGGGGGGGGCAAATGAACGTAAAGCGGAGGCGACGGGTGGCGACGGCGTTATCTCACATGCTTAAACCAGCCCGGACCGTAGGAGGAAGAGGGGGGGTTGTGGAGGGGGAGGGGAGAGGGGAGAAGGAGGGGGGGAATGGGAGGAGGACGGGGAGGGGAAAGGAGAGGAGGATGGGGGGAGGGGAGGGGAAAGGGGCGGAGGAAGGGGGAAGGGAAGGAGGAAGGGGAAAGGGGAGAAGGAGGGGGAGGGGAAAGGGGTGGAGAAAGGGGAGGTTAAAAGGGTTTGGTCTCGGTAGGAGAAGAAGAGGAGAGAGGAAGTTAGGTTAAGGGAAGGGGGTAGTGATGTAGGGGAGGGGGGAAGGGAGAGAGGTAGAGCGAGGGGAGTAAGGGTAGAGGAAGGGAGAGAGGTAAAGCGAGGGGAGGAAAGGAAGAGGGAGGGAGACAGGATAGGACAGGAGTGGAGGTGACGTGAGAGATTCTCCGCGCTTCTAAACCTATTAACATTTTCATCACGTGACCTGAGTCTGCAGAGATGTTTGTTCTTTCCTTTTTTTCCCTCTGTGAAATTCTGAGGGAAACTGAAGCGAGAGAAAGATTTTTATAGGATTCTGTCACATTTCTTTTTCCTTTTATATTCAGTCTCATTTTTTCATTTATATTTGATCGTTACTTTCCTTTGCTTTGCCATTTCTTTTTTA
>NC_051406.1:9401990-9402517 GCF_015228065.2 Penaeus monodon
AAGCATTATTTTGTTCGTATTCGTACCCATCCCGCTTTACTGACTTTCACAAATTCCGTGATATTTAAAAAAAAGGCTTATTATCAGCAACCATGAAATGGCTTTACGCATACATCATAAAAAGACTGCGCGATAAAGTTTAAATTACATTCGGGTTAGAGTAGGTTTTCCTCATGATGGATGAGGGAGGGAAGAGACGGAGGAAAAGAGACACGGAGGAGAGAGAATAAGCTCGGAGGACGAATAAAATCGGGAATAATAAGAAAAAGGGCAAGGAATGGCTTGTCTATAAATGTAAATTAACTGAAAATGTATGAAAGTGACGGAATAACATCGAAAAATAAAGATTTAACTAACTCGTGTAGATTTTATTGCTTTGTGTATTTTACATCTACATGTAGTTATGACGAATACATAACACCAAAACACATCAATTAATCATATTGTTTGATTGATCTATTTATAAATTTTTATTTGCATTCATTCATAACTTTTCAACAAAGGCCAAGGAAAAATCAGTATACATG
>NC_051406.1:9402583-9402950 GCF_015228065.2 Penaeus monodon
CAGTGATTCGGTAAAAGAGGAAAATGTGCCAAGGGAATTCAAAAAGAACAAAGGAACAAGAAAGGAAGAAGAGGATGTTATAACGAGAAAAAGAAGAGAGTTAAATGGAAACAGGATGTGACCGAGAAAAGAAAACACACAACAGCAAAAATTAATACGATCTAGAATAAATAAATAAATAAAATGGCGTAAAGAGCAAACGAGAGGAGATTAAAAGGAGGAAACAGGAAGACACATGAGAAAAGAAGCGGGAGAGAGAAAGACACACGAAAACAAATAAAAGAATGGAAAAAGAGATAAATTAAGTGAAAATGGTTTGAAGAAAAGTCAGCCGCTTGGGAGGGAAAGGTGAAGATTGGTTTGTGTT
>NC_051406.1:9403350-9403582 GCF_015228065.2 Penaeus monodon
ATTTCGGCGTGAAAGCAAGGGAATCAGTGATGCCAAGGGAGATTTAGAATCAGGATTCGGTGATCCTCCTGGATTCCACTTTACTCCTGGTCATTAGAGGAAGAAAACGACACTGAAAACTATTTACTGTCGAGCGAAATGTTGAGCGAATATTCAGCAAGTAAGGGGCGTGAAATAGGTTATTCAGGGAGCAAAAACCAACGAATTTAGAACTGGTTTTTGGTCGATGTTC
>NC_051406.1:9403624-9403836 GCF_015228065.2 Penaeus monodon
GGATAATTCTTTAATGCTTCTATTTATACTCTTCATATTCGCCTAACGATAAGAAAATAAGAAGTGAATAGACTGATGAAATAGAGTAATAAAGCAATAGATTTCATATCAAAGGAAACATGCCTAAATGTTTTTTGGAAACGTATTCCATCCAGGTGAGGAGAACGTATCCTACAAGATTTTATGTACAATAAAATACGATGAAAAAAAAA
>NC_051406.1:9404540-9405115 GCF_015228065.2 Penaeus monodon
GCCAAAATAATTCCGTGGTAACTTTTGTAATTAACACTGAACCGACCACCAATAAGATATCAGTATTTCTCAATGCATAATTTGTTTCTTAATGATCTTTCTCGGATTAACACAAACGTACTAACGAATTCACTACAGCACCATTTCTCTTATATGGAAGACGGTAATCTTTTGACTAGCAGCGTCTTTGAGAAACTTGGTTCTATTTCCACAAGTAAGTCTTTAAGCAACAAAATTATTGAAAGTCGCATAAAAATTTCGATACGATCAGGAGAGGAGGACGGTCGTACGTGGCAGCCGCGAGAGTCCTTACTGGCGATCGGGCCTTAGACTCCAAGGTCTTGAGAACTTTCCTAAAGTTTGAGGGACTTATGACTTCATACTATGCCTATAGGGACAAAACTTAACCGAAGAAATGAAAAAAAAAATGCATTACCTGTATCCTCGGCTGTTTTTTTTTTTCATTTTCCACGGGATTACTCAATGGGGAAATATAGCTGTATTTCGTTCAAGTAATACTGAAGGCTTTTTACATGAAAGCGTCCAGTCTTCGGAAGGAGAGTGGCGGTCTCTCA
>NC_051406.1:9405181-9405513 GCF_015228065.2 Penaeus monodon
CGATGTTTGAAACGCTTTAACCGCACATCAAATCACGTTCATCTAAAGAGGTATGCGCGGATGTGGCCGAACAAGAAGATGGTAGAAAGTGATAGGAACATCTCCTTCTTAAATTCTTCTGCTCGAAAGCCAATGTTTCGCTCTCAGACTTCCTTTCATCTCCTTAAATTCCAGCATTCGCTACTTTAAAGTTCTTTTTTTTCTTAAGTTAAATGGATACGCCTTCGCCAAAATGTGCGTGAAATATTTGTGGAAAGGTGGACTGTAATTAAAATCTCTTTTAGACTCTTTTAATTCTGCATCTTAACGCCATAACTTTAGAAGTGCAAAGA
>NC_051406.1:9405703-9406032 GCF_015228065.2 Penaeus monodon
TCGTACATTTTACCGATCTGGGCAAGGACACTTTAGTCAGCATTTTCACTTGACGCCCGAAAATATACAAGTAGATCATGTGTTAGCTCCAACAATCGCATGGCTACATTCAGTTTTACCTTCTGTTCTATATGTAACGTCCACGTAGAAAGACCTGCTTTGTCGTTTCAGGAATTCATCTCCTTCCCTCAGCTGGGTCAGTCTTGGAATGGCTCTCTCTCCTCTCCCTCCTGCTGGGGACGCTGGTCTGGGTGAGATCCCCCCCCCCAGCCTCCCTTCAAGGGGCTTCAGCTACCCACGCGTATGCCGTGCGTTGAGTGATGCCTCGC
>NC_051406.1:9409244-9409610 GCF_015228065.2 Penaeus monodon
GAGAATTATCCAGCGATGACTACGGTGCCAAGCAGCGCCGAAAGATATGAGCTATATATCAGAGACGGGCGTGGGATTCCTCTGTTAAGAGAAGCCCAAGTATTTGCCACGGACAGTATTTCACTCTGATAATATCACTGACTCTCCGGTATCAGGAGATTTACAACCGAAAGAGTGTTATGTCTTCAAGATATGCTAATGCCTCTCTCTATCTCTGCAACCATGTTCCAATAGCTTAGTGAGGCAGCATATTACATTGCGGTTATAACCCTTAGTTCTGGTGAAGCTGTAGGTTATGTATATATGCTAATATAATCAAGTATTCTTATATGTATGCCCATGTATACTTATTTGGCCTTTTCTGTG
>NC_051406.1:9409795-9409863 GCF_015228065.2 Penaeus monodon
CACATAAACCATATATGACGGACACTGTAACAACAAAAGGAGATTAAAGGCCACGAAACTAAACCATG
>NC_051406.1:9409978-9410284 GCF_015228065.2 Penaeus monodon
AATAAAGATTAAAACCTCCTGCATCCTCATCCTCATCTTGCCTCGGGATTACAAAAGACCCCTCAACACGAGTGCATTTTCTTGATCAACTTGATGCTTGAACCGATATCTTTGATGACTGCACATTATTCCTCGCTCAAGATGATTACGCCGCGGGGGAAACATTCTCCACCCACGTGATGAATGAAGAGGATGTGTTGCAATTTTTACGTGTATTGTTGATGAATAGCGAAATGCGTTGCACTGAGCGATGGTCATGAGAGTTTAAGTGCTTGTTTGGTAGTGCTGGTTTACGGGTTTGCTTGA
>NC_051406.1:9414121-9415616 GCF_015228065.2 Penaeus monodon
ATGGAGAGATTATGTTCATAATTACGGATGGATTGTAATAAAAATTTATGGGTGGGATGCCCATGGCCCAGGGATCAATTTGCTTGATGATTAACCAGAACCTTTTAAGGATATTTGATCTATGCTGAAATTAAAGGTCCCATTGGCATTCTGATCCAAAATTGGAGACGGGTTTGCTATAGAATTCCCTCTTTTGTTTCGTGACAGACATGTATTTTGTAAAAGGATTTCTCGACACTGGCAGTTATCCAGATACATATCATTATCTGAAAAATAGTTTTACTATATTTAACTGAAGATGTCAATGACGTCATACAATACCTATCAAATTGCTAACGGCTGTTGTTAACTTACACCCACAGCTATCCTTCCTACTAACGTAAGTTGATATACCAGTCTGAATCAACAGCATATCATTATTAGTATATTTTAATTTGTATTCTATTATATCTTCATCTAACCTTACCTAACTTTGTCTATTTCCCCTTCTCCTCCCCTTCCTCCCTCATTTTATTAACCTTTCCTTTTCCCATTTTCCTCCCCCGACCATACTTCTCCCTCCCACCCCCGACCCCCATCTTCCCGTTGGCCCCGCCTACCTCTCTGCCTCCCTCCCTCCTCCTCCCTCTTTCATTAACCTCCCCTCCCCTTTGTCCCTCCTTTCGTTAACCCTCCCTACCTCCAGCCTCCCAATTTGCCCCCTCCTACCTCCTTCTTCTGACTTGGCCCCGCCCACCTCCCTAAATCCCTCTAACCTCATCCCCCTTTCTTCCCCCAACCCTATGTTCCTTATCCCAATGCCTACCCTCCTCCCCTCATATCCCTCTTCTCCTTATGTCCCTCCTCCCATTCGCCTCCCTGCTTCTCTTCTCCCAGTCGCCCCGCCCTCTTCCTCTTCCCTCTTCCCATTGGCCCCGCCCACCACCCTACGTCCCTCCCACCTCCTCCCTCACCTCGTTGAGCTAAACAACCAATGCGGAAACGATATTTCGCTGTTATGATGTCATTTCGGGCCCGACGCGGACTTAACAACCAATTTCGGAGGAGAAATATGGCAACGATGGGCGGCGGCCTGTGCTCGTCCGTTGTTTTGGGGGAGGGAGGAGATGGGGGGGGGGGGGGGGGAGGGAGGAAAGAGGGTGTGGGGAAGGAAGGGGGAAAGAGGGGTGAAGGAAGGGAGGAAAGAGGTTGTGGAGAAGGGAGGAAAGAGGGGTGAAGGAAGGGAGGAAAGAGGGTGTGGGGAAGGAAGGGAGGAAAGAGGGGTGAAGGAAGGGAGGAAAGAGGGTGTGGGGAAGGAAGGGAGGAAAGAGGGGTGAAGGAAGGAAGGAAAGAGGAGGGAGAAGGGAGGGAAAATGGGGATAAAAGTGAGAGAAGGGGGAAGGTTGAAAGAGGGATTTTTATAGGAAGGAAGAGAGAGGAGGAAAGGAAGATGAGGGGAAGAAGAGAAAAGGAAAGGCAAGAAGAAGGGAGTGCAAGGGGAGAGGGAAGATGAGGG
>NC_051406.1:9415666-9416321 GCF_015228065.2 Penaeus monodon
GAGAACGGGGCTGATGGTGGATGAGAGAATCAAACACAGAGAGGGAGACGAGAGAATACAAGGGAGAGGAAAGTTATGAGGGAGGGAGGAAGGGAATGAGGGAGGAGGTGAGGGAGAAGGGGGGGGAGAGAACAAACGGGACCCCTGCGTTACGAGTTTCACACATGAACGCAGGCGGCGGCGGCGATAAAGTGGCCTGCGGTTATATCGTCCGTAGGCTGTAACGTGTAATGCATTTGTTAAGCTCCGGTTAAAAGTGAAAACGAGAGAGAAAGTTGCTGGTGAAGAAGGAGGAGGAGAGGGAAATGGGGAATGATGATGGGTAAGAAGAGAGAGACGAAACACGAGAAAGAGCTGAGGGAGGTGAAAGGAAGAGAGTGGAGGCGAGAGCGAAAGAAAACATGAATATACGAAAAGGATAAATGAGAAAAAGAAAAGAGGCGGAGGGTATTCATAATATGAAATGTGAATCACGCATAGAAAGAGACAAGCAAAACGTAGAAGGAAAATATTACAATAATGCAGGAATACAAAGAACAATAAATTTCACTTGGGAATATGCAAAAAGAAAATAGAAAAAAAATCTGCAGAAATTACGCATTACTAGTTTTGTTAGTATGCCGAATTTGCATTTTAAAAGAGCAATTTAAAAACG
>NC_051406.1:9416640-9416878 GCF_015228065.2 Penaeus monodon
ATCAGACCCAATTAAGAAATTGCATTGAATATACAAATTATGCAAAAACAGGCAGTTTTAGGTAAGTCTTATGATGAAATTTTCACTGCTTTTAACTATCCAGTCGTAAATCATGCAATATACTTTTAACATCAGAACTTACAAAGCAAATGTACTGATCAGATAATCAAGGTTATCTGAACAATCACATCCGATTTTTATGTATTTCTAAGCGCTGGAAATAGGGCCTCTGTTCAAA
>NC_051406.1:9417795-9418312 GCF_015228065.2 Penaeus monodon
CTTCCTCTTATCTATTATAGGAAACCGTATCCTTTGCTCTGGGCTGCCGGTCTAATCCTTCTCCACAGGATCTCGTTGCCTTCTTAAGGATCCAATGAGAAAACTTGAAGAAAGGATTTGGTCTTATCTCTGTTGACTCTGCAACATTGGCCGGGCGAGACGTGATGTTTCGATGTTAACTGTGATTATTGTGTTTCCGTTTTCTATGGGTCTATTTTAGGGTATTGTATTATTGTATTTGATTAGATTGACCGTTTGGTTTTATCATTAAGTGGATTTTCATATAATTTTGGTGGCGAGTAGCATTATATTGTTTTGACTTATTGATGTTTTCGGGGTAATATTGCGTTAATACTTGGATATACTTATCTTTCCAGACCCAAGGGATAACTTCGATATAACTCAGGGCGGGGATTTGTCATTCTGTGGACTCCCGAGTACATTTTTTTCGCCCAGTTGCGATTTTTCCCATGTGATTATTAATGATAGTAACAATTACTCTTATATTTCGAGTATA
>NC_051406.1:9418347-9418710 GCF_015228065.2 Penaeus monodon
GGGGGGGGGGATTACAATCAATTTTTGCCCTAAATTCTAGAGGACTCCGATTAGCCAAGTCTCTTTGGAATGATATAATAATAATCATTGTAAAGTGGAGTATAGCAGCAAGGATACGGTATATGAGTTTGTTTGTTTTTTTTAATATCAAACCAAACAGCTGATTAGAATTTAAAAATCTGGAAATTCGAGAAAACCAGAATAGGGATGAGTTGCCAGGTTGCTCTATTAGATTGGTCTTAGGTTCCTTGTACTACGATAGTCTACCTGATGTCTGTGAAGATTTTCAGCAGATCATTTCCTCAAGCCGAATTAAGTGGGATAACAAAAATTCTTCTTTTCGTCATGCTTTAAGGAAACATC
>NC_051406.1:9419537-9420046 GCF_015228065.2 Penaeus monodon
TTATATACAAACACATACACACACTAACGTAATAACAGTAATAATTGTTAATATTTAATATAACGAAATTCATAAAAACACTAACAGTAGTGATGATGCATACTGATTTTATAATCATTGAAAAAATGGGTGTACTGATAGTGATAATACTACTAATTATATGAATTGCAGAAAAAAAAATCGAGAAAACACTATAAAATGGCATCAACTTTCTATCATACTTATTTCTTGAACATAAGAGAACAGTCCTTAGTTAGCACATTACTTATGTATTTCTTTAACATCCGAAAGAGCTCTTAATTTCTCGAAAAAAAAAGAATATTCCACACGAGCCCATCGACTCAAGCGCGCCCATCCCTTTAAAACTTCTTCCCTCGTTCTTTAAACAGCCATTACCCCCTAATCCTTTTTCGAAACACCTCTCGAAGCCAAATCCCGTTCGGTTCTTTTATCTTATCTCGTTTTCTTGTTCTCTCTCTCTTTCTTGCTTCCGTTCTTGGTTTCTATTT
>NC_051406.1:9420686-9420969 GCF_015228065.2 Penaeus monodon
ATTCATCTTTCTCCCTCTTAGCCCACGCCCCTCAGCTCCCCACCATCCCCGGCCTCTCTCTCCCCCAGATCATTAGGCAAGCTTACTCCGACCGTCAAATATTTGGAAGCAATTACAGCTGCTGAACAAACACCAGTGATGATGAACGGGATGTCTTGGGGACACCGGGGGACTTCGCTCGACGGTTCGCTCGCCTGGAACAACGACTTCGTTAAAAGCGTTTGTTACGAGGCTTTGCTGAGGCGGCATAGGTTTTGTGGAGATCTCTGTGTGTGGAAGCATC
>NC_051406.1:9422026-9422140 GCF_015228065.2 Penaeus monodon
GCCTAATTTACAGAAAGGGAGAGACCGGTTGTTCTTTGTGATGGGACCATTTAAACGAAGTTTTTGAAAACGTCTTCCAGCTTTGGGGAAGTTATCTTTGTGTCGTAAAGTGCC
>NC_051406.1:9422169-9422293 GCF_015228065.2 Penaeus monodon
ATAGAATAGAAGCTACACACTACCAAAAATGTTGAAATTGTCAAAAACGAAGAGTGATTGGGTCAAGACGTGCTGTTGCTTTTGTGAAATGATATTGAGAAGTCAAAGCGCTTTCTCGGAGACG
>NC_051406.1:9422447-9422687 GCF_015228065.2 Penaeus monodon
AACAGAATTCAAGAAGCCAGAGGAAAAAAAATATATAAATCCTTTTCCGACAAATTGTCATGCAAGTTTTTTGTCTGCCTGTTCGCGTATTCCTCAACAGAGACGCCATGATTTATTCCGAACACAATTTGCATAATCTCGTAGGAAACTTTATCCGTGAGACAGGCTTCTCCGCCTCTGAAGATATGGCAGAACGTGCGCGATAATACGGAGTTCTAGAGCCTGAGCATGCATCTGTTC
>NC_051406.1:9422978-9423547 GCF_015228065.2 Penaeus monodon
CACCCCTGGACATACCCCTTCGGCCCTCTCTTTTGTCTCCATATTTCATACTTTTCACTTTATAAAAGGCGAAGATTTCGTTACTTAAGCGTTGCTTGGAGAAAATAATGTGCGCAGTATCAATGCTTTCTACAGTGTATGTATAGTTATGTAAATTCGCATGTCCATGTACAATTATGAATGCTGGATACTCATACTCCTCACCAACTTTCATACAATTACAATGCCCTTCTTTTTTTTATCTCTGAATCACTTTCTTTTGTACTCAAAACATACGGTATGTGTTTATCTACGTCATTTCATTAATTAGATATCCCAGGCACTAGATGAAGTGATAATCCAAGATGATATGTGATCAGGGGGAATCATTAATTAACATTTTTTTTTTATATTCTGTTGAGTTTCGTTACATCAGGCTGTTGCAAAACATTCCAAAATCGCAGATTAATATCATCCGATGGGATCCTAGATTAACGATTAAGTACTTTCACGCCAAAAAAATAGCTTTCTATTTGCCTTGGGTGGATATTGCTTGGCTTAGGGGCAAGACAATGAAATACACATATTTT
>NC_051406.1:9424097-9424363 GCF_015228065.2 Penaeus monodon
GTTTTTACAAGATTATGTTTTTCTCAATATAATATCTTCTAGGAAATGTATATATAACAGGATCTGCACAAAGACATTTTTATACACTAGAAATACTAATTAATATTATAATATATTGTAATGATTAATACGTTCTTCAAGAAATGTTAGGAATACATTCATGAATATATAGCAATACACCAATGACTGAAAATGCATTTTTGTAGTGTCGTGGCGCAGATCAGTTTTACACAAAAAAGGTTATTGGTAAGAATGAATGAAGTGTA
>NC_051406.1:9424496-9424799 GCF_015228065.2 Penaeus monodon
AAATTCCCTTTGTAGTTAGCGTACATCTGGCTACATAATATTGTCATTCAGGGATGATCAAAATAATTAGTTTAGATTGAATGCAGGACGGAAGAACTTAAACAGACCATATTGCAAGATAGCATAATCAAGTTACACACATTATCAGCAATATAGGAAGCAATTTAGCAGCTTCGACTTGCCTGCATTGACCACTCTTGATCGCCTGGCTTGCCAACGTCACTGAGTAATGCACTTGTGGAATTCGAAATGTGGCACCAGAAATATATACATAAGTAAGCGTGTATATGTATGTGTGTGTGC
>NC_051406.1:9425161-9425442 GCF_015228065.2 Penaeus monodon
GAGTGCCCCCTGTCCGCAGCCGCCTTCGCCAAAGAGAAAACGGAGCGTCGCAGCAGCCCCTAGTATTTCCTGGGAGTCAATGGAGTGAAATCAGTTGAATTAATAATTGTTTCGGGTTGAGCGGAGTTGAATGCCGCCGCCCTGACTGCGTGTGCAACATCGAGCAGAAGTCTGAGACGGAGATGTGGGAAACGAAAGAGGGAGAGAGGAATCGGATGATGCGAGAGGGAGGGACGCGACGGACGGAAAACTTTGCTCCATTTTCTAGCTAGGACGTATAC
>NC_051406.1:9425504-9426878 GCF_015228065.2 Penaeus monodon
ATAGATAGTTATTTTTTGTGTGTGTATGTATGTGAGTCTGTGTAGACAGATTTTTTTTTTTCTTCTTTTGTGTATGTGTGAGTGTTTCCGTGTGTGCATGTAAAAAAATATATATATGACAAAATCAAATAGTGAAACTGTAGTAAGATATCAAATATCACCTCCTTGAATACAGAGATACAGAAAACGAGATTAAACTGAAAAAAATGTATACTTAACGAAAATAAATGTCCTTCCGCCAATAGACCCAGAAATATCTCCCTATTTCAGGAATCCTTTGACTTCATCGTGAATCTATTTCACCACTAAAACGTAATTAATTGGTTCCTGGTCCATAGGGATCCCAGCCATAATGCACATCACAATCCGAAAGTAACAAACAAACCAGCAAACAATGACGGATATATACCCCCCTCCCCCCCACTTGAAAGTGCAATGAGGGTCTAAATTACCTATATTAGACCTTGGAAGCAGTAATAACTGTGAAATAATAACGACAAGATTTCGAAATCGGTTATGGGTACGCGTACTCATGTGTAGAAAGAGGAAGATGATATTTCTCAGTGAGAGATGAAGTATCTACTGAATGTCCCGTCTCTCGATTTATTGCATTGCAACCGGGGATCATTTCCCATAAATCTTACCTTTTTCTTATTGTGCGAACACCTCTGACTCCATCTTTTGAGAAATTGGAAGCCCGCAATGCAGTTTCCGCGGAGGTCGTCAGGTTGGAGCTTGTGTGTCAAAGTAAGTTCTAAATTAAGGTTATTAATAATAGTGTATCTTGCGCGAGATACCTTAGTCGTGGGTGTTTTAAAACTTGAAGGTTCAAGTACGTCTTCAGGGAGATGTAAACAGTAAGAAAACATGAATAAAAGTGAAATGTCAATTGTATACTATCTGCATTAGCACCGCTCTGTCGTCTTAGTGTTCATTATTATTGCTAAATCCATAGTGTTACGAGATTTTCACAAGAGATTCTTGATATCAATCCAGTTCATTCTAAATAAAGCACAGTAACTGAGCAAGTAAAGGTTTTTATGTTTATATCTACACAATAAAAGGTCAACTTGTGTCCCCTGACAGTAAGCCACAATAAGTTATACGTATTTACACAAATATTTTGAAAACTTTGCAAGTGGAATACTTTTTATGATTTTTTGATAAACCTATTTAGGAAACACCATATCTGAATAGGCCTGGGAATAACTTAGAGACTATGAAAAACATTTTGATAATCTTAGTCCCAAGAATGGTTAATGGTATACTCACATGACATAATTTCAAATTGCATGATTAATTAGCACTGCCATGAGAAATAGTCGAGAGAATTTCATGTAACATATTTTCAGTTAATATTTCATTATAATTAAG
>NC_051406.1:9427251-9427571 GCF_015228065.2 Penaeus monodon
CTTACCAGTCTGGAAACCGTTATATCCTTGCCTTTATTCCGCTACTACGATTTCCTTGTATAAGATATAAATGAAACTTCTTGTCTCGATTATGGATTCAAAATAGGTGACCATTAACCTTACAATACGTTTTAGATAAGCTCTTTTTTTGCAGTAAATGGTGCCAAGTGCATGAATGGGCGCTTGGCTCGCTGCCGAGATTCTCTTTGAAGCCACAATAAAAGTCCTGAGATACTTTTGGACAAAGGGAAAGTCTGCAGCGATGGGGTCAACTAGTGAGGATATTGAGTTGACGGCGACTTGGATTTTAATCTTTTTCA
>NC_051406.1:9428254-9428754 GCF_015228065.2 Penaeus monodon
TTATAAAAATAAGTACCGGAGTCTCTCGCAACGATGGCGGGCGTGTTGCAACTTGAAGCATGTTGAAAAATCCTATACTTGTATCAACAAAGATTTCTCGATGGCTTCGGACGTCACAGGAGGAAAAGTAACGGCATCCCGAGTATCATCAAAGACACGTGGAGATTTTGCGTTCGAAGTGTGTCGAGAGAAAGCTGAAAATAACAGATTAACTAGAGGTTTACCAAGGGATAGTATTCAGTAAGTAATTTGTTAAATGGATCTGTTTATAATTGGAAAGTATTAGAAAGTATTGGAATATTGTGATGGCTTGGATTCACATGAATATAAAACGGATATTCAAAAGACTAGATTGCGGTTGAAAATGTAAAAAGAGTTATTTTCGTCACATCCATTTCTTAAGATGATAAAATACCACGAAATTGAAAAACTATGTTATGATAGCTCTGTTCTGGTAGATGTCAAGAAGAGATACATAGAATTCTTAAAATAGCTAGCCT
>NC_051406.1:9429275-9429682 GCF_015228065.2 Penaeus monodon
ATGGGGATTAACTTATCAATCTTACCTAACTTTAAAATCTGTCTAGCGTACTAGACCACGAGGACGAAATCAGAACAGAAAAGCCAAGACAAGTTATTTAAATGCTTAAAAGTCTAGTACAAGTGCCAAAGGGTAAGAAAACGCTACGACCAAAAGGCCACAGACGAACCACAACGAACCATGATATGCATTAAAGAATTGTTAATACTTTGATAGAACTATCGAGAGATTTTCAGGGTATTCAAGACAGGATGGGCATTGTGAATTCTTTAATTATTGACAATATTAATGTTACTTTGATGTAATTAAGAGTGGAATGTGGAATGTGCCGTATATCCCATATTCACACGAAAATAAACGATTTCTGATTGTAATGTATAAATAGGTTGATAGAAAGAGAAAGAGAG
>NC_051406.1:9429937-9430333 GCF_015228065.2 Penaeus monodon
GAACTGAAATATTTGTGTTTAAACATGACTATTTTGTAAGTGTTGTTAATTCTTATGAACATCTCTTATCAGTTTTATTCTGACCGTATAATCAAAGTTTTATTAATAACTTGTTTGTATCAACAGTTTATTTTATTTCTGGTTTATTTCAAATGAATATTCCATAAGCTAAATGCATTTTCATATGTTGAAATGCTCTGATGATAAATCATGATTTAGAGCGTAAATTATAAAGCATTGATAAAGGAAAATTTCAAAGGAATCACCAGAATAAGGGAAATATTGTACACAAACGAGCAATGAGAAACATGTGTTAGTGACCGAAAGGAAATCTTGCTTAACAATGGAATTTAATTTTAAAATGTGACAGGAACGTTAAGAAGAGAGAGAAAAATA
>NC_051406.1:9430374-9431626 GCF_015228065.2 Penaeus monodon
AGAAGTGACTATAAAAGGATTCTAGTTGTAACATCGAAGAAATACAAATTGTGGGGGTGATGTTTGCAAAGGTATTTCTCGTAATCTTACGAAAGCTTACTTAATCGTGTTTTTCCTCCGCCGAAGGGAAAATTTATGCTTCGCCCGTGTTTACTGACCGATTTTTTACTTCATTGGTTATTTCTTGGTTTGCTTGTTTGTCAGCAGAATTACGAAGAAAGTTACGGACGGATCGTGATGCAAATGTAAATGGGAGCTGACTATGGCTCTGGGACCACGTGACTATGTTTATAAAATTTACCAACGATATCAGAAATTGGGAAAGATACAACATAAGATGAATTGGAACTAACGAAAAGGTGTGTCATTTTAGTCATATTGTTAAAAGAGTTCAAAGAAAAGTTAAACAGTTGGTTATTCTGTAAAGACGATGCATCCATTGCCGTAGAACACGAGACAATTCAAACTAAGATTGTACCATAATAATATTCACGAAACGTCTGTGAAGAAGTTCCAAGAAAGAAATTATCTAGAGATGTTCTTAGATTATGGATATATCTTCAGGTCTATATGTCTTGACACTGTCGGGTTAACTATGCAGATATGTCTAGATAAGTTAATATTTTACAATTTTGGGAACAAATCTTCCCTCCTGGACACTGAATACAAGTATAGCCGGTTTTATAAGGCGATAAACACCTCATGACTCAATATATAATATATATAAAGTTCACTACTTCCTATCGTATATATGTATCCCTAAACTGTAGCTCGTGGCGGTGCGATGTTAAGCGAATGTACTGGTCGGAGTATAATTCCGGGTATTGCTTTAAGCTCTTTGTTTACATACGCGAATACCAGTTCCCTGAATTACCCTTCACTCCCCAGAAGTATAAGCATTGTCCGATTATCTGTAGTTTCCACATAGCCAACATCTGTTCGTTCCCCTGAGGCTCCCTGACATATATTTTTCTCTGCTGTCACTTGGGGCAGAAAGATATGAACAGGATATTATGAGTATTATATAGGATACTATTAAAGACCGTATCGCCGGGATGGAACAAATTACACGATGAAGAGGCCCTCCGTTTTATAGTAACATTTGGAACCTATGAATAGCTTAAACAGACCAATATTTATTCTAGGAATAAGGTTTGATAAATGTGTTGTATAATGTCAGCGGACAATAGGACAAAAATAGGGTATTTGTACTTCTCTTAAACAAATCAGATTTTTACTTCAATAGACTAGC